>NC_092717.1:67173225-67495263 GCF_047496885.1 Scyliorhinus torazame | reverse complement strand
GGGAGAGAGTGGGCGAGGGAAAGAGTGGGCGAGGGAGAGAGTGGGCGAGGGAGAGAGTGGGCGAGGGAGAGAGTGGGCGAGGGAGAGAGTGGGCGAGCGAGAGAGGGGGGGCGAGGGGGGGGCGAGTGAGGGGGCGAGGGGGGGGCGAGGGAGGGGGCGAGGGAGAGAGGTGGGCGAGGGAGGGGGCGAGGGGAGAGAGAGTGGGCGAGGGAGAGAGGGGGCTTGGGAGAGAGGGGGCGAGGGAGAGAGGGGGCGAGGGAGTGAGGGGGCGAGGGAGAGAGGGGGCGAGGGAGAGAGGGGGCGTGGGAGAGAGGGGGCGTGGGAGAGAGGGGGCGAGGGAGAGAGGGGGCGAGGGAGAGAGGGGGCGAGGGAGAGAGGGGGCGAGGGAGAGAGGGGGCGAGGGAGAGAGGGGGGGCGAGGGAGAGAGGGGGGCGAGGGAGAGAGGGGGGCGAGGGAGAGAGGGGGGCGAGGGAGAGAGGGGGGCGAGGGAGAGAGGGGGGCGAGGGAGGGGGGCGAGGGAGAGAGGGGGGCGAGGGAGAGAGGTGGGCGAGGGAGAGGGCGAGGGGAGAGGGAGAGTGGGCGAGGGAGGGGGGGGTGGCGAGGGAGAGAGGGTGGCGAGGGAGAGAGTGGGCGAGGGAGAGAGTGGGCGAGGGAGAGAGTGGGCGAGGGAGAGAGTGGGCGAGGGAGAGAGTGGGCGAGGGAGAGAGTGGGCGAGGGAGAGAGTGGGCGAGGGAGAGAGTGGGCGAGGGAGAGAGTGGGCGAGGGAGAGAGTGGGCGAGGGAGAGAGTGGGCGAGGGAGAGAGTGGGCGAGTGAGAGAGTGGGCGAGGGAGAGAGTGGGCGAGGGAGAGAGTGGGCGAGGGAGAGAGTGGGCGAGGGAGAGGGGGGCGAGGGAGAGAGGGGCGAGGGAGAGAGGGGGCGAGGGAGAGAGGGGGCGAGGGAGAGAGGGGGCGAGGGAGAGAGGGGGCGAGGGAGAGAGGGGGCGAGGGAGAGAGGGGGCGAGGGAGAGAGGGGGCGAGGGAGAGAGGGGGCGAGGGAGAGAGGGGGCGAGGGAGAGAGGGGGCGAGGGAGAGAGGGGGCGAGGGAGAGAGGGGGCGAGGGAGAGAGGGGGCGAGGGAGAGAGGGGGCGAGGGAGAGAGGGGGCGAGGGAGAGAGGGGGCGAGGGAGAGAGGGGGCGAGGGAGAGAGGGGGCGAGGGAGAGAGGGGGCGAGGGAGAGAGGGGGCGAGGGAGAGAGGGGGCGAGGGAGAGAGGGGGCGAGGGAGAGAGGGGGCGAGGGAGAGAGGGGGCGAGGGAGAGAGGGGGCGAGGGAGAGAGGGGGCGAGGGAGAGAGGGGGCGAGGGAGAGAGGGAGAGAGGGAGAGAGGGGGGCGAGGGAGAGAGGGGGGCGAGGGAGAGAGGGGGGCGAGGGAGAGAGGGGGGCGAGGGAGAGGGGGGGGCGAGGGAGAGGGGGGGGCGAGGGAGAGGGGGGGGCGAGGGAGAGAGTGGGCGAGGGAGAGGGGGGACGAAGGAGAGGGGGGACGAAGGAGAGGGGGGACGAAGCAGAGTCGGGGTGAGGGAGGGGGTGAGAGGGGGCAAGGGAGGGGGAAGAGGGAAAGGGGGCAAGGGAGGGTGGGAGCGAGGGGAGGGGCCTGGGGAGGGGAGGGGGCTAGGGAGGGGAGAGAGCGGGCGAGGGAGAGGGGGTGATGGAGAGAGGGGCGATGGAAAGAGGGTGCAATGGAGAGAGGGAGGGGAGTGAGGGGGCAAGAGAGGAACGAGTGGGGGAGAGGGGCAAGGAATGGGGAGAGTGAGGGCGAGGGAGGGTATGGGGCGAGAGACAGAGAGAGAGAGGCACCAAGGGAGGGGAGAGAGTGGCGGGGGAGGGGAGAGAGGGGGCGGGGGAGGGGAGAGAGGGAGCGGGGGAGTGGGAGTGAGGGA
This sequence comes from Scyliorhinus torazame, assembly GCF_047496885.1. Taxonomy (NCBI): domain Eukaryota; kingdom Metazoa; phylum Chordata; class Chondrichthyes; order Carcharhiniformes; family Scyliorhinidae; genus Scyliorhinus; species Scyliorhinus torazame. The sequence goes on along the minus strand of NC_092717.1, from coordinate 67,493,351 downwards.
CGAGTAGAGCGTGTGCGAGGGATGGGGTGAGCGCGAGGGCAGAGGGATAAGAGTGGGAGGAGAGAGTGGGGGGGCGATCTTACTTCCACAAAAGAAACAAAGGCAAACAAACCTACAGGTAATGCTTACCGTCCTTCACGGATTTCAATGGTGATAGATCGCGAAACCACATCTCTGGAAGCAAGATCTTTTGCCACAGGAGCATAGCGCTCCATAAACCTCTCTCCCTCATGATTGATGAGAATTCCACCTTCACCACGACAACCTTCAGTGATGAGGCAACCAGCACCATAAATACCTGAAGCAAGCAACCAACATAGATTTTAGGTATTTCCTGATCAAATACAACAGGATTCAGGGTACAAGTCAGAGAGTGAAACATCCAATGTTATTGATCATCTTACAATTGTCCAACACAGGTGCATCAACTCTAAAGGAGTTATTCAGATTTGAAACATTAACTCGATTTTTCTCCCCACCGATGCTGCCAGACCTGCTGGGTTTCTTCGCATTTTCTATTTTTGTTATGAAATTAACAGACGTGAGCAGTGCCACAAATTACTTTAAAGCATTGTAAAGTCACTTTGTACTATAAACCCAAGGCTTTTAGTTTTTCTGGAGTCAGCCTTAGCTCAGTGGCAGTACCTTCCATTTGAGGATTCTGTGTACAAGCCCCCCCCCACCCCCAAAATAAGCTGACACTCCAGTGCAGTACTGAACGTGCCATTTTTCTGCTGAGACAGTAAACTGTATGCCCTTGCTGGTGGACGCAATGAAAGCCCACAGCACTGTTCAAAGAAAAGGAGGAATGTCCTGCCGAATATTTTTACCTTCAACAAATATGTATATATTTTAAAATTTAGAGTACCCAATTCTTTTTTTGCAATTAGCAAATTTTTGGCAATTTAGCGTGGCCAATATATCTATCCTGCACTTAAGAGTAATCGAGCCATAGATATTTACTGCATGGAAACAGGCCCAGCTTGGCCAGCCCACCCAGTTTCTATCAATAAGCTAGTCCCACTTGAAATGAAATGAAATGAAAATCGCTTATTGTCACAAGTAGGCTTCAAATGAAGTTACTGTGAAAAGCCCCTAGTCGCCACATTCCGGTGCCTGTTCGGGAAGGCTGGTATGGGAATTGAACTGTGCTGCTGACCTGCCTTGGTCTGCTTTCAAAGCCAGTGATTTGCCCGCATTTGGATTCTAAGGTGGCACTAAGCCAGTGGTAGCAGGAGCTAACCATCAAGACCAGGCACATCTGGATGCCCTAACCCCATCGAGAAGAGTGTGCTGGCTAATATTGAAACAGCTATTTCTCAGGCCAAGGCCAGGGACAGGGCAGAAACCATCAGAACTGAATGCGTCCTCATACCTATTCCCCTCTCTTTGCTGTTATATTCCAGAAACTCAGGTGACTTTCAAAGTTTGGCAATGACTGATCCTGCTATTCATTGTGACAGTGTGAAATATCTCCGTTGTTCCATGAAGGCTGAAGGAAATGGCAGCTTCCACAGGATTTTCTTTTTGAGAGAGCAGGCATCTGTTCTGATCCAATAGGTTCTCTTTCTCCAAGGCCGTTACAACCAGGAGCCAGTCCATGTAAGACACTCTAGCACAATCCGATAAATTAAACACGAGCATAGATGCAAGGATTCCCAAACTGCATGGAGTCAATCTTTTACACAATCTGTTAAAGTCTATGATATGTACTTCCATGTAATGGCAATCAGTTTTCCGACATCTAAACATGCTCCTAGGCATTTAACAGATCAACTTTCTCATAGATTTCATCCAAAAACTCTGATTAAAGGGCCAAACATTCATCACTATCCAACTGATGGGTAGCATAGTGGTTAGCACCATTGCTTCACAGTTCCAGGGTCCCACGTGCAATTCCCGGCTTGGGTCACTGTCTGTGTGGAGTCTGCACGTTCTCTCCATGTGTGCGTGGGTTTCCTCCGGGTGCTCCGGTTTCCTCCCACAGTCCAAAGATGTGCAGGTTAGGTGGATTGGCCATGATAAATTGCCCTTAGTGTCCAAAATTGCCCTTTGTGCTGGGTGTGGTTACTGGGTTATGGGGATAGAGTGGAGGTGTGGACCTTGGGCAGGGTGCTCTTTCCAAGAGCCGGTGCAGACTCGATGGGCCGAATGGCCTCCTTCTGCACTGTAAATTCTATGATTTACTTCTGGTAGGAAGTAACAACGTACAGCCATACTTGTTTTCCTGTTCGGTAGGGGTGCAACCCATGTCCACATATCTAGCACATACTTTCACTGGTCATATGGTTCAGACACTGAGGATTTTGGAGGGTGATCACAGCTTGACAGTTTATATTTGCTTTCTGCTATTTTTCCCAATGCTCATTGGGATTTAGTTTTTTGTCTGCAAATATTTTCTTAAGATTCCGATCTTCTCCTTCAGCAATATTCACTGCTACTATGTTAAACTCCAGTAAGTCTCCAGGATGTCTCCTAACGGGTAGAGGGCATCCTGAAGGGGGAGGGCAAACAGGCAGAGGTAATTGTACATATTGGTACTAACGACATAGGCAGGAAGAGGCATGAGGTCCTGCAGCAGGAGTTCAGGGAGCGAGGCAGAAAGTTAAAAGACAGGACCTCCAGGGTTGTAATCTCGGGATTACTCCTTGTGCCACGTTCCAGTGAGGCTAGAAATAGGAAGATAGAGCAGCTAAACACGTGGCTAAATAGCTGGTGTAGGAGGGAGGGTTTCTGTTATCTGGACCACTGGGAGCTCTTCCGGGGCAGGTGTGACCTATATAAGGACGGGTTGCATCTAAACTGAAGAGGCATAAATATCCTGGCCGCGAGGTTTGCTAGTGTCACACGGGAGCGTTTAAACTAGTATGGCAGGGGGGTGGGCACGGGAGCAATAGGTCAGAAGGTGAGAGCATTGAGGGAGAACTATGGAATAGGGACAGTGTGGCTCTGAGGCAGAGCAGACAGGGAGAAATTGCTGAACACAGCGGGTCTGGTGGCCTGAAGTGCATATGTTTTAATGCAAGAAGTATTACGGGTAAGGCAGATGAACTTAGAGCTTGGATTAGTACGTGGAACTATGATGTTGTTGCCATTACAGAGACCTGGTTGAGGGAAGGGCAAGATTGGCAGCTAAACGTTCCAGGATTTAGATGTTTCAGGTGGGATAGAGGGGGATGTAAAAGGGGTGGCGGAGTTGCTCTACTGGTTAGGGAGGCTGTACTACGGGAGGACACCTCAGAGGGCAGTGAGGCTCTATGGGTAGAGATCAGGAATAAGGGTGCAGTCACAATGTTGGAGGTTTACTACAGGCCTCCCAACAGCCAGCGGGAGATAGAGGAGCAGATAGGTAGACAGATTTTGGAAAAGAGGAAAAACAATAGGGTTGTGGTGATGGGAGACTTCAACTTCCCCAATATTGACTGGGGCTCACTTAGTGCCAGGGGCTTAGACGGGGCGGAGTTTGTAAGGAGCATCCAGGAGGGCTTCTTAAAACAATATGTAGACAGTCCAACTAGGGAAGGGGCGGTACTGGACCTGGTATTGGGGAATGAGCCCGGCCAGGTGGTAGAAGTTTCAGCAGGGGAGCATTTCAGGAACAGTGACCACAATTCAGTAAGTTTTAAAGTGCTGAGTGGTCCTAGGGTGAATGTGCTAAATTGGGGGAAGGCTAATTATAACAATATTAGGCGGGAACTGAAGAACCTAGATTGGGGGCGGATGTTTGAGGGCAAATCAACATCTGACATGTGGGAGGCTTTCAAGTGTCAGTTGAAAGGAATTCAGGACCGGCATGTTCCTGCGAGGAAGAAGGATAAATACGGCAATTTTCGGGAACCTTGGATAACGAGAGATATTGTAGGTCTCGTCAAAAAGAAAAAGGAGGCATTTGTCAGGGCTAAAAGGCTGGGAACAGACGAAGCCTGTGTGGAATATAAGGAAAGTAGGAAGGAACTTAAGCAAGGAGTCAGGAGGGCTAGAAGGGGTCACGAAAAGTCATTGGCAAATAGGGTCAAGGAAAATCCCAAGGCTTTTTACATGTACATAAAAAGCATGTGGGTAGCCAGGGAAAGGGTTGGCCCGCTGAAGGATAGGGAAGGGAATCTATGTGTGGAGCCAGAGGAAATGGGCGAGGCACTAAATGAATACTTTGCATCAGTATTCACCAAAGAGAAGGAATTGGTAGATGTTGAGTCTGGAGAAGGGTGTGTAGATAGCCTGGGTCACGTTGAGATCCAAGACGACGAGGTGTTGGACGTCTTAAAAAATATTAACGTAGATAAGTCCCCAGGGCCTGATGGGATCTACCCCAGAATACTGAAGGAGGCTGGAGAGGAAATTGCTGAGGTCTTGACAGAAGTCTTTGGATCCTCACTGTCTTCAGGTGATGTCCCGGAGGACTGGAGAATAGCCAATGTTGTTCCTCTGTTTAAGAAGGGTAGCAAGGATAATCCAGGAAACTACACGCTGGTGAGCCTTATTTCAGTGGTAGGGAAATTACTGGAGAGAATTCTTCGAGACAGGATCTACTTCCATTTGGTAGCAAATGGACGTATTAGTGAGAGGCAGCATGGTTTTGTGAAGGGGAGATCGTGTCTCACTAACTTGATAGAGTTTTTCGACGAGGTCACAAAGATGATTGATGCGGGTAGGGCAGTGGATGTTGTCTATATGGACATCAGTAAGGCCTTTGACAAGGGCCCTCATGGTAGACTAGTACAAAAGGTGAAGTCACACGGGATCAGGGATGAGCTGGCAAGGTGGATACAGAACTGGCTAGGTCATAGGAGTCAGAGAGTAGCAATGGAAGGATGCTTTTCTAATTGGAGGGCTGTGACCAGTGGTGTTCCGCAGGGATCAGTGCTGGGACCTTTGCTGTTTGTAGTATATATAAATGATTTGGAGGAAAATGTAACTGGTCTAATTAGTAAGTTTGCAGACGACACAAAGGTTGGTGGAATTGCGGATAGCGATGAGGACTGTCAGAGGATACAGCAGGATTTAGATTGTTTGGAGACTTGGGCGGAGAGATGGCAGATGGAGTTTAATCCGGACAAATGTGAGGTAATGCATTTTGGAAGGTCTAATGCAGGTAGGGAATATACAGTGAATGGTAGAACCCTCAAGAGTATTGAAAGTCAGAGAGATCTAGGAGTACAGGTCCACAGGTCACTGAAAGGGGCAACACAGGTGGAGAAGGTAGTCAAGAAGGCATACGGCATGCTTGCCTTCATTGGCCGGGGCATTGAGTATAAGAATTGGCAAGTCATGTTGCAGCTGTATAGAACCTTAGTTAGGCCACACTTGGAGTATAGTGTTCAATTCTGGTCGCCACACTACCAGAAAGATGTGGAGGCTTTAGAGAGGGTGCAGAAGAGATTTACCAGAATGTTGCCTGGTATGGAGGGCATTAGCTATGAGGAGCGGTTGAATAAACTCGGTTTGTTCTCACTGGAACGACGGAGGTTGAGGGGCGACCTGATAGAGGTCTACAAAATTATAAGGGGCATAGACAGAGTGGATAGTCAGAGGCTTTTCCCCAGGGTAGAGGGGTCAATTACTAGGGGGCATAGGTTTAAGGTGAGGGGCAAGGTTTAGAGTAGAGGCACGAGGCAGGTTTTTTTACACAGAGGGTAGTGGGTGCCTGGAACTCGCTACCGGAGGAGGTGGTGGAAGCAGGGACGATAGTGATATTTAAGGGGCATCTTGACAAATACATGAATAGGATGGGAATAGAGGGATACGGACCCAGGAAGTGTTGAAGATTATAGTTTAGTTGGGCAGCATGGTCGGCACGGGTTTGGAGGGCCGAAGGGCCTGTTCCTGTGCTGTACATTTCTTTGTTTTTTGTTTGTTCTTTGTTTACAGCTGGTTTTGTGCATTTATTTACAGAGTTACATATGAGAAACATGTTTGACTATGTTAATGATGCTGTATAAATGCAAGTTATCAAAGAGAGTACAAGTCAAAACAATTCCTCGCAAATAGAAAAACGATATTTAAGCACCTATTCTGGAAATTAAATCCCTTGGCACCATTGAGCTTGCAAAGCCATTCTAATCATACCCTTTTTAGTTGCTGCCACAAATTCATTTTGGGCCTTCATTAAAAAGAATAGAAATAAAATCAAAAGAATACGCTGGGCACGTGTGGAAGCAATCCATGTACCTGTGGGGTGAAACTGGACAAATTCCAAGTCCTGGTTGGATAATCCAGCTCGAGTAACCATGGCACTTCCATCTCCAGTACTTGTATGTGCTGAAGTGCAACTGAAGTAAGTTCTTCCATATCCACTGCCAAACAGAACAAATATTTACCCAACAGCTTAACTTCACATAAAAGATGTTTGCTCATATTGCTTATCCACAATCTCATGATATTGTGATCACATTATTTATTGCTCCATAAATTTTCAGTTTGAATTCAAAATTCTTTTTCAGCAGGGAAATGTCAACTAATGTTATTTATATGGATGTCCAATAGGTATTTGACAAAGTTCCGTAAAACAGACCGTCAACTTAATTTATTAAGGGATAAGGGGAAAAGTGGGTAAATGGAATTAGGTTCCAGATTAACCATCTGACAAGCAGCAGACTTGAAATGCTTCGAACAATAACTGGCAGAGCACATACAAACTGCAGGATGAGCAACAGCACCATTGTATTCCCCACATTTCTTCAGGGTGAATTCCGGAGTTTCATGTTCCAGGTTGACAGAGAAGACCTAATGACTTGGAGAGGGACAGACTTGGGCAAGTGCTCTTCGAACTCAGAGATGCAAATTATCATAGAATTTTTATCATAGAATTTACAGTGCAGAAGGAGGCCATTCAGCCCATCGAGTCTGCACTGGCTCTTGGAAAGAGCACCTACCCAAGGTCAACACCTCCACCCCATCCCCACAACCCAGTAACCCCACCCAACACTAAGGGCAATTTTGGACACTAAGGGCAATTTATCATGGCCAATCCACCTAACCCGCACATCTTTGGACTGTGGGAGGAAACCAGAGCACCCGGAGGAAACCCACGCACACACGGGGAGGATGTGCAGACTCCGCACAGACAGTGACCCAAGCCGGAATCGAACCTGGGACCCTGGAGCTGTGAAGCAATTGTGCTATCCACAAGGCTACCGTGCTGCCCGTTATAAATTATAAATGCCATCCACCCCTCTCCAAAAAGTAAGGCTACTCTCACAAAAGCACTTCACAAAATTTTTAATAGGTGGAGTAACTATCACTAAATAAGGGCTGACAAAATACACATTTTGTATGCAAGGTAACAAAGCCACTGGAGATAATTCGTGGCTGAGGCAGGGATCACATCAAACAAGAAGTACCAATTAACACAAGTCACTGTCAAGTAGTTTCTTGGACCTTTGTTTGATTACCAAGAGGAATTGGGGAGGTTTTCCAGATTCCCTTTAGTTTACACTTCGCCAAGGAGATTATGTCACCTTGGGACATGGAGTCCTTTGATTTGATGCATTACGCATCAAAACTCTGTGGGACAGGCTGGATCGACCAGTTGGTCACTTTCTGTCCAATGTTTTAATGTGTTTGTACATTCACATTTGCTTAGAATTTGGAGTCAACATCATGGCTTTTTGTTGCTTTTGATTTAATATAGTGCTCATCAGGATGTACGATCTGATGCAACAGTGGCAAAGCTGCATGGGGTGGTTTTTGAGCTCGAATGGAATAAAGTCATAACCAGAGAAGAAACAAGAATTTTCCCTCAACACTTTATAACCATTATTATTGTCACAGGTCGGCTTACATTAACACTGCAATGAAGTTACTTTGAAAATCCCCTACGCCACACTCCGGCGCCTGTTCGGGTACACAGAGGGAGAAATCAGAATATCCAATTCACCTAACAAGTTGTACTGACTGGCAGATATCCCTGATCCTTGTCCTTTGTGTGTACATGTCATGATTTGTAAACTGTGCATGGAAATCAATTGTAAATTCATCCATCTCGCAGACCAGTGTCGATAGACTCTTTGTATTGTTCTTTCCTCAAGTCCAATCAACGTGAACCATAGCTGTCGCTACTCAGGAAGGTAACGCAATAGCTATATCCGTGTGTTCCTCTACCTCCAAGGCATCTGATTACCTCGGGGTAGCAGCACCGTAGAAGCTTCCTTATGTCCCTTATGTAGCCACGTAAAATGGCTGCGTTCCGATTAATCTGGCCAAAACCCAGTTTGAAATGGCTAACCCGAAAGACAGCTGGGAAAAACAGCTAAGAAGACACAAGCAGGCAGCTGCAGACAGTATTGCATATTCGGCTCTGGGACGTTAGCCCAGATCGATACTCAGGGCTATCAACAGCCCATCAACCCAGGTATTTGCAGTTGCATTCAGGACTGTTTGCAGCCCATCTATTCAGACATCCACAGTTAAATCGGCTATCCCGGGAACAATTGCAACATATTAGCAATTGAATACCGGGCCAGACCTGTCGGTGCCTGCAGTGGCCGAAACAAAGGCAGGTGAGCGACCACCCCCCGATCGAGGAATCGCCTCACCATTGGACACATCGACCCCAGAGATTGGGGACAGATCCAATCACTTGGGACTCAGGGTCAAGGGCCGTCCTGGGAGGCGGGAAGCCCTGGGCCCTATAAAAGTGAGGGTCCAAGTTCAGATCTCTCACTCTCTCCTCTTCGCCTGCTCGAGACCTTCGCAAGAACAGCAACCGGCAACAGTAAGTTTGAATCCAGCGATCGCTATCCGGTAGAGTGTAAGGTTTTCGGGCAATTCGGCCCTTTTTGGACTGCCCAAGAATAAAACCCAGAGACTGTAAACTGGACATTTGTCAGCCAAAAGAACGTAACCAGATTTCCCAGCAGGCTTGGTCCGCTGAGCTGAGTAGGGGCATAGGTATTTACAAACCCCCCCCAGGAGCTACAAGGAAGAAGGAGCCAGACAACTAGATAAGATTAAACACAGAGACAAAGGGGCATGGTAATGCTGTAAGGGGCCTGCCTGCAAGCAGGACAATGGGATGGTCATAGCCCCATGCAGATGTAAATGACTTTGCCTCCACCAGAGCAGTATCCAATCAACACCCCATCAACATAGCAGCGATCTCCAGAGCAGATGGAAGACTTTGAAAATCTTCACAAGGGAGCTCAACCTCGTTATCTCAAAAAGCAGACTGGAGGCGGACCTAGGGGAGGTACTCCTATCTTGACAGGTCTGACAGGCTCAAAGGGGGCAGGACCAGCGGGAACTTTAAACCTTATGGATTCAATGCAAAAGGGGCTGGCCGAACACAGGAAAAAGCCAGGTAAAACGGATATAAAAGGGGCTGTGTTTCGATTGAGGGTCTTTTGGCTTGACCTCTCCACCTTTGACTTGACCTCCTGCAGCCTGTGACTGTAAGTACCCTGCAGCAGCTTGCGAAACTCCCTTGACCTTGATAGTGGTTGAGGCTTTGGGGAAGGGGACTTGATTTGTGTTCTGTGTCATTGCTAAAACTGTGTAACAATAAGATTTTACGTTGTGTCCGTTATAGTACTTTCTGAATAGACTTAGTTTGTGTTAGAGTTTAAGATTTTATTATAATTTCTTCTGTTTGATGATTTTGACCTGGGTTTTGCAATAAACCTTGATTTGCTGATAATTGGAGTCGTTTAAATTCTTCAATCTCTCACCAGCGATCTCTGACCAAGTCATTGTTAAGATATTCCTCACCTTAATTCCGGGTTCGAGAATCTAGGGTCATCTTGAACGATTCACTCAGGACAGGCTGCTGGTTAGGTAATAAACAGCAGTGTCCTATTCTCTCTCTTGGGAAAGCTACTCCAGCGAAGTAGGAACCGGGTGGGTGTTGCACCACCGGCAAGAGAGAGAATCACCTGGGCATTGGTGGGGGTCTGGATATCTGTGTGATATAAGCCTCAGGCTTCCGGTTAGGGATAAACGGCAGGCTTGATTCAGTGCTCTCTCCCGTGGAGGTGTCCCAGTGCGGCATCCCCTGGCCTCTGAAGTTTCAGTGCCAGCTGGAGAGAGACACACACAGATACTCAAACCCCAGATATCGGCCCAGTAGTGGAGTAGCAGAGATGGAACCCTCTACAAGAGACACCTAGCCACCAACCTGTAGCAGCCTTTTGAATCCCGCGGGCCAGATCTGATTGGACAAGCCATTCATTTCCCTGACCTGGTGGGCTCTTCCTAAGTTAAGTATTTGCCAGTAGTGATACGTTTATTATATATATAGTAGTATTAGTGTATTAATATTGCTCGTTGTCTATAATAAATGACCGTTGTTTTAATCCTTACTAAGCGGTGTGCTGTATTATTAATCATAACCTGAACTTGAACCACGTGGCGGTATCATAAAGATACCTGGCGACTCGTGAGCAAAGGTGACGTAATCAGAGCCAATAGACTAAGGCTAAAAAGAGCAACACTTAGAAACAGCATACAACTCAGTCCATCAGCGACCAAAAAGGTATTTTATCCCTCACTGTTTTTTTTTTTAGCAAGTGCTTTCCGTTTCTCATTGGAATGGTAAATTGTGATATCATGTACGATCCACTGATTATCTTGCTTTATGAATTGCAGAAGCTTCAATCGATTCTGTTTCTATTCCTGACTTCCTCACACTAACGTCTAACATTGTACTGAACCATGTAGTCTGCCAGCACTGGCTTACATGAGACAATAACTCAGTTTTCTTCAAATCCCTTTTGTCCGTTTTCATTTTCCTTACAGCATGGAGTGTATACTTGCCATTATTTGTTTGTTTGGTTGTTTTTTACTTTGCAATAACACCACTTGCACATTCAATACAGTCAACATTTGGAGTTACAACCCAATTGAATCCATACATAACAGTCCCTAACAACTTACAGGACATTTCGTCCATAATAACTATTACACTCTCCAATGCCATATTGTTTGCTGCATTGGTTACAAATTTCAAGCCGTGGCATCAAGCTGCCAAGATTCTTAAACTACTGTCATTTAAAATGCGGGGGTTCCTCGTTAGTCGCGGCTGTCTGCCGAGACCCTGAATAACTCCACCGCGTAGTACATACCCCGTGGAGACCACAGATCATCCATCAGCTAATGTCCAGTTAGAGATTTCTGACCGGAGGGTTCAGTAATAATTTGATATTTTGATTTGTTTCTAACCTATAAGGTTTTTCTTCCGGGCTCTGTCATGCCTCACAAACCTTATCGAGTTCTTTGAGAAGGTGACTGAACAGGTAGACGAGGGTAGAGCAGTTGATGTGGTGTATATGGATTTCAGTAAAGCGTTTGATAAGGTTCCCCACGGTAGGCTATTGCAAAAAATACGGAGGCTGGGTATTGAGGGTGATTTAGAGATGTGGTTCAGAAATTGGCTAGCTGAAAGAAGACAGAGGGTGGTGGTTGATGGGAAATGTTCAGAATGGAGTTCAGTTACAAGTGGCGTACCACAAGGATCTGTTCTGGGGCCGTTGCTGTTTGTCATTTTTATAAATGACCTAGAGGAGGGTGTAGAAGGGTGGGTGAGTAAATTTGCAGACGACACTAAAGTCGGTGGTGTTGTCGACAGTGCGGAAGGATGTTGCAGGTTACAGAGGGACATAGATAAGCTGCAGAGCTGGGCTGAGAGGTGGCAAATGGAGTTTAATGTAGAGAAGTGTGAGGTGATTCACTTTGGAAGGAATAACAGGAATGCGGAATATTTGGCTAATGGTAAAATTCTTGGGAGTGTGGATGAGCAGAGGGATCTCGGTGTCCATGTACATAGATCCCTGAAAGTTGCCACCCAGGTTGATAGGATTGTGAAGGCCTATGGTGTGTTGGTCTTTATTGGTAGAGGGATTGAATTCCGGAGTCATGAGGTCATGTTGCAGCTGTACAAAACTCTGGTACGGCTGCATTTGGAGTATTGCGTACAGTTCTGGTCACCTCATTATAGGAAGGACGTGGAAGCTTTGGAACGGGTGCAGAGGAGATTTACCAGGATGTTGCCTGGTATGGAGGGAAAATCTTATGAGGAAAGGCTGATGGACTTGAGGTTGTTTTCGTTAGAGAGAAGGTTAAGAGGAGACTTAGTAGAGGCATACAAAATGATCGGAGGGTTAGATAGGGTGGACAGTAAGAGCCTTCTCCCGCGGATGGAAATGGCTAGCACGAGGGGACATAGCCTTAAACTGAGGGGTAATAGATACAGGACAGAGGTCAGAGGTAGGTTCTTCACGCAAAGAGTGGTGAGGCCGTGGAATGCCCTACCTGCAATAGTAGTGAACTCGCCAACATTGAGGGCATTTAAAAGTTTATTGGATAAGCATATGGATGATAATGGTGGTTAGGTTAGATGGCTTTTGTTTTTTGACTTCCCATGTTGGTGCAACATCGTGGGCCGAAGGGCCTGTACTGCGCTGTATCGTTCTATGTTCTATGTTCTGTCATTTAATTCTCTCAAATATGTAGCCAATTGTATCATTAGTTTTCCCCCCCATACTGTCTAAAACATTCTTCTCTGGAGTGTAGTTCTCGTTCTTCGTCTGTGTTATTTTTGCTTCATCTGAAAACCAAATGAACAGGTCAAAGGCGGAGAGGGCCCTATTTCTTAATTTGTATCTTTCTATTCTTGTTTGGAAGTTCCAGAAGTGCCCTCTCCAGGACTTCTGGATTTCCATTGCCACCATTCCCCCCCCCTTTGTTTTTCCTGATCATTGACTTGGAGTTTCAGCGGGAGCGGAGTGCGGAGGCTGCTGCTGGGTGAGTATTGAAGTTTAAAGTAATTTACCTTACAGGAGCATCTCTTGGAGTTTCAGCGGGAGCGGAGTGCGGGGGCTGCTGCTGGGTGAGTATTTAAGTAAACACTTACCTGGTCCCGTTTCTGTTCCTCTTTGCTGCTGTTGTATTGTTTTTTAATTTTATATTTTTTAAGGCGGGAACAGGAAGTCGACCCGCGGACTTCTGGGAAGTCCCTCACCAATAAATTCTGGTGGAGAGGAAACCCGAGACACTACACGTGTAGTGTTTCTCACCCGCCCTCCTCCTCTAACCTAATAATAAAACCCATTGGTGCAAGGTAAGTACTGGGGGGGGGGGGGGGGGGGACTTATCAGGGGTAAGCCATGGGGTACGGGCCTCTTGCACGGAGTCTGTCCCTGTTGCTCAGAAGGGAAGGGGGGAGAGGAGCAGAGCATTAGTAATTGGGGACTCGATAGTCAGAGCATTAGTAATTGGGGACTCGATAGTCAGACAGGAGATTTTGTGGGAGCGTGAGAGACTCACGTTTGGTATGTTGCCTCCCAGGTGCAAGGGTACGTGATGTCTCGGATCGTGTTTTCCGGGTCCTTAAGGGGGAGGGGGAGCAGCCCCAAGTCATGGTCCACATTGGCACTAACGACATAGGTAGGAAAGGGGACAAAGATGTCAGGCAGGCTTCCAGGGAGCTAGGATGGAAGCTCAGAACTAGAACAAACAGAGTTGTTATCTCTGGGTTGTTGCCCGTGCAACGTGATAATGAGATGAGGAATAGGGAGAGAGAGCAATTAAACACGTGGCTACATGGATGGTGCATGCGGGGGGGATTCAGATTTCTGGATAACTGGGGCTCTTTCTGGGGAAGGTGGGACCTCTACAGACAGGATGGTCTACATCTGAACCTGAGGGGCACAAATATCCTGGGGGGGAGATTTGTTAGTGCTCTCTGGGGGAGTTTAAACTAATATAGCAGGGGCATGGGAACCTGGATTGTAGTTTTAGGGTACGGGAGAATGAGAGTATAGAGGTCAGGAGCACAGATTTGACTTTGCAGGAGGGGGCCAGTGTTCAGGTTGGTGGTTTGAAGTGTGTCTACTTCAATGCCAGGAGTATACGAAATAAGGTCGGGGAACTGGCGGCATGGGTTGGTACCTGGGACTTCGATGTTGTGGCCATTTCGGAGACATGGATAGAGCAGGGACAGGAATGGATGTTGCAGGTTCCGGGATTTAGGTGTTTTAGTAAGCTCAGAGAAGGAGGCAAAGGACGGGGAGGTGTGGCGCTGCTAGTCAAGAGCAGTATTACGGTGGCGGAGAGGATGCTAGATGGGGACTCATCTTCCGAGGTAGTATGGGCTGAGGTTAGAAACAGGAAAGGAGAGGTCACCTTGTTGGGAGTTTTCTAGAGGCCTCCAAATAGTTCTAGAGATGTAGAGGAAAGGATGGCGAGGATGATCCTGGATAAGAGCGAAAGTAACAGGGTAGTTATTATGGGAGACTTTAACTTTCCAAATATTGACTGGAAAAGATATAGTTCGAGTACATTAGATGGGTCGTTTCCTGACACAATATGTTGACAGGCCAACAAGAGGCGAGGCCACGTTGGATTTGGTTTTGGGTAATGAACCTGGCCAGGTGTTGGATTTGGAGGTAGGAGAGCACTTTGGGGACAGTGACCACAATTCGGTGACGTGCACGCTAGTGATGGAAAGGGATAAGTATACACCGCAGGGCAAGAGTTATAGCTGGGGGAAGGGCAATTATGATGCCATTAGACGTGACTTGGGGGGGATAGGTTGGAGAAGTAGACTGCAAGTGTTGGGCACACTGGATAAGTGGAGCTTGTTCAAGGATCAGCTACTGCGTGTTCTTGATAAGTACGTACCGGTCAGGCAGGGAGGAAGGCAACTATAGACCGGTGAGGCTCACGCCTGTAGTGGGTAAAGTCTTGGAGGGGATTATAAGTCGGGGGTGTTGTCGATAGTGTGGAAGGATGTAGCAGGTTACAGAGGGATATTACCCACTACAGACGTGAGCCTCACCGGTCCATAGTTGCCGGGGTTGTCTCTGCTCCCCTTTTTGAACAAAGGGACCACATTTGCTATCCTCCAGTCCTCTGGCACTATTCCTGTAGCCAATGATGACATAAAAATCAAAGCCAAAGGTCCAGCAATCTCTTCCCTGGCCTCCCAGAGAATCCGAGGATAAATCCCATCAGGCCCCGGAGACTTATCTATTTTCAGCCTGTTCAGAATTGTCAACACCTCTTCCCTACGTACCTCAATGCCATCTATTCTAATAGCCTGGGTCTCAGCATTCTCCTCCACAACATTATCTTTTTCCTGAGTGAATACTGACGAAAGATATTCATTTAGTATCTCGCCTATCTCTTCAGACTCCACACACAACTTCCCATCCCTGTCCTTGACTGGTCCTACTCTTACCCTAGTCATTCGCTTATTCCTGACATACCTATAGAAAGCTTTTAGGTTTTCCTTGATCCTACCTGCCAAATACTTCTCATGTCCCCTCCTTGCTCGTCTTAGCTTTCTCTTTAGATCCTTCCTTGCTACCTTGTAACTATCAAGCGTCCCAACTGAAACTTCACACCTCATCTTCACATAGGCCTCCTTCTTCCTCTTAACAAGAGATTCCACTTCTTTGGTAAACCACGGTTCCCTCGCTCTAAGCCTTCCTCCCTGCCTGACCGGTACGTACTTATCAAGAACACGCAGTAGCTGATCCTTGAACAAGCTCCACTTATCCAGTGTGCCCAACACTTGCAGTCTACTTCTCCAACCTATCCGCCCCAAGTCACGT
Source organism: Scyliorhinus torazame (assembly GCF_047496885.1). Classification (NCBI taxonomy): domain Eukaryota; kingdom Metazoa; phylum Chordata; class Chondrichthyes; order Carcharhiniformes; family Scyliorhinidae; genus Scyliorhinus; species Scyliorhinus torazame. Next base: position 67,477,803 of record NC_092717.1, on the reverse strand, counting down.
CTAATGGCATCATAATTGCCCTTCCCCCAGCTATAACTCTTGCCCTGCGGTGTATACTTATCCCTTTCCATCACTAGCGTACATGTCACCGAATTGTGGTCACTGTCCACAAAGTGCTCTCCTACCTCCAAATCCAACACCTGGCCAGGTTCATTACCCAAAACCAAATCCAACGTGGCCTCGCCTCTTGTTGGCCTGTCAACATATTGTGTCAGGAAACCCTCCTGCACACACTGTACAAATAACGACCCATCTAATGTACTCGAACTATATCTTTTCCAGTCAATATTTGGAAAGTTAAAGTCTCCCATAATAACTACCCTGTTACTTTCGCTCTTATCCAGGATCATCCTCGCCATCCTTTCCTCTACATCCCTAGAACTATTTGGAGGCCTCTAGAAAACTCCCAACAAGGTGACCTCTCCTTTCCTGTTTCTAACCTCAGCCCATACTACCTCGGAAGATGAGTCCCCATCTAGCATCCTCTCCGCCACCGTAATACTGCTCTTGACTAGCAGCGCCACACCTCCCCCTCTTTTGCCTCCTTCTCTGAGCTTACTAAAACACCTAAACCCCGGAACCTGCAACATCCATTCTTGTCCCTGCTCTATCCATGTCTCCGAAATGGCCACAACATCGAAGTCCCAGGTACCAACCCATGCTGCCAGTTCCCCTACCTTATTTCGTATACGCCTGGCATTGAAGTAGACACACTTCAAACCACCTACCTGAACACTGGGCCCCTCCTGCAAAGTCAAATCTGTGCTCCTGACCTCTATACTCTCATTCTCCCGTACCCTAAAACTACAATCCAGGTTCCCATGCCCCTGCTACATTAGTTTAAACCCCCCCCAGAGAGCACTAACAAATCTCCCCCCCAGGATGTTTGTGCCCCTCAGGTTCAGATGTAGACCATCCTGTCTGTAGAGGTCCCACCTTCCCCAGAAAGAGCCCCAGTTATCCAGAAATCTGAATCCCTCCCGCCTGCACCATCCCTGTAGCCACGTGTTTAATTGCTCTCTCTCCCTATTTCTCATCTCACTATCACGTGGCACGGGCAACAACCCAGAGATAACAACTCTGTTCTAGTTCTGAGCTTCCACCCTAGCTCCCTGAAAGCCTGCCTGACATCCTTGTCCCCTTTCCTACCTATGTCGTTAGTGCCAATGTGGACCACGACTTGGGGCTGCTCCCCCTCCCCCCTAAGGACCCGGAAAACACGATCCGAGACATCACGTACCCTTGCACCTGGGAGGCAACATACCAAACTTGAGTCTCTCACGCTCCCACAAAATCTCCTATCTGTGCCCCTGACTATCGAGTCCCCAATTACTAATGCTCTGCTCCTCTCCCCCCTTCCCTTCTGAGCAACAGGGACAGACTCCGTGCCAGAAGCCCGTACCCCATGGCTTACCCCTGGTAAGTCCCCCCCCACCCACAAGTATCCAAAGCATGGATTCTCAGGGGAACGACCGCAGGGGATCTCTGCACTGACTGCTTCTTCCCAGTCCCTCTTACAGTTACCCATCTATCTCCAATCTTTGGTGTAACTAATTCCCTGAAGCTGCTATCTATGACCCCCTCTGCCTCCCGAATGATCCGAAGTTCTTCGAACTCCAGCTCCAGTTCCCTAACTCGGTCTTGGAGGAGCTGGAGATGGCAGCACTTCCTGCAGGTAAAATCAGCAGGGACACTAACGGCATCCCTCACCTCAAACATCCTGCAGGAGGAACATTGCACTCCCTTCCCTGCCATCCCTCTAACTTTCTACCAAGATCTGGCTAACAACTAAATTAAATTTTAAAAAATAATAATAATAATAATAAAATATGGTACTTACCTCACACCAATGGGTTTTATTATTAGGTTAGAGGAGGAGGGTGGGTGGGAGACACTACACGTGTAGTGTCTCGGGTTTCCTCTCCACCAGAATTTATTGGTGAGGGTCTTCCCAGAAGTCCGCGGGTCGAACTTCCTGTTCCCGCCTTAAACACTAAAATTTAAAAGAAAACAGCAAAGAGGGACTGAAAACGGGACCAGGTAAGTGTTTACCGCTGAAATTGACAAGCCTGCTCCTGTGAAGGTCTCCCAGAAATCACTAACGCACCGCTCCCGCTGAAATCGACTGGCCTGCTCCTGCAAAGACAACAGTTTTTAAAGGAGAGACTTACCTCCCAGAAATCACTTGCGCACTGCTCCCGCTGAAATTGACTAGCCTGCTCCGCTCCCGCTGAAATCGACTGGCCTGCTCCTGCAAAGACAAGTGTTTTTAAAGGAGAGACTTACCTCCCAGAAATCACTTGCGCACTGCTCCCGCTGAAATTGACTAGCCTGCTCCGCTCCCGCTGAAATCGACTGGCCTGCTCCTGCAAAGACAAGTGTTTTTAAAGGAGAGACTTACCTCCCAGAAATCACTTGCGCACTGCTCCCGCTGAAATTGACTAGCCTGCTCCGCTCCCGCTGAAATCGACTGGCCTGCTCCTGCAAAGACAAGTGTTTTTAAAGGAGAGACTTACCTCCCAGAAATCACTTGCGCACTGCTCCCGCTGAAATTGACTAGCCTGCACCGCTCCCGCTGAATAAGGTTCCCCACGGTAGACTATTGCAGAAAATACGGAGGCTGGGGATTGAGGGTGATTTAGAGATGTGGATCAGAAATTGGCTAGCTGAAAGAAGACAGAGGGTGGTGGTTGATGGGAAATGTTCAGAATGGAGTTCAGTTACAAGTGGCGTACCACAAGGATCTGTTCTGGGGCCGTTGCTGTTTGTCATTTTTACCAATGACCTAGAGGGAGGCGCAGAAGGGTGGGTGAGTAAATTTGCAGACGACACTAAAGTCGGTGGTGTTGTCAACAGTGAGGAAGGATGTAGCAGGTTACAGAGGGACATAGATAAGCTGCAGAGCTGGGCTGAGAGGTGGCAAATGGAGTTTAATGTAGAGAAGTGTGAGGTGATTCACTTTGGAAGGAATAACAGGAATGCGGAATATTTGGCTAATGGTAAAGTTCTTGGAAGTGTGGATGAGCAGAGGGATCTAGGTATCCATGTACATAGATCCCTGAAAGTTGCCACCCAGGTTGATAGGGTTGTGAAGAAGGCCTATGGAGTGTTGGCCTTTATTGGTAGAGGGATTGAGTTCCGGAGTCAGGAGGTCATGTTGCAGCTGTACAAAACTCTGGTACGGCCGCATTTGGAGTATTGCGTACAGTTCTGGTCACCGCATTATAGGAAGGATGTGGAGGCTTTGGAGCGGGTGCAGAGGAGATTTACCAGGATGTTGCCTGGTATGGAGGGAAAATCTTATGAGGAAAGGCTGATGGACTTGAGGTTGTTTTCGTTGGAGAGAAGGTTAAGAGGAGACTTAATAGAGGCATACAAAATGATCAGGGGGTTAGATAGGGTGGACAGTGAGAGCCTTCTCCCGCGGATGGAAATGGCTGGCACGAGGGGACATAGTTTTAAACTGAAGGGTAATAGATATAGGACAGAGGTCAGAGGTAGGTTCTTTACGCAAAGAGTGGTGAGGCCGTGGAATGCCCTACCTGCAACAGTAGTGAACTCGCCAACATTGAGGGCATTTAAAAGTTTATTGGATAAACATATGGATGATAATGGTATAGTGTAGGTTAGATGGCTTTTGTTTCGGTGCAACATCGTGGGCCGAAGGGCCTGTACTGCGCTGTATCGTTCTATGTTCTATTGATGCACATCATACGATTAAGGCCTGTTAAGCCTCCTTCTTCTATCGTTGCATCCTTGAGTGATGCTCCTAGGAAAAAGAGGGCCTGCATACTCGAATGACCATTCTCCCATCAGTGTCTCAGTTTTTTTTATGCTACTCCCTGTTTCTCCACCATTATCTTTCCTGAATATTTTTTTTAAAATGGATGCCCATCTTGCTTGTTCTTCGTCCTCCTTAACTTTACTACCATCCGTATATACCACCCAAGCATTTCCCAACTGTGTTCTGCTAACTGATTTATCAAGTTTCTGTCCCTTTTTAATGTTATTAATAAACATTAAGGCAGGGTTTAAAAGAATAGTTTCCCATCGAGCTGTATTCGCGCCTTGCTGTCAACTCTGTCAATTCTAAAAATTCATTTGTGACATAAATTTTCTTTCCGGCTGATAAATTTTCAATCTCTGCTATCCTCTTTGTTACGGCTGCCAGACATTTTGCGATGTCCGAAAACTTTTGTCCAACCCTTGCCCAATTTCCTGTCAATGTTTGATAGGTGTCTGAGTACTATGATTAGCAAGCACCATACCATAGCCATTTGCGTACAGATCAAATTTAATGCTCAAATCGTCGTCTTCATGTCTCTCCTCTAATGGCCCGTATGTTGCTACAGCTGTTTTTAACTGGTCCAAACGCCTCTGTGCTTCACTGGTCCACCTAAAATCCCCCTTCCAAAGTTTCATAAATGGGTCTAGCACAAAGACTAAAGTCTTCCACTACTGGTCTCAAATACCCCAAAATTCCCATGATTTACTGAACTTCGTTTCGTGAAACGGGCGCTGCGATTCTAGCAACTTTCTCTCTCATCCCAACACTGGCTTCCCTACCTGCCCTTGACACTGAATACCCTATGTAGTCGACTTCGCTCCTGCCAATCTGGCATTTCTTTAACCCTATCTTAAATCCTGCTTCATTAAGTGTTTTAATAATTTTGGTCACTCTTTCAACATGTGTCCCCCTGATCATCATCTCCAATTAACACATCATCAATATATACCAAAGCCAAATCATCTTTAATCAGCTCCCTTACTATTGCCTGAACGTAGTTCGGGGAATTAAGATATCCTTGTAGCAATTTACAGTATACGTAATGTTTAGTGCCAAAGGTAAATGCTGTCTTTTCCTTGCTGTCTGGGTCTAACGGAACACTCCAGAAACCGTTGGCTAAATCTATACTAGTTAAATAAGTTTTGCCTGCCACCTTCTCCAATGTAGTTTGTGGATTTATTAAATACCGTTTATCCTTCTTTTTTTTGTGACCTTGTTTAATACTTTGTAATTCTAACGAATTCTAAATGTACCATCAGCCTTGCTAACTGCCTTAAGTGGGCTATTCGTCAATGCATATGTGACTTCTTGAATGATTCCCTGCTGTTCCAACTCTTTGATCATTATCTCCAGCTCGCATTTGACACCTCGGGTCAAGGGATATTGCTTTTGTGTCGGTCTCCCTGGATTGTGTGCTGATTAACCCTGTGTCATTCTTTCTATTGCTAGGTTTGCTTTCCTTATTTCCTCTACGTTATCAATTGGTTTTCGTATCTTAATTTTTTTTTCTGCATCTAGTTTTATTAATCTTTCCCGGCCATCAGATTCTTATTTCCTGATACTGCAACTAATACTCCTAATCTAAGCTCTGGTCCCATATCTTTATTCCCTAAAGCTCCGTCTGCAATGTGGTTCACATTCTAAACTTCATTTCTTCTGCTAGTGACTTTCTTGCAACTCAGCGGGCACTAGGACCCGGTGGAGCTGTGCCGTATCACTTCCACCGACTACCTCCTAATACTGGTCTCATTGGTTCCCGTGTTTCTAGCCCCTTACTGCCACAATGCCCCTCTCCACTATCCCAATATAACACGAGTGCATGTTCTAATTAATTTTTCCTTGAAAGCGGTATCCTGCTACAGGCCCCATTCTACCTGCTCTCAGGACTGCCTACCCCCCTGGGATCAGTGCTTGCAGCGTCCCCTCAAGTTCTGAGTGCTTATACACCAAGGCCCTACAGTAGTCGAGTAGACCCCGGTACTTGCCTAATCCCTCTTACGGTTTGGGGTTTGGGCATCTCTAAAATGGCCTTCTTCCTTTCTACTCGGATCTTCCTTTCCCCCTGTGTAATCTTAAAATAAAGTTTAAAATCTATAGTCTTGGCTATATGAAAATCGCCGAATCTTAAATTTGATGTGTAGTGAGTTTAGAGAAAATACTGAAATCTCTACAAATTTGGAACACACAGAACAAAATTTTTAAATGTAGGTACATCATGGCTGCCTCTAACAAAGGAGCACATGGACCCAGCCCACACCGAATGCCTCGTCTTCGCATTTCAATTTTAAATTCCTTTGTTCTCTCCCCTTTTTATTTAAACAGCCAAGACTATGCCGAGTTCAACGACTCATTTACAAATCCCAATTTATACATTTTGATTTTGCTTTTTGTTTACTTCCTGAGAATTGTGTTCTAAACAATTTGCACAATGTTAATCATTATTACTGATTTTCTAAAGAACTTTCAAATACTTACCCTGTTTTAAATCTCACTTTAACTGCCGTGTATACCTCCTAATTGATGTGCAACTTCGTTTTGCAAAACACAACATTTTAAAAACGAGGAATACCAGAGGAAGTTCACAAATTCTTATTAAACACACACACTCATTCATCCACCGAGATCTCCACTCAAACCAAAGGAATTTAAAGCATTATACTTTCATTCATCGCTACCAACTGGACAATAAAACATTGAATTTGCACAGAAACACAATGTTTTTTTTCCCTTTTCCCTTCTTCAAAACTGTAAAGTAAATTTAAACAATCCTGAAACCTCCTCTGTTCCGATACGGTTCTGAATTTTCCAAGTCTCTGGTTCCCCCTAGTGGCCATTCATCTCCCAACTTTTTTTCACTCATAAGACATCTCTCCCAAGAACAAAATCTATTTTAGCCAATTGTAATTGTACGGAATTGAATTGTCTCCAGAACATTCCATCAGCGGTCTTAACTGAATTGTCTCTGTGACATTCCCTCAACGCGTTAAATACCTTAACGGAATTAAAGTGTAATTTAATATAACCAATTTTTAATTTTCAACTCACATGCAACTGAATTACCAGGCAATATTACCTCAGTTACCAACTGAATTATTACCCCGAATTCCCTCAGTCACGTTTTAACTCTCAGACTACATCGACTGAAATTAAGTTTTCTAATCCGCCAGACTGACCTTTGATTTCGTCGAACGATCTTACCCGACCATAGGCGAGTGACCAAACACGCTTTGGACTACGAGGCAGAGGAAAACCGACGTGGTCCTTTATAATCTACTCACACCGTGGGCCCAATTCCCCTCTCTCCGTCCAAGGCTGGTTTAATTCTGATTTAGCGGATAGTTGGGAATTCGCCCTTGAAATCTCACTCCCGACACCAAATGACAATATTGAGTTCTTCCTGCCCTCAGTCTGGTCTCAGTCAAAGGCTGAGTCGGATTTATAGGTTTTCCTTTGTTTTATTTCAAATACCTTGCAAGCTAGACTCACTCTGATAACCCAGGACCAACACTGTTCATGAGATCCCCAGAGGAAGTGAGTGAAAACAAAGCACATAACATGAACATAGAATCAATTTTCACACACAACCAAATAAGGCAAGATGGCAAATGCAAGATTCTCATAGGTCTTTCTCACACATTCCTTGACCTGGCCATATAAGCTGACCCTGGGGCCCCTTTCACCCAGCATCCTCTGCAGCATCCTCTGCACAAAGAACCGGTCCTAATGGCTGCCCAACGCCCTTCTTCTTCTCTTGAATCCCACTTGCAGGCTGCACATTAAGATTCTACTCCTAGCTTGGCCTAACTACCCATCATGCCTTTCTGTTCATTTCCTCACCATAGTTTCATAATAAAATATGAAAAGAATCAATTCTAGATTTAATTATGCCTTGAGTTTGTTATGGGCCAGTGTTTAGAAAACTCCAAAGTATATCATGGAGTTCACCTGATCTACAACTGTTTATTGATTTTGGTTACGATGAGCACAAGGGCCTGCCTTTCAGGTGTTATTCAACAGAGGCCTTGAGCACTTTTAATCAAAAACAACATTTATTCTACAAATGTAGTTAACATTTTTATAAACACACACAGTAAGCATTTTTATCAACTACAATCATAAATACCCCACAGCGCTACGGTACAATAAGTAAATTACCTTAATAAATTTCCCCCTTAAGCTGTTCCAATTTAATAACGTGATCCCATAAACCAGAAAACCCTTTTCAAAGTTGTGGCCCAGCACACAGCACTCAAGGGCAGGTTGGAATTTCTTCCAGAAAACAATGATTTATTTTCAAGTTATCAAGCAGTTTAGAAACAGCTTTTAAAATGCAGATGGAAAAAAATCTTCTTTCAACCTGTGCAGAACAAAACCAGTTCAAACTCAAAGCGAAAGTAAAACTCAGAGCCACAGTCCAGCTCCACCCACACAATGACATCACTGAAGTCATGTGATAAGACAAATACATTTCTTAAAGGGACATTCTCATGACACTTTAAAGAAACAATTGCAATATTACGGGATAATTTCAGTTTAATAACTGCATATATGTCATTTATATAATATATATAACACATGTTAAGCCCAACAACATCTCTACTTCCGAAGGAAGCTAAAGAAATTTGGCATATCTGCATCAACTTGCACAAACTTCTACAGATGTGCCATAGAGAGCATCCTATCTGGCTGCATCACAGTTTGGTATGGCAACTGCTCAGTCCACGATCGCAAGAAACTGCAGAGTGTGGTGAACTCAGCCAAATGCATTACACATGCTTGCCACTCTCACATTGATTCTGTCTACACTTCCTGCTGCCTCGGGAAGGCAGACAGCATTGTCAGAGACCCCTCGCACCAGGGCTTGCCCTCTTCTAGATCCTTCCATCTAGGGTCAGTAGATACAGGAGTCTGAAGACCCCTCCATCCAGACTTAGGAACAGCTTCTTCCCCAGTTACCAGTGTAGCCACATAAAATGGCTGCGTTCCGATTAATCTGGCCAAAACCCAGTTTGAAATTGCTATCCCGAAAGACTGCTGGGAAAAGCAGCTAACAAGACACAAGCAGGCAGCTGCAGACAGTATTGCATATTCGGCTCTGGGGAAGTTAGCCCAGATCGATACTCAGGGCTATCAACAGCCCATCAACCCAGGTATTTGCAGTTACATTCAGGACTGTTTGCAGCCCATCTATTCAGACAGCTGCAGTTAAATCGGCTATCCCCGGGAACAATTGCAACATATTAGCAATTGAATACCGGGCCAGACCTGGCGGCGCCTGCAGTGGCTGAAACAAAGACAGGTGAACGACCACCCCCCGATCGAGGAATCGCCTCACCATTGGACACATCGGCCCCAGGGATTGGGGACAAATCCAATCACTTGGGACTCAGGGTCAAGGGCCGCCCCGGGAGGCGGGAAGCCCTGGGCCCTATAAAAGTGAGGGGCCAAGTTCAGATCTCTCTCTCTCTCCTCTTCGCCTGCTCGAGACCTTCGCAAGACCAGCAACCGGCAACTGTAAGTTTGAATCCAGCGATCGCTATCCAGTAGAGACACCTAGCCACCGACCTGTAGCAGCCTTTTGAATCCCGCGGACCAGATCTGATTGGACAAGCCATTCGTTTCACTGACCTGGTGGGCTCTTCCTAAGTTAAGTATTGGCCAGTAGTGATAGGTTTATTGTATAGAAAGTAGTATTAGGGTATTAATATTGCTTGTTGTATATAATAAATGACCGTTGGTTTAATCCTTACTAAGCGGTGTGCTGTATTATTAATCATAACCTAAACTTGAACCTCGTGGCGGTATCATAAAGATACCTGGCGACTCGTGAGCAAAGGTGACGTAATCAGAGCCAATAGACTAAGGCTAAAAAGAGCAACACCAGACTCCTCAACGACTCGCCCTCGGACTGATCTGTTCCCTATAAAACACTATTCACGATGCTCTATGCTGCTCTTGCTTATGTCGTATTCGCTTTGTTATTTTGCTCTTGTTCCATACTGCAACTAATTACTTATTTGTCGATGAACTGTGCACTTTTTCGCATTCACTGTAACTAGCTACTATTTTTTTGATCTACTGTGTTCCTTGGCTGCAGAAAAATACTTTTCACTGCACTTCGGTACATGTGACAATAAATAAATCAAATTAAATCAAAAAGTGAGATTTTAATTTGAAGTTGTATGAACATCTTCCCAGCTCCAATAGTTTTTCCTGAATAATTATACTCTATTAGACTTAAAACATCTTTAATAGATGAAGCCAGCACAAGGTTACGATGGTGCTGATGCTTTTTGGTTCCTAAATCATTGGTTTTGTGTCTCCTTAATTTGGTGAATCAGTGGCAATACACAAAATAACTTGATTTATGTAGCACCTTGCCATGCCCACAGCATGTCCCAAATGTTTCACAGCCAATAAGTACTTGTTAAGTATTGCTACTATCACATAGGGAAATGAAAAAGCTAAATGTGAACAGCAAAGTTCCACAAGCAACAAACAAATAAGCCTATTCTATTCCAATCCCGTGGACTAAGGGGCTCATGCTGACTAGAACACTAGAAGCATTCTATCTAGGGGGTGATCTTTTACATTCACTTGAATAGGGACTTCCGGTAGCGGCATGTAAAGGGGAAGTCGCATGCTGGTTAGCTCCTGCTTGAGGCGTGCTTTTAGGAGTTTTAAAATCTGGTTCCTGGGAGCAATTTGCAAATGATTGAATGAAGGAATATACAAGGAAGACAAAGGATGTCAAAAGGATTGTCAAAGGGAGTGAGAGGGCCACCGTCGAGTGAGAGGGCCAGCCAGGGAGCTAGCTAGATGACGGAGGCTGGGCCGCCGGGTGGGGCCACACTGTTCACAGCAGCGAGGATGACTGAGGTGATGTCTATGGAGCTGGAGAAGCAGTTTGCAAAGCATGTGGAGGCGTCGAGGAAGGAGATGGCGGTGGCTTTGAAGACATTGGTAGAGAAGGCAGTTGCCCCGGCGAGAGTAGCTGTGGCGAAGAAGATGAAGGGAGTGGAGGAGGCCATGACGCAGCACAGCGATCAGCTCACTTCGATGGGGTATGAAATGTGGAGGGTGGTCGAGGACCTGGAGCACCGCTCGAAGTGGCAAAAATGAGGATTGTGGACTTGCCTGAGGGGGTGGAGGGCTCGAGGCTGACGGAGTACTTCACCAAGATATTGGCGGAATTGATCGGGGTGGGTGAGGAGCCCTCCCGGTATGAACTGGATCAAGCCCATCGGTCGCTGAGGCCGAATCCAAAGTTAAATGAGCCGCCAAGGGCAGTGATCATCTGCTTCCAGAGTACCACATGAAGGAGAAGATGTTGAAATGGGTGAAGCAGATGTGGGAGCTGCAGTGGGCTGGTGCTGGAGTTCGCATATACCAGGACTTGACGGTGAAGCTGGCAAAGAGTCGAGTGGCTTTCGCTGAGTTAAGATGGCATTATACAACAGTGGGGTGCGATTTGGTGTGGTGTATCCGGTGAAGCTGAGGTTGACGTACAACGCCAGAGATTTCTACTTCGAGACGCTGGAAGCATTCGTGAAGGCAGAAGGCTTGGGACAGAAGTGAAGACTGGAATTGAAGAGGAGTTGTGGATTGCAAATGGGGAGTTGGGAGAGTGAATAAATATTTAAAATGTTTTGTTTGTTGATCTGCATTGTTCTTTATTTACTTCACGCTGTTATCGAGTTTAAGTTTTTTGATTGTCATTCTTTGTTGCGATAGTTTTATTTTATTTTGAAAATGAAATGAGATGCTTGGGTTTGGTTGTTGTTTCCTGGGACAGAGCGGGAGGGGTGGGTGGGAAAGCCTTGGGTGGGGGCCCACGCGCTAGCTAACTTAAGTCGGCTCGTGAACGACGTGAGGTGGGGTAGGGGCTGCGGACACTGGAGCCTGATGAGCAGGTTTCGATGGGCCTCAGAGGTGTGATAAGGGGGGGTTGGGAGGGATCAATACCGGGTGAGGGTTTTTCAAGAGGAAGTGCAGGGGTGGATTTGATGTTAACAATGGAAATGGGCTGGTCAGGCTCATGGGGCAGGGCCCGATGTTACGATGATAATGGAAAAGAAGGGAGCGGGGGGTGGTGAGAGAACCCCGGTTAGGATGGTTCTGTGGAACGTGAGGGGGTTGGGTGGCCCAGTCAAGAGATCAAGGGTGCTGGCGCATCTGAAAGGTTTGAAGGCCGATGTGGCGATGCTGCAGGAGACTCACTTGAGGGTGAAGGACCAGGTGAGGCTTAGGAAGGGCTGGGTCAGCCAGGTGTTTCATTCGGGATTTGATGGTAGGGCTTGAGGGGTAGCGATTCTTAGTTCCAGATGGAGAATGTGGTTTCACACCAGGGAGGCTATATGTGATAGTTACAGGGAGGGGAATATGAGGGGAGGCTGGTGGCACTGGTAAGCGTGTATGGTCCTAACTGGGATGATGTAGGTGTGTGGGGCCATCCCCGACTTGGATTCACACGAATTGATCATGGGTGGGGACTGGAACTTGGCGCAGGAGCCAAGATTGAACAGGTCACTGCTGGAACTTGGCGCAGGAGCCGAGATTGAACAGGTCACTGCTGCGCTCGCTTGTCCCGTCAGAGGGGACGAAGGCGCTGGCTGTCTAATGGCGGAAATGGGAGGGGTGGACCCTTGGAAGTTTCTGGGAGAGCGGGAGTACTCTTTTTTCCCTCCTCGGTCCACAATGTTTATTTGCGAATTGACGTTTTTGTGGTGGGGAAGGCGCTGTTGGCTGGGATTAAGGAGTCGGAATACTCAGCATTTGTGATATCAGATCATGCACATATTGGGTGGATAAGGTGTTGGAGAGGGGGGCAGTGCAGAGGCCGGGTAGATATCAGATGTGGGGCTGTTGGGGGTCCGAGGGTTCTGTGATAAGATTGGGAAAGTATGTGGAGGGACTCGAAACCCCAAGTGTAGAGACCTGGGTTACTGACATGGCTGGGTTTCTCGGTCTCGAGGAAATAAAGTGGCAGTCGTTCCTCGACTTTCTAGGAGAGCAGTAAAGGTCAGCAGCAGCAGCATCCCGGGGGCGGGGGGGGGGGGGTTAATCGTTACGCCGTATTGCTCCTTTCTTTGTACATACGTTAAAAACATGTATTTTCTTTTCTCTTTGTTCTGTTAATTGTTGCATACGGTTATGCAAAAATTATGTTTTTTTGACAAAAATTTGAATAAAAATAATTTTTTTTTAAAAGATTGGGAAAGTAATCGAGGTATATGTGGGGTTCAATTGTACGGGAGAGGTTTCGCAGCCGGTGGTTTGGGAAGCTCTAAAGACGGTGGTGAGGTGATCTCATTTAAGGCAAAGATCGATAAGGAGGAAAAGGTGGAGCGTCAAAGATGAGATGTTGGAGGCAGACAGGAGTTATGCAGAAGACTGGGATCCAGCGAAGTTGGAAAAGAGGAAGGAGTTACAGGCGTGTTTTGACCGGTTGTCCACAATGAAGGCAATGTGACAATTGAGACGGGCAAGGGGAGTGGTTTACGAATATGGAGAGAAGGCATGTTGCAGGCCAGCTTCGGAGGGAGACAGCAGCGAGGGAAATTGTTCAGGTGCGGGATAGGGCAGGGAAGTTGGTGGTGGCTCCAGATCAGATTAATAGGGTATTTGAGGAGTTTTACGAGAGATTGTATAGGCCAGAGTCACCTGGGGGGGGGGAATCGGGAGTTGCAGGAATTCCAGGATGGTTTGGAATACCCGAGGTTGGGGAGGGGGACAGGGGCTCATTGGATGGGGCGATAGCGGAGCAGGAGGTAAAAGATGCGATTGGGAGAATGCAGTCGGGGAAGGTAGCAGGGACAGATGGGTTTCGGTGGAGTATTACAAGAAATCTAAAGATATGTTGGCGCCGCTGATGGTGGGGATGTTTGACGAGGCAATAGGAAAGGGGGTGTTGCCACAGACTTTAGGGCAGGCATCGATCTCCCTGTTGCTCAAGAAGGATAATGATCTGACAGAATGTGGGTTGTTTCGGCCCATATCACTTTTCAATGTGGACGCAAAGGTATTGGCAGGTAGGTTGGAGGAGTGCCACCCGAAGGAGATAGGGGAAGATCAGGCGGGGTTTGTGAAGGGGAGACAACTGTTTTCGAACATTAGGGTGGTATTGAATGTGGTTATGGCACTGGCGGAGGGGAGGGAGACAGAGGTGGTTGTGGCATTGGACGCCGAGAAGGTGTTTGACCGAGGAGAGTGGGGCTATTTAATGGCAGTTCTGGAGCGGTTTGGGATTGGGCCACAATTTGTAGATTGAGTAAGGCTGCTGTACAGGGAGCCGAGAGCGAGTGTCTGTACGAATCACACAAATTTGGGATATTTTGCTCTGCACCGTGGGACCAGGGAGGGATGTCCTATGTCCCCACTGTTGGTCACGCTTGCGACTGAGACTTTGGCCATCACGTTGAGGAATTCGGAGGTGTGGAAAGGGACAGTGCGGGGGGGAGTGAGCATAGGGCATCTTTGTATGCGGACGACTTGCTGTTGTATGTATCGGAACTGAGTGGGTCAATGGGGGGCATATTGGAGTTGCTTTGAGCATTTGGGTCTTTTCCAGGATATGAACTAAATTTAGAGAAAAGTGAATATTTTGTGGTGTCTTGGCCAGGATTGGGGGCAGTGGTGGTGGTGTGGGGGTGGGGGGGTAATCGTTACGGTGTATTGTTCCTTTCTTTGTACATACTGTTAACACTTTTTTTTCTTTTCTCTTTGTTCTGTTAATTGTTGCGTATGGTTATTCAAAAATTATGTTTTTTGACAAAAATTTGAATAAATAGAATTTTAAAAAAAAGATTGGGAAAGTAATCGAGGAATATGTGGGGTTCAATTGTTCGGGAGAGGTTTCGCAGGCGGTGGTTTGGGAAGCTCTAAAGACGGTGGTGAGGGAGGAGGTGATCTTGTTTAAGGCAAAGCTGGACAAGGAGGAAAAGGTGGAGCGTCAACGGATATTTTGTTGTGTCTTGGCCAGGATTGGGGGGCAGTGGTGGAGGGGGGGGGAGGCTACCATTCCATAGGGCGGGTACTCACTTTAGATATCTGGGGGTGCAGGTGGCACGGGATTGGGGGGAGCTCTGTAGGTATAACATTACTAGTTTGGTGGGGAGGGTGAAAGCGGACCTGACAAGGTGGGACGGTCTCCCTCTTTCGCTGGCAGGTCGGTTACAGGCAATTAAAATTAACGTGTTGCCACGATTCGTGTTTATTTTTCAGTGCCTGCCGATCTTCCAGCCGAAATGCTGATTCGGGGGAAATCACAGATTTGAGCCAGGGAAGTGGGATGGGAGTTTTCGGAGAAGGGAGTCAGGGCACTGAAGGATTTGTTTCTGGGGGTCTGGTTTGCGGGACTGAAGGAGCTGGAGGCGAAATATGGATTGAGGCGGGGGGAAATATTTAGGTATATGCAAGTCCGAGATTTCGCTAAGAACGAGATACAGAGCTTCCCGATGGCGCGACCTCCACACTGTTGGAGGAGGTGCGGTGGCAGATGTTTTAGCCTTCACCTCACTGATTGCCCGAAGGCGGATCTTGTTGGGGTGGAGGTCAGTTTCTCCACCCTGTGCCCTGGCGTGGCGGGGGGGGATCTGTTGGAGTTTTTAAAACACTCGGGAAGGTGAAGTTTGAGTTGAGGGGAAGGATTCTACAATTCATGGGCTTTGTTCATTATGCACTTTCAAGAATTGGATGACATCGAACATTAGGGGAGGTTTGGTGTGGATGTGGGGGGGGGGGCGGTTTGGACTGTGTATGTTGTTGATGAGTATGTCTGGGTGGATGGTGGATTCCTGGATTCCTTTTCTTTGATGTTTGTATTTGAAATGTTGGGGGTTGTTTGGGGCTCGGTGGGAGGAAGGGATTGTTGGCCGGGGGATTGACATTGTATTTGTTACTGTTGATTGTTTGTTGGTGTGTTTAAATTTGGATGGAAGTGTGAAAAAGGAGAATAAAAATATTTTTTTTAAAACATTCACTTGAATAGGCTTTGTTTTAACCACTCATCTGAAAGATTAGTCTCCCACAATTTAGGAGCACTTGCTGTACATTTGCGAAGTAAATTGCGTTGAGAATAACTTAGCACCTACACAATAGAAAATCAGTTTGGCAATGATGCCCATTCTTACCCAGTAGCAAGCACGGTATTGTTGGCTCTAAACCGGTGAATAGATCCATCTTCCATGCAGAGTGCGATGACACCTCGACATTCTCCATTCTCCATCAGGAGATCCAAGGCAAAGTATTCAACAAAGTAGCTGGTGTCATACCGCAGTGACTGTGGAAACACATTACAGCAACTCTGATTATCCAAGAGCAAAAAGGCAATATGTTATAACTGCATTTTCTCAGAAATTTAGACAAGTTAAAATTGTGCATGATGCAATTACTGCATGGCATTTGGGTTTGGAGTGTTATCATGCAGTTCTTTTAAGGAAATGCGGAATGGGGAGGTTTACAAGAACAATATCGGTTGCAGGTCTCCAGTGTGATGTGTAAACTAGTTTCAAATAGCTTCAATATTTATTTAACCTTCCTAAATTTTCCCTTTTTATATCTTTGTATTTAAAGACACACATTTTCTTATAAAGTTAAACTACAATACTGAATATCAACTTTCACAAATTATAATGTTTGACCCTTCAATTTGTATTAATAAGTGTTCATGTGGATGTAAACATAATTTAAGCAAAACAACTGTTCTCCACTGGACAACGACAAAAAGTGGGGTGGGGATGTGGTGGAGGTGTGGGCTTGGGTAGGATGCTCTTTCCAAGTGCCAGTGCAGACCCGATGGGCCGCATGGCCTCCTTCTGCACTGTAAATTCTATGGTGTCTATAGATACATTATTGGTGTTCAAAAGGCATCTTGACAAATACATGGTTAGGATGGGTATAGAGGGATGCGGCAAAAGGAAGTGCCGAGGGTTTTGGCAAAGGTTGGTATCATGACTGGTACAGGCTTGGAGGGCCGAAGGGCCTGTTCCTGTCCTGTATTCTTTGTAGTCTGATGATTTTCAAGGACCCATTCCGATAAATGTTTCTTAAGGTCAGGCCAACTGTTCTCAGGGCACGTTTGGTCTTGGAAATCTCCTTCAGGGCAGATCCTCCTTTCATTATGGACTGCTGCCTCACAGCGACAGGGATCCAGGTTCGGCTCCATAATTGATTGACTGTATGTACGTGTGAAGTTTGCACCTTCTCCCAGTGTCTGCGTGGGTTTTCTACGGGCCTCTGGTTTCCTCCCACAGTCCAAAGATGTTCAGATTAGGTGGATTGACCATGCTAAATTGCATCTTAGTTTCCGACGTTTAGATGGGTTTAGTTATAAGGTTATGGGGATAGGGCAGGGGAATGGGCCTGGGTAGGGTGCTCTTTCAGAGGATTGGTGCAGACTGGATAGGCTGAATGGTCTCCTTCTGCACTATTGGGATTCTATTCATTCTTGCAGCAGCCAGATATTTGAGCAGTCATCAAATTATCGATGGGCCGAATGGCCGCCTTCTGCACTGTGAAATCTATGGTCCATATGACTTTTAGCCTGAAACCACCTTTCTGCATCATTCTTTTTGCCAGAGGACCCATGTTTGTTCATCACTATCTGCCTTAATTTTAATTGAATCATCAAAGGCAGTTGTGTCTTCAGCTGCCAAGACCCTAAACGCTCTGGAATTTCCCCCACTAAACCTCTCCGCCTCATTCCTCCTTTAAGATGCACCTCAAATTCTACCTCATTGACTTACCTGCCTTAATATCTCATTACGTGTTTGGCGTGAAATTTTATTTGTTAAAACTCGTGTGTGATGTCTTGGACCACAATATTAAATTGAAGGTGATACAGAAGTAAAGATTGAGGAGGCAAAGTAAAAATTTATGTTTACATGTACAAAACTTAATCTCAGTTTTCTGATCAGAAATTTTTCTGACCCAAAAATATTAACTTATTCCTCTGCTCTATAGATGCTGACTGATATCTCAAACATTACTTACCCTGCCATACAGTGTATGCAGCAAAGAGTGTCCAGTCCGGTCTGCAACACAACAGCAGCGATGAGCCTGTCCGCCTTTTCCAAACTGTAGACTTTGCCCGCCAAATGCACGTTGGTAAATCTTGCCCGCCTCAGTCCTACTGAAGGGCATTCCATAGTTTTCCAGCTGGGTGTGAAGACAAAAGGAAATACAACATTTGTCAACAGTTCAATATTGCAGAAAAGGATTTTGACTCCACAAGCTCTAGAACATAGAACAATACAGCGCAGTACAGGCCCTTCGGCCCACGATGTTGCACCGAAACAAAAGCCATCTAACCTACACTATGCCATTATCATCCATATGTTTATCCAATAAACTTTTAAATGCCCTCAATGTTGGCGAGTTCACTACTGTAGCAGGTAGGACATTCCACGGCCTCACTACTCTTTGCGTAAAGAACCTACCTCTGACCTCTGTCCTATATCTATTACCCCTCAGTTTAAAGCTATGTCCCCTCGTGCCAGCCATATCCATCCGCGGGAGAAGGCTCTCACTGTCCACCCTATCCAACCCCCTGATCATTTTGTATGCCTCTATTAAATCTCCTCTTAACCTTCTTCTCTCCAACGAAAACAACCTCAAGTCCATCAGCCTTTCCTCATAAGATTTTCCCTCCATACCAGGCAACATCCTGGTAAATCTCCTCTGCACCCGCTCCAAAGCCTCCACGTCCTTCCTATAATGTGGTGACCAGAACTGTACGCAATACTCCAAATGCGGCCGTACCAGAGTTCTGTACAGCTGCAACATGACCTCCCGACTCCGGAACTCAATCCCTCTACCAATAAAGGCCAACACTCCATAGGCCTTCTTCACAACTCTATCAACCTGGGTGGCAACTTTCAGGGATCTATGTACATGGACACCTAGATCCCTCTGCTCATCCACACTTTCAAGAACTTTACCATTAGCCAAATATTCCGCATTCCTGTTATTCCTTCCAAAGTGAATCATCTCACACTTCTCTACATTAAACTCCATTTGCCACCTCTCAGCCCAGCTCTGCAGCTTATCTATATCCCTCTGTAACCTGCTACATCCTTCCACACTATCGACAACACCACCGACTTTAGTATAGTCTGCAAATTTACTCACCCACCCTTCTGTGCCTTCCTCTAGCTCATTGATAAAAATGACAAACAGCAACGGCCCCAGAACAGATCCTTGTGGTACTCCACTTGTGACTGTACTCCATTCTGAACATTTCCCATCAACCACCACCCTCTGTCTTCTTTCAGCTAGCCAATTTCTGATCCACATCTCTAAATCACCCTCAATCCCCAGCCTCCGTATTTTTTGCAATAGCCTACCGTGGGGAACGTTATCAAACGCTTTGCTGAAATCCATATACACCACATCAACTGCTCTACCCTCGTCTACCTGTTCACCTCTGATCTTCTAAGCCAGATAATTGAGTCATTTTCTCCACAATGTTCTCTGCTCCTGATGTGTGGTTTCCATTAATGGGGTTAAAGTTTTTTAAAATATTTTTATTCACCATATTTTCATAATTTTCACCATATAAAAGAAAAACAAGGACAACCTCAACAATACGTAAAAAGAAACAGTCCCACCTCCCCCAACAGTCAATGGTAACCAATTCCCAAAAGTGCATTATGAACAAATCCCAGCAATTGTAGAACCCTCCTATGCTCCCCTCAGCTCAAACTTCACCTTCTCCAGGGTCAAAATCTCCAGCAGGTCCCCCCACCACATGGAGGCACAGGGTGGAGAAGCTGACCTCCAGCCCCAACAGGACCGCGATCAACAAGGCGAAGGCTAAAACCTCCTCGCCCGCTCCCACCTGCAACTCGGGCCAGTCTGACACTCCGAAAATGGCTTCAAGGGGATCGGGCTCCACATCCAAGACCCCCGAGATTGTGACAAACACCGTCCTCCAAAACCTTTCTGGCTTTGGGCAAGACCAAAAAATATGATCAAGGTTTGCGGGGGCCCTCGCACATCGCTCACAGACAACCGCCACCCCCTCGAACAGCCGGCTCATCCTTGATTTTGTGAGGTGCGCCCTGTGCACTACCTTCAGCTGTAACACAAAGTTGAGGCATTCACCCTCCATAGCACCTCACACCACAATCCCTCCTCTCTCTTCCAATAACCCCCACCCCTCGCTCCTTCTCCACTTTGCCTTAATCCTCTCCATGGACACCCTGTCCTCCTCCAGGCTCCTCCCTTAGATCATCAAAACAATCCCCGTCTCCAGCTCCCCCAGACAGCACTGCCTCCAACCAGAAGAGGCCGGAGCTTATTTTTAAATAAATTTAGAGTACCCAATTCATTTTTTCCAGTTAAGGGGCAATTGAGCGTGGCCAATCCACCTACCCTGCACAGCTTGTGTTGTGGGGGCGAAACCCACGCAAACACGGGAGAATGTGTAAACTCCACAAGGACAGTGACCCAGAGCCGGGATCGAACCTGGGACCTCGGTGCCGTGAGGCAGCAGTGCTAACCACTGCGCCACCGAGCTGCCCAAAGAGGCCAGAGCTATCAGGAAGATCGGAAAAACTTTTCTTGCGTAATCGGGAACCTGCAGGTACCAAAACCCTTTCTCCTGAGCCAACCTATACTTCTCTCCCAACTCCTCCAGGCTTGCAAATCGCCCCCCAAGGAATAAGTCCTTCATTTCCATGATTTCCCCCTCTCATCCCATCTCCGAAACCTCGCAACCATCCTCCCCAGCTCAAACCCATGATTCCCCCTAATCGGCATACCCCCTGACCCGGCCCCCAGCTTAAAATGCTGGCTAAACTGCTTCCAAATCTTCAATGTGACCATCACCAGCGGACTTACTTTCCTGGAGCCATCGGAACCAACACGCTTGCCAGCACCCGCAACCCCGACCCCCTGCACGAGTTCACCTCCATCTTAACCCTTGAGGCCTCCCCCTCCTTGCTCCAGTCCCGCACCTTCTCCGCAAACAGCAAGTTTGGGAGGCTGAGCCCCACCCGCCTGCCGTTCTATCTTCAGGGCCACCCTCCTGATCCTAGCCCCCCCCCCCCCCCCCCCCCCCCCCCCCAACACACACAGCTTGACAACCCCCCTGAAGTTCAGTAAAAATACTGGCTGGCACTGGAATAAGAACAAGAATTGCGGCAGAACATTCATTTTAACTGCCTGCACCTGGCCCGACAACGACAGAGGGAGGTTGTCCCAAACTAGTAAAATTATATTTCGGAACACGCCCCAATCTTGGGCCACCTGCACCCCAAGCACCTAAAGGAGGTTGCCGTCAAACAGAATGGCAGGCCCTCCCACCCCCGCAGCCGGCTGGGAGACCATAAAATACTCGCTTTTGCCTAAATTCAATTTATAGCCCGACAACATCCTGAATCTTTGGAGTAGCGCCATTATACTCCCCACTTACGTGCTCGGTACAATAGCATAAGGACACCCTCTGCTTCACCCCCCCCCCCCCCCTCCCCTCACTATCCCCTTCCACAGCCCCAAGCTCCTTAGTGCAATGGCCAAGGGCTCTATAGCCAATGCAAACAACAGGAGGGACATAGGGCACTCCTGCTTCATACCCCAATCCAGTGTAAAGTGCCCCGAGTTCTTGCTGTTGGTGCGAACACTCGTCATCAGTTCCTTATACAACAGCCGCACCTACGCCACGGACCTCGGCCCAGTTCCAAATCTCTCCAATACCTCCACGAAGCAACCCCACTTTGATGGGCAGCACAATAGCACAGTGATTAGCACTGTTGCTTTACAACTCCAGGGTCCCAGGATCAATTCCCAGCTTGGATCACTGTCTGTGGGGAGTTTGCACATTCTCCCTGTGTCTGCGTGGGTTTCCTCCGGGTGCCCGGTTTCTTCCCACAAGTCCCAGAAGACGTGCTATTAGGTAATTTGGACATTCTGAATTCTCCCTCTATGTTCCCGAACAGGCGCCGGAATGTGGCTTTTCACAGTAACTTCGTTGCAGTGTAAGCCTACTTGTGACAATAAAGATAATTCTAAAAAAAAGATTATCTGATCAAATGCCTTCTCTCCATCCAGTGCCACCAACCCATCCGTCTGCTTTCCCTCTGCCGGAGACAGGATCACCTTCAACAACCTCCTCATGTTCGAGAACAGCTGCCTCCCCGTCACAAACTCCGTCTGATTCTCCCCAATCTTCGGGAGACATCCCTCCAACCTTGATGTCAGCACCTTTGCCAATATCTTGGCATCTTCATTCAGTAGGGATATGGGTATATACGATCCACACTCCACTGGATCCTTATCCTTTTTTAGAGCAGCAAAATCGAAGCCTGCCTGTAGAAGCCAGGTATTTCGAATACAACTAGTTTAGGTAAAAGATAGCTCTTTAAGCATAAAAATTAAGCCCCAGTTTTAAATACTCATTTAAAAATGAGAATTTCAGCACCCATAAATTCAGGTCTTCAATAGATACATGAAACAGCATAAAATTCCATCATAGATTGAAACAGCACAGTTGTAAGACAATTTGACACTGCTTGTGCTAATTGTCAAGGACAAGGACTGAATACCATAGCAACATGAAGGCACCATTGTTCACAATGCAGATAACAGCCAAGTCAGCAGAAGACCAGTTTTTGTTGGTAAAGATTTAGCAGAATATCACATTCCATAACATGCAGACATGAAACAATTAAAAGCTAATGTTGCACATTGAAGATGGACGGCTTGCCATCAAATCAAATGTGTTTGAGTCTAACCCAAACCAATTAGGATTATATTGGGGTGTGATTAGATGACTTAAGACAGATATGAAAGTGTATAACTGAAAAGTTTCCGCCCGCCATTTTTAGTTGTCTTTTTCGGGGTGTTAGTCTGTGTCAGTGATGTAGTTTTGTCCTTAATAGTCTTTCTGTTAGTTTAGTCAGTCTGTCCTTAATTGTCTGTCTTTAATTCTGTTAGTTTTGTTTTCTTTAATTTTGGGGTTCTGTTTTTGATTCTGTCAGTCTGTTAGTCAGTCTGTCCTTAAATTTGAGTTTAGCTGAAGATTAGCTCTCTCTCCCTCTTCATGTTTCATTTCCAGACTTTGACCTTTTAAAAGTTACTTTCGAGCTGTCTGCCTAAGCAAAAAGATAATGTCTGTAATTCTCTGAAAGCTTCAAATTGTCTACGAATTGCCTTTTAAATGACTTTCAAATTGTAATCAAGCAACTACAAATAAAACAATTCTTTTTGGCACCTGAGAAGTTTTAACTGCAAATTTCTGCTGAGTCCCAGTAATCGCAAAGTGCTACTGATAACCGAATAGTAGAAATAATATAAATTCCTTCAACTTTACACAGTCAAATAATACTAGGAATCCAACACTTGGCGTAGTCCAGAAATATATTAGATCTTACAACTTGTCGTAGTGCGCCAGGACTTTGATTCATCAACTAAGCTTCCCCCAACTTGGCGTAGTTCGGCAGGTAAAGATCCTTCAAATTAAAGATTCCAACACTGCCCCATCGTTTGCGGCAAGACACGGATACTTATCGCATCCTCAAACATTCCTACCACTAGCGGCGTCAACCTCTCCTTAAATCTTTTATAGAATTCAACTGGGAACCCATCAGGCCCCGCCACCTTCCCTATCTACATCCTCTCAATCGCCTCCTACACCCTCTACCGGCCCCTCCAGTCCTGCTCTATCCTCCTCATCTAGCATCGGATATGCCAACCCGTGCAGGAACTCCCTCATCTCCTGCTCCTCCCCTGGTGGCTCCGACCTATGTAGATCCTTATAAAACTCTTTGAATACTTTATTGATCTGCTCCGGGGCCACCACCAGCTTCCCCCTCGTATCCTGTACCTGAACTATCTCCCTCACCACCGCCTCCCTCCGGAGCTGGCCAGCCTGCGTACGTCCTGCCTTCTCCCCGTGCTCACAAACACCACCCCCCCCCTCACCCTTCTCAACTGCCGCACTGCTTTCCCTGGTCGAACCTCACCTACAACCTTCCTCTTTGCCAAGAGGCCCGGATCCGGATCCCCAGTGAACCTCCCATCCACCTCCAGAGTCTCCTCGATCAGTTTTTGGCGTTTTTCTCTCTCTCCTCCTTGTCCACCTTAGCTTTGAACAAGATCACCTCACCCCCTCACCACTGCCTTCATAGCCTCCCAAACCATCGGCTGCGAGACCTCCCCCTTGCAATTAATATCCACATATTCCTCAATCATTCAGCAATGATTTAGCACAGTGGGCTAAATAGCTGGCTTTTAAAGCAGAACCAGGCAGGCAAGCAGCACGGGTTCAATTCCCTTACCAGCCTGTCCGAACAGGCGGCGGAATGTGGCGACTAGGGGCTTTTCACAGTAACTTCATTTGAAGCCTACTTGTGACAATAGTGATTTTCATTTAATTTCATTTTCATTTTTCATCCCTTCCTGATCTTATCACAAAAGCTCCACTCCGTTAACAACCCCACATTCATTTTCCACCCTGGCCTCTGGGCCATCTGCTTCTCCAAAACCACATCCAACCAATGTGGAGCATGGTCCGAAATCACTGCTACATAAATATCAAACATGTCTACCGCTCTATCGCCCGCCCACACTTTGGCAAATCTGACCACAAGGCTGTGCTCCTGCTCCTGGCTTATAAGCAAAAACTGAAGGGGGAGAATCCATCAAACAAAGTTGTGCATTGTTGGTCTGAGGAATCGGGATGACCTCCTACTGCTTCGAGTCAGTGGACTGATCAGTATTTAAAAACTCTGCGACCAGCATTCAAGGCATGGCATCAGGCATTCAAGTCAGGCGACCCTGACCTATACAAGAAAGCCAGATCTAAGGAGATCCATCAAAGATGCCAAAAGACAGCTAGCCACACAGGCCCCTGCCGACTATGGCAAGGTCTGCAAGACATAACGGGCTACAAGATGAAGGTATGTAAAATCTCCGGCTCCAATGCACCCCTCCGTGATGAGCTCAAAGCATTCTATGCACGCTTTGAACAAGAGGTCAGTGAGAGCAAGCCCTCCACCCCAGAAGCCTCGGATGAACTTGTATCTGAGATCACCACTGCAGACGTCAGAGCAGCCTTCTCGAAGGTCAACCCTCGGAAAGCCACTGGCCCGGATGGGCACTCAGGTCCTGCGCGGATCAGCTGACGGCAGTATTCGCAGACATCTTCAACCTCTTTTTACAACATTCTGAGGTCCCTATCTGCTTAAAGAAGACGACCATCATCCCTCTATCAAAAAAAAGCCAAGCAGTGTGCCTTAATGACTATCGTCCAGTGGCTCTGACATCCAACATCATGAAGTACTTTGAAAGGTTAATCATGGCACGAATCAACTCCAGCCTCCCGGATTGCCTTGATCCACTACAGTTCACCTACTGCTGCAACAGGTCCACAGCAGACGCCATCTCCATGGCCTCTACTCTACTCTGTAACACCTAGATAACAAAGACACCTATGTCAGACTCCTATTTATCGACTACAGCTAAGCCTTGTACAGGAATGAGATAGAGAATCTGGTGAACTGGTGGGACGACAATAATCTCTCCCTCAATGTCAACAAAACAAAGGAGATTGTCATCGACTTCAGGAAGCGTAGTGGAGAACATGCTCCTGTCTGCATCAATGGGAACGAAGTCGAGAGCTTTAGGTGTCCAGATCACCAACAACCTGTCCTGGTCCCCCATGCCGACACTATAGTTAAGAAAGCCCACCAACGACTCTACTTTCTCAGAAGACTAAGGAAAATTGGCATGTCACCTACGACTCTCACCATTTTACAGATGCACCATAGAAAGCATTCTTTCTGGTTGTATCACAGCTTGGTATGGATCCTGCTCTGCCCAAGACCGTAGGAAATTACAAAAGGTCGTGAATGTAGCCCAATCCATCATGCAAACCAGCCTCTCATTCATCGATTGTCTACAATTCCTGCTGCCTCGGAAAGGCAGCCAACATAATTAAGGACCCCACGCACCCTGTAGAAGCCAAGTATTTCAAATACAACTAGTATAGGTAAAAGATAGCTGTTTAAGCATAAATGTTGAGCCCCAGTTTTTAATACCCATTTATACAGCATAATTCACTTTTACTGAAGTCCGTTGTTCTGGCAAATGCATATTTTCAAAGACAGTGTGACATTAAAACAGCAAGATAATTTGACACTGCTTGTGCTAATTGTCAAGGACAGGGACTGAATACACAGCACCATTGTTGACAATGCAGATAACAGCTAGGTCAGAAAAGCTGATGTTGCACATTGAAGATGGACGGCTTGCCATCAAATCAAATGTGTTTGATTTGGATTTTTTTTATCCTAATTTGGATAAACCAATTAGGATTATATTGGGGTGTAATTAGACGATTTAAGACAGATATGAAAGTGTATAACTAAAAAGTTTCTCCCGGCCATTTTAGGTTAGGTTAGGTTAGGTTGGGTTTTGTTGTCTTTGTGAGTATTGTCTTTGTAAGTTTTGTTTTAGCTTAAGTTTTGTCTTTCTGTTAGTTTAGTCAGTTTTTGCCTTTGATTCTAGTCTCCATTTTAGTTTATGTCTTTTGGGGGTTGTCAGTTTAACAGTCTGTGTCAGTGATGTTAGTCCACTTTTGACTTTGAGTTTGAGTTTAGCTGAAGATTAGCTTTCTCTCTCTCTTCATGTTTCATTGCCAGACTTTGACCTTTAAAAAGTTACTTTCGAGCTGTCTGCCTAAGCAAAGAAAGATAATGTCTGTAATTCTCTGAAAGCTTCGAATTGTCTACGAATTGCCTTTTAAATGACTTTCAAATTGTAATCAAGCGACTACAAATAAAACAATTCTTTTTGGCACCTGAGGAGTTTATACTGCAAATTTCTGCTGAGTTCCAGTATTCGCAAAGTGCTACTGATAACCGAATAGCAGAGATGATATAAATTCCTTCAACTATACACAGTCGAATAATACAAGGAATCAAACAACTTAACACAGTCTACAAATAGTACAAATCTTACAACTTGTCGTATTGCGCCAGGACTTGATTCATCAACTAAGTTTCCCCCAAACTTGGCGTAGTTCGACAGGTTATATTCCCATAAATTAAAGATTCCTTTACACCCCGGACATTCTCTCTTCCACCTTCGTCCGTCAGGAAAAAGATACCAAAGTTTGAGGTCACATACCAACCGACTCAAGACTAGCTTCTTCCCTACTGCCATCAGACTTTTGAATGGACCTACCTCGTATTAAGTTGATCTTTTCTCTAAACCTTGCTATAACTGTAACATTATATTCTACAGTCTCTCCTTCCCTATGTACAGTATGCATTGTTTGTACAGCATGCAAGAAACAATACACTGTATACTAATACATGTGACAATAATAATCAAATCAAATCAAATCACGACTGCTCAGTAGTCCTACCTACTACCCCCAGTCAATAGCGCCTTCCCCACCATGAAAACGCCTATCCTTGAGTACACCCGTGTACTGGGGAGAAAAACGAATGGGGCCTGACCTGCCCAATCCCACAGCTATCGTCGAACCCCCCCCGCCCCCCCCCCCGCAGAATCCCCATCCACGTCCTCTTGAAAACACCTCTCCCAGTATCTATCCCACCCCCATCTTTCACACCTCCCAGGCCGATCAAAACCTGTTTGACCAGGTTCCAACGATTGCAGCCCCTACCCCCACCACATTCACGTTCACTAGCCAACCTTTGCTTGCTAATGTGAAGGCCACTAGCCAGGCCCCCTCTTCCCAATCCCCTCCCCCATGATCTAGTCCCTGAAAACAAAGAAAAACAAAGCCGGTGCAAACACCGCAACCAAGAAAACCGCCATAACCCCATAGACCAATATAACGGTAACAAACTGTAGAGTATAACAAAGGTAAACTACTCTTCCCCATTCAACTAACCCAAAAACCCAGCTGTTCTCCCCACAAATACAGAACAAAAAAACAACCCAAAGCGAGAGACAAAGGCTAAGCACAGTCCCCATCCCCTCAGTCCAAGTTTAATCCCAGTCCCATCCCTCATTTCAGTCCCAATTATTCGGCCTTCATGAACGCCTCCGCTGCCTCGAAGTAGAAGTCTCTCGAAATGTAGGTCACCCTCAGCTTCGCAAGGTAGATCACACCAAACCTCACGCCATTACTATAGAGTGCTGCCTTCACCCATCTGATGGCCGTCGGCCTTCGCGCCAGCTCCACCATCAAGTCATGGTATATTTGAACACCAACTCCTCCCCACTTCACCTCACACCTTTGTTTCACCCAGCTCAGGTCCTTCTCCTTGACGTGAAACTTGCGAAAACAAATTATAACTGCCCTCGGTGGCTCGCTTGCATTAGACTTGGGCCTGAGCGACCGATGAGCCCTGTTCGGCTCATATTAGGAGAGTTCATCCCCTTCCCCAACAACTCTGCCAGCATCTTCACAAAGTACTCAGTCGACCTTGGGCCCTCCATCCCTCAGGCAGGCCTCTGCCTTGGCTCTGCGCCCTTTGTTAGCCGCCGTCATCTTCTGCAGCCCCATACCCATCGAGGTGAACTGGTCACTGTGCTGCGACAGAGCTTCCTCCAACCCCTTCAACTTATCTCCTTGCTCCCGTACCTCGGCCGATGTCTTCGACATTTCTGCCTTCACTGTGACAATCGCCTCCCCCACCTACTCCTTCATCGCAGCCATCATCTCCTTTCACAGCACCTCCAAACTGCCTCTTGAATTCTTGAATTGTGACTCAGGTCCACTGCGGCTTTCTTCTGAGTCTTAGACATTCCCCACCTTCCTTGTGCTTTCATGCACCAGCTTATTCAAAAACTGCCCCTGAAACCTGGCATTAAAATCCAAAAACCAGAGCCTCGAGTAGGAGCCACCCAACGTGCGACTTCCACCTACATGCCGTCACTGGAAGTCCCTTTAATAGGGTTAAAGTTGGCAGGAAATGCACCGGAGTAAGGTTTTTTGAATAGATGATGGAAAAATCCTCCCCGACCCCCTCCCCTCATTCCGCACGACACCCTCCCCTCATCCTCCCCCCTCCTCTCATCCACCCCCCGACCGCCTCCTCTCACTCCCCCACGACCCTCTCCTCTCATCCCCCCGACCCCCTCATCTCATCCCCCGACCCCCTCTCCTCATTCCCCCCTCCCCCCACTCCTCATTCCCCCCTCCCCTCATCCCCCCCCATCAAAAGCCATTCCACCACCTAATGAAAGCTTGCAAGAGTTACTACTACACAAATATGACATCCATACGCACCCAAGTCAATCAACAATTAGTGTTATAGCATGGTTCATTTCATGCTGTCAAGCCTCAAAATTTGGTTGGAAAGGATCAAATTTAATTCATTAAGGACATTAATTGCTCAGAGGGAGCAATATAGGCATTCCAATATTCTGGACTGTATGCAAACGTAAGTCACAAGGACAGCATGCTGAGCCGTTAACCCATCCACTCCACTGTCCCGTACAACAATTCACAGTTAAAGGATACCTGCTGTTTAAAAACCTCCTCATGCCATCTTACCTCAATTACAGCAGCTGGTGCCTGTTCGGTCATGTAGTGGATTGCATCTTGATCTCCCAGCCAATCTGATCCTTTCACTGTGTCATAAAAATGCCATCTCCAGTCATCACTCTCCATATTACCCAGAGCAGCATTTATTCCACCCTGCAAAAAAAAAAACCAGAGCATTCTTTAAGCCTTCTTCTCATTTGTTGGGTAGCTGTCAACAGTTATTATTGGAGAGTGTTGATGTGTTAGGCAGGTTGGTTCGATGTGGACTGCACTCGATGCAGGGAAGTTAGAAACAGACGTCTAACACAGGAGACGATCCAATACTGTTTTATTCAACTAGATGAACTGCTGTACATATTCAGCTGTGGGTCGATACTATACTGATCTGACTAGTGACCTTGTAGTTGCCTGACCAGACTTACTAGCTACCGCATGGTGTTTGTGATTGCTAGCTCGTGGACTCTGACTGTCTCAGTAGCTGGGCCCCGAGAGAGTGGGAAACCTAGTGCCCTCTGGCTTTACAGTGGTAATGTCCTGTCTGGTGATTGGCTGTGCTGTGTTGTATGCTTACTGGTCAGCCTGTGTGTCAACCACAGCCTGTCTGCATCTCATTATATGTATGAGTGGATATTAGGACATCTCCCCCCCCCCCCCCCCTCTTTTCGTTTTGAGTTAATTAAATACTGAGGTGTGTATATATAGATATATATATGCCTGACTATATACAAACGGTGATTGAACAAACGTATATACATGGGAAGGTGTCGATAGTGCAGATACATGGCAAACTAAGCAATATTTACAGGAGTTAAGTCGATGGATTCAGTCACAAAAATTTACAAAAGTTAAGTCTACAGATTCAGTCTTTGTGGCGGGCGACAAATTCTTGTCGATCACCGCAGAGGTGGATCAGGAGCCGCCTGCACGTGGAGAGGTGGGATCGCTGCCATTGCGGTGGTCGCGTGGGCCGGCAGGATCGCTGGCAGATCGGTGGCCTTGTGGCAGGGTACGTCCGGAGGAAGCATGATAGCCGGCGGAGCACTGCGGTCAGGTGGTGGGCGTGGAACTCTTCGCAATGCCCGTCTGTTGCGCCGTAGCAGGGAGCCATCAGCCATGCGAACAATGAAAGACATCGGGGCAACTTGTTTGACAACAACAGCTGTGGCTGACCAACCGCCCTCAGGCAACTGGACTTGAACATTATCGACTGAAGCCAGCTCAGGTAAATCCGTGGCATGAGCATTATGTGTGGCCTTCTGTTGGGCCCGGGACTGCTGCACTTTTTGTAGTACCGTGAGGAGGTCAAGGTCTGGAACATGGATGGCTGGAACTGTGGTCCTCAGAGTGCGATTCATGAGCATCTGTGCTGGAGACAACCCAGTGGGGTTGCCCTGTATGCCAGCATTGCCAGGTTGAAGTCGGAGCCTAAGTCTGCAGCTTTGCACAGCAACCGCTTGACAATATGGACCCCTTTCTCGGCCTTCCCGTTTGACTGCGGGTAGTGGGGACTGGAGGTTACGTGACAGAAGTTGTAGGACTACGCAAAATCAGACCATTCCTGGCTGTAAAAGCATGGACCGTTGTCGCTCATTACTGTGAGTGGTATCCCGTGCCTGGCGAACGTTTCTTTGCAAGCTTTGATGACCGCCTTCGGTCAGATCGGACAGTTTCACCACTTCTGGGTAACTGGAGAAGTAGTCGACCAGGGGTATGTAGTCACGCCCCTTGGCGTGAAAAAGGTCTACACCTACTTTGGACCACGGAGAGGTCACGATCTCGTGCTGTTGCAGTGTTTCCTTGGGTTGAGCCGGTTGAAACTTGTGATAGGTGGGGCAGTTGAGGATTGTATTGGCAATATCCTGGTTAATGCCCGGTCAGTAAACCGCCTCCCGAGTTCTGCGTCGGCATTTCTCGACTCCAAGGTGACCCTCATGGAGTTGACCCAGCACCATAGCCTGCATGCTTTGAGGAATAACGATCCTGTCGAGTTTCAGAAGGATTCCCTCGACAACAGTCAGCTCGTCTTTAACATTAAAGAGTTGGGAGCATTGTCCCTTCTCCCAGCCATGGGTAAGGTGCTGCATCACACGCTGCAGTAAAGGATTTTTGGCCGTTTCCTCACGAATGTGGACCACCCGTTCGTCAGAGGCTGGGATGTTGGTGGCACACAATTGCACTTGCGCTTCTATATGGCAGATGAAGTCACCTTGTTCACACGGTGTGGTGATGGACCGGGATAGGGCATCTGCAATGATCAGCTCTTTGCCTGGCGTGTAGACAAGTTCGAAGTCATAGCGGCGGAGTCGAAGACGAATTCACTGTAACCGCTGTCACGTCATTTAAATCCTTCTGGATTATGTGGACTAGAGGCCTGTGGTCCGTTTCCACCGTGAATTTCGGCAGGCTGTAAATGTAGTCATGAAACTTGACTATTCCTGTCAGGAGACCCAGACACTCCTTTTCGATCTGGGCATACCGTTACTCAGTGGGCGACATGGCCCTGGAGGCATATGCTACTGGAGCCCAGGACGAGGAGTCATCTCGCTGGAGGAGCACCGCCCCAATGCCATCCTGGCTTGCATCAGTTGATATCTTGGTTTCCTTGGTTGGGTCGAAGAACGCTAGAACTGGGGCTGTGGTGAGCTTTGCCATCAGCTCATGCTATTCCACTTCATGTGTGGGCAGCCACTGGAATTCCGTTGACTTCTTGACGAGATGGCTGAGTGCCGTAGTGTGGGCAGCATGGTAGCATTGTGGATAGCACACTTGCTTCACAGCTCCAGGGTCCCAGGTTCGATTCCGGCTTGGATCACTGTCTGTGTGGAGTCCGCACATCCTCCCCGTGTCTGCGTGGGTTTCCTCCGGGTGCTCCGGTTTCCTCCCACAGTCCAAAGATGTGCAGGTTAGGTGGATTGGCTATGCTAAATTGCCCTTTGTGTCCAAAATTGCCCTTAGTGTTGGGTGGGGTTACTGGGTTATGGGGATCGGGTGGAGGTGTTGACCTTAGGTGGGGTGCTCTTCCCAAGAGCCGGTACAGACTCGATGGGCCGAATGGCCTCCTTCTGCACTGATCTATGAACTGTGGGATGCCATGTTGGGAATGAATTTCCAGAGAACGTTGACCATCCCGAGGAAGCGGAGGACCGCCTTCTTGTCCTCAGGGGTCTTCATGGCGTTGATCGCCAAGACCATGTCGGCATCTGGCCGCACACCCTGCCGCGAGATGTGGTCGCCTAGAAACTTTATATCAGATTGACCAAATGAGCACTTGGCCCTGTTGAGCTGGAGACCATGTTCATGAATTCGCTGGAAGATCTGCTTGAGGCGAGCGATGTGTTCCTGGGGCGTTGTGGACCAGATGATCACGTCATCCACGCATAGGGATTCGGAGTGGACCCCGAAAACGACCTGATCCCGGATCATGGAATCAGCCGTCGAGTCAGTTACATGACTGCGCTAGGATGCGGAAATGGGTCAAGAAGGACTGAAAAGGTTCATCCTTACCCTGAAGCCTCTGCTGGAAGATGTACCGTTCAAAGCTCTCATTCACCTCAATGTCGTAGTGGCTGTCGAACTTCAGCAGGACTGTTTTGAATTTTATTTTGTCTTCGCCGTCGGCGAACGTAAGCGAATTGTAGATATGGATGGCGTGGTCCCCCGCAGTGGAGAGAATTAGCGCAATCTTCCTGGCATCCAGTGCTGCCTCGAGGTTGGAGGCCTCGATGTACAAGAGGAACTTTTGCTTTAAGATTTTCCAGTTGACACCGAGGTTGCCAGAGATGCGGAGTTGCGGAGGAGGCTGGATTATTTCCATTTCGCTGGATGGCTGCTTGCTGGTCGATGCTGAATCACTCGAGGTAGGTACGTCAAGATCAATATCACTCTGGTACCATGATGTGTTAGGCAGGTTGGTTCGATGTGGACTGCACTCGATGCAGGGAAGTTAGAAACAGACGTCTAACACAGGAGAAGATCCAACACTGTTTTATTCAACTAGATGAACGGCTGTACATATTCAGCTGTGGGCCAACACTGTACTGATCTGACTAGTGACCTTGTAGTAGCCTGACCAGACTTACTAGCTACCGCATGGTGTTTGTGCTTGCTAGCTCATGGACTCTGACTGTCACAGTAGCTGGGTCCCGAGAGAGCGGGAAACCTAGTGCCCTCTGGCTTTATAGTGGTAGTGTCCTGTCTGGTGAATGGCTGTGCTGTGTTGTATGCTTACTGGTCATCCTTTGTGTCAATCACTGTCTGTCTGCATCTCAATATATACATGAGTGGATATTATGACAAGTGTCAGTGAGGAAATCAAACTGTTCGCCATTGTTAGTATCAGCGCACAGATCAAACACTCAAGTCAAGCACAGCACAAGTCAGATAAACAGTGCAGTAAAACTTTGCCCCAATGGTAGTTCTTAATTTCAACCTCAGACGAGAACTTCTGATTCACCAGAATAAATTTTTGATAAGAACAATCATGATTAACAATAATGTAAAAGTATGTGGATAATTAGTCTCTGTTGTTGTCCTGTCAACTGCTATTATTGAGGAACCAAGGAAACTGGCAAACTCATTTCATGAAATAACCTGAGAAGAAAGGTAACACACATCCATCAGTCCCCCCTGGATTTTACAACGGTCAAATACAAAGTTGCTCTTTTAACACATTTTAAGCAAACATTCTCCCCATCTCTTCATGCAAACACAAGAGAACATACTGGAATAATAATGAAAAAAACAAGTCTCGTATTTGTATAACGTCTTTCATGACTCAAATGTCCCAAGTGTTTTACAGCCAATTTACTTTTGACTGTCGTAATATAGCAAATACAGTTGTCAATTTGTGCACAGCAAGCTCCCACAAACAGCAACGTGATGATGACCTAGCAATCTTGTTTTCTGTGGTGTTAATCGAGTGGTAAATATTGGAGAAATTACTGGGGGGATAACTCATATGCTCTTCTTGGCAATAGTGTCATGGGATCTTTAATATCCACCTAAGGAGGCAGATTGGGCCTTGGTTTAACGTCTCACCCAAGATGGAAAGGGAGAAAAAGCGAGAGGGGTGTCATGGGAGTGTCCCTTTAAGAAATGTTTCTGTCTTATCACATGGCTTCAGTGATGTCATTGTGTTGGTGGAGCTGGGCTGCGGCTCTGTGAGTTTTTACTTTCGCTTTCAATTTGGACTGGTTTGAACTGCAAAGGTTGAAAGAAGTGTCTCTCTATCTCTATTTTAAAAGCTGTTTCCAGACTTAACTTGGTGACTTAAAAGAGATAATTTATTTCTGGAAGGAATTCAAATCTGCTCTTTCAAAGGGGAACAGAGTATCCCTCACAAGTCTTGTACCAGTATGAAGGCTGTATGGTGGGCCACATCTTTGAAAAGGGGTTTCTGGTTTTACTTGGATTCTGTTATTAAATTGGAACAGTTAAGGGTTATACATAGATTATTGTAGCTGGGTGGGGTCTTATGTTTGTAGTTGATAAACATTCTTACTTTGTGTATTTATACAAATGTTAAATAAATTTGTAGAATAAAGCTTGTTTTTTGATTAAAAGCGCCTAAGAACTCTGTTGAATAACACCTGAAAGGCAGACTCTTGTCCTCAT
Organism: Scyliorhinus torazame; assembly: GCF_047496885.1. Lineage (NCBI taxonomy): Eukaryota > Metazoa > Chordata > Chondrichthyes > Carcharhiniformes > Scyliorhinidae > Scyliorhinus > Scyliorhinus torazame. Next base: position 67,442,935 of record NC_092717.1, on the reverse strand, counting down.
CGTAACCAAAATCAATAAAGAGTTATAGGTCAGGTGAACTCCGTGATATACTTTGGAGTTTTCTAAACCCTGGGCCATAAGAGAGGAAAGTGAGCAAGAGAGGCAGTGAAAGTGTGAGGGAGAGATGGATCAAAAAAGACTTGCATTTATATTGCACCCTCCACAACCACATGAAATCCAATATTGAGAACTTTTGGAAGTTTATTCAATGCAGCAATGTATGAAACACGGCAGCCAATTAGAGGATCTTAAACCCACAAACTTCTGACTCAAATGAGAGTTGTACCAGTAAATCAAGGCTGACATCGTGCTCGTATTAAACTAGCAACCTTCCTACCTTTAAAAGTTTTCAGTATTTTATTTACAGGTTAAAATGTTCATTTATCTGGTCACTCATTATTACATCTGTGCAACACACACAAACATTGTGCACTTGATTTAGAATCATATTCTATTTCAGTTGCTGTAAGAACTGGAGATTATACAAGACCAACAAATACACTTTGTCAGATATATGTGGAGTCTTCTGTGCACAGTTCTAATGTACAAGATACAGAACCTATACCCCATAATTAGCAGCTAGCCCTGCGTCCCATCTCATAAACAGCATCCCTCTGCAATCCATGGAGAATGTGCCCTGTGCAAAATATGCAGTCGACCCAATTATTGCCAAATTTACAGCTTCACATTTCAACTCATGCCCATCTAGTCTGTATGCAGACTGCGACAAGGGGCACAGTAACTTCATTGAAGCCTACTTGTGACAATAAGTTAATATATAAAATCTACAACACTGCAGCTTTCATGCACCAAAATGAACCTACTACGTGAAGGTTGTACTTTTATACAGCACAATGCCATCCTTGGCTCAACAGCTGAATTATTGCCTGAGATAGGATCTTTTGGGTTTCAGTGTGACCCTAGGGGCTCCTATCACAAAACTTGTGTGCATACTAAAAGAGTGCTGTGTTGGGAAAGATGCCATTTCCTGATGAGATGCTAAACCTAGGCCCAATTTGGCCCCGCAGATTTAAGATGTGGCCTTTAATTCTATTGTTACATCTGGGAACTTGTTGTGCACTCCATTGCACCCAGCCACAACCACACCTTTCTCAACAATGTCCTTGAACGCCTGCCACAATCAGATTCTCTAGCCGAGTTCCCAGGCACATCCCCGAACACTGACCTAATGACCTAAGTCACTTGGCTAGTACTGGTGCTTGCCACAGCTGCATCCCTGAGCACCAGGCCTAGTCACTTGCTGCCCAGCCATTCACTTTCCATCCACAATCCCTAAAACCGGCCCCAACTGGATCTCCTAGCACTGACTCCAGCCATGTCCCCTCACCCCAACAATTTTCATTCTGAATGATTCTCATGATCCTTACTCATACTGCTCAATCACAATGACCAAGGGAGCAGTCCAATCAGTACAACTGATCAGAAAACATCACTGGTTGCAACACATGGAAAGAACATCAGTGCATCTCACCTGAGCAGCGACTGTGTGTGATCTGGTTGGAAAAAGTTTTGTAATACAGGCAGTATTGAAACCAGCCTCGGATAAACCGAAAGCTGCTCGTAATCCAGCACCACCGGCTCCGACCACTACCGCATCAAACTCATGATCAACAACTGGGTACTGAGTGGAGATCTGAATCAGGGAAACAAGACACAGACACAATCTGGTTACCAAGGCACAGACTTCAAAAGTAAAGGAGAGACAACAAATATTTTTCGTGGTGTACAAAACATTTGTGTACATTTAACACAATGAAAGGTCCAAGGCACTTCACGGAAGCATTATAAAATTGTGACACTGAACGAAATAAGGAAATATTTGGTCATGTGACTAAAATAGTGAGTAGATTTTAAGGAATATCTGAGAGAAGGAAAGTGAGGTGTAGGGATGGTATTCCAGATCTTGGAGCGGAGACACTGAAGGCACACCACAAATGGTGGTGCAATTAAAAGTGAGAAATGCACAAAGGGTAGAATTGTGGAGCAGAGATAACTTGGGAGTGTTGTGGGGGTGGAAGAGATTGGAGATGGGGAGAGGCAAGGCCATGGAGGAATTGGAAAACAAGTTTGAGAACTTTAAAAACAAGACGTTGCTTGACAGGGAGCCAATGGAGGTCAGCGAGTTCAGTGGTGATGAGGGAAGGGGAAAGGAACCTTGTTGAGAGTTAAGACACAGGCAGTTGAGGTTTGGATGACCCCAAGTTTAGAGCATAGAATGTAAGTGGGCAGCCAGAGGTGCGGCGGAATAGTTGAGTCTAGAGGTATCAATGAGGGTTTCAGCAGTAGCTGAGCTAAGGTAGGCATGAAGTCTGGTAATGTTACGAGGTGGAAATAGGCAGTCTTAGTGTTGGCACTGAGGCTACATGAGGTCGGAAGTTCATTCTCGATCAAATGTAACACCAAGGTTGCAAACAGAATGGCTTAATCTCAGACTATAGACAAAGAGAGGTGTAAAGTCGGGAGCTAAGAAATAGAGTTTGGATGAGGAACCAAAAACAATGGCTTCAGTCATCCCAATGTTTAACTGGAGAAAATATTGGCTCATCCAGTCCAGGATGTCAAATAAGCAATCTGATAATTTAGCAACAGTGGAGTTGGGAGGGGTGGAGGTGAGGTAAAGCTGGGTGTTGTCAACATAAATACGAAAAGTAACACTGAGCCTTGGGATAATGTCACCGAGTGAAGAGGATGCAGATGAAAACTAGGAGCGGACTAAGGTTAAATTCTTGGAGGACTCCAGAAATAACGGTTTGGGCGCAGGAAGTGAAGGCATTGCAAGTGATACTCTGGCTATATAGATAGAAAAGATTAGAACCATGTGAGAGCAGTCCCACCCAGCTGGACGACAGTAGGATGGGGTTGGAGGAGGATACCTCGTCAACCATTTCAAAGGGTGCAGACAGGTTGAAAAGGACAAAAAGGACAATCAAGAAACTTGATTGGAGGGATTCAAACAGAATTCCTGGAAAGATGGGAGCCAAAACCATGTTGAAGGATTTTGGAGAGGAAAGGTAGGTTGAAGATTGCATAGCAGTTTGTAACCTTAAAATTAAGAACTGAAGGCATACTAGAGGCTACTTATTTGCTTTTCCCCTTATGTCATAGCACTGTGGATGCAATGTCACTGGAAGGAAAACATTGGAGTTAAGAAACACTAGCAACAAATCAATTTAAAATATATAAATGTGTACATTTATTGTTGTGTATAATACACAAGTGTCAGCTCAATATTATCATCAATATTAAAATTAAAGTACAAGTTAAATACTTGTTTTAGGAGATCTTTGTGCGAGAAAGTATAATGAGTGACACTGAGTCTGTTTACATTTCTCCCCATTTTCATTTGCTTCGTACCACTGTAGTAACTTCCAGGAAATATTGGCTGGAATTCTCCAGTCGTCGGGATTCTCTTTTCCTACTGGCAGCACACGGTTTCTCCTGAGTGGAGTGGCTCCAATGGAAAATCCCATTGACAAGTGGCTGTAAGAAAGAATCCTGCTGCCAGTGAACAGTGCACCACCGTGAAATACGCAGCTGTGGGGCCGGAGAAACCAGATCTTTATATTTCTCTTGCTTTGCATCTGTTGCCTCTGTTCTCTGTATCCATCTCCCCTAGATGGTTAGGTTTACTAAGTCACATGAAATGTGCATTTAAAAAGATGCAGCTCCTCGCATTTCCTAGATCTGACACCACTCTCTGAAAAGAGCCCAATAACTGACATATTGCTGCTCGGATTAGTGCCTGTGCCTACGCCAAAGGTCCAGCTTTCTCCTTCTCCTCCACTACCTAGATGGTTGCAGTGGGGTACGTGGAACAGAATTCCCTTGTCATCCCTCATCCACATCCCTAATTTTGATCTGAATTCACACCAGTAATTGACACCAATTACTTCCCCATTGGGCAGGCTTTTGGTCCTTGTGAAACCAAAGATCTCCAGTGTCATTGTTTGATCGACCAAGTTTTTTTACCCTGCAATGCCCAATATTCCAATACACAAGGACTGAAACCATTAAACTGAAAAAAGAGGCTCTTACTAAAAAGCAACAGGCTTTGAAAGCACTTGGGTCTTTAAATTCAGAAAACATCAACGTATCTTTTGATGCAGTAGCACTAAATTGAACAAGCTGCATTTGGACTCTTGTTAGACTTTTCAGTCTCAGTGTTGGGCATAGGTAATCAAGTGATATTAATAATCTCAGAAATCTGACCAATACCTACAGTAAGAGACTGAGATCTCAATTTTATGGATATTTACTTACTGAATTTGAAACTTTGGGTGCATTTTTGTTCTGCTTCCCATTGACAGCAAAGTGGAATCTGTGAGCTGCAGCGTGATGCACTGCAGGAATCTGTAAAAATACAAAACTCAATTGATTAGAAATTATAGATCTACGCAGGTGGAATGAGTGGAGGCAAATTTCAAGTTGATAGAAAATGTTATCTCACAAATATTCAACGGAAGAGTGGCCATTTGGATCCAGCAAACTGAATGATTAATTCATCTGTTTCTGTTGGTATTGATTTAGGAAATAACGTTGACCAAAACATGAGGAAAATTCTTGCTCTTCTTCTAAAAATGGGACAAATCTTTTAATGTCCTGTGAATTAACAGAAATGGCTCCCAGTGTTGGACTGGGGTGGGCACAGTAAGAAGTCTTACAACACCAGGTTAAAGTCCAACAGGTTTTGTTTCGAATCACTAGCTTTCGGAGCGCAGCTCCTTCATCAGGTGAATGAAGAGATGGGTTCCATAAACACATATATAGACAAATTCAAAAATGTAAGATGATACTTTGAACGAGAGGTCAGCAGCAGCAGCAAACCCGAGAGGGGGGGGGGGGAAAGAGAGAGTGGGGAGGGGGGGGTTTGGGCAGTGGATGGATTTCATTTGTAAGGGGCAGATACCCCACCTTATATTGTTAAATGGTTACGTTGTTTTCTGTTTTATTGCTATGTTTTCTTTTCGTTGTTTTTCTTTTTGTAGTGGTTTGTAAAAATTATTGAAAGGTTTTGAATAAAAACACATTAAAAAAAAAAGAAAGGATTTATGTAGCTGTAGGGTCAAAGGCAGGATCAAATAGACCATAAAATACATAATCGTTGGCTCATATAGATTAATAACCTGGATTTGGGCATCCTGGGCATAATTTCAAAGTTTGAAGATGGCTCAAAAGTTGGAACTGTTGTGAAGATAGGAAGGGGAACAGAGACAGACAGGTAAAATTTGTTTTAGTAGGATTGAGATACTCCTGATGTGTAATTTATTTTCCATTTAACATTGGGAGATTTGAGGTAGAAACTTCAGAGAACAAATCCTTCAAGGCACAAGGTCAGCTTTTTGATAGAGGATTCAGTTAGGCTCAATCCCCCCTCTCTCTTTCCATATAGCTGATTGAACTTGTTTCCTTGCCAAGTTGTATTCAATTTCCTTTTGAAAGTTACTATTTAACTTACTTCCACCACCCTTTCAGGCAGTGCATTCCAGGTCATAACAAATAGGTGTACTATAAAAAAAAAACTCATTTCATTTTGGGCCCTTTTTCAATCATCTTAAATTTGTCTCTTCTGGTTGCCAGCTTTGCTATTAGTGGAAAGTTTCTTCTCATTTACTACATCATAATTATCACAGAGTAGATATTGGCAGTATGTGCTAAATGACCTGCTTATGGGCTATAAGTTACTGCACCACCTTAATCACAAAGAAAATCAAGTTATTAGTTTGTCTTAACACAAATCAACAGGCACATACATGATAGTCTAAATCTAATGGGTCAGAAGGAAAAAAACATCAGCCGACTTTAGGTCAACGCTATTCATCTGTCCCAGCTGTAGAGGGGACGGCCACTCATAAATCAGTCGCTGCAACCACAACAGATGATGCTCAACTCAGAAGTACATACATCCTGGGCGCAATCCATCATCTCCCAAGATGGAGGGATGCCACTGTTATTATAAATTTATTGGTTCTCTCTGTGACCAACATGACACCGGAGCAGGGATCGATTATTCAACAGTGCCTTTAGTAAAAATACAGTATCTCCAACTTGCTGAAGAGACCCCTTTTAGTCTGCTGATGTGTTGCTCAATTCCCCCCCCCCTTTATTCTTTCATGGGATAGGGGTGTTGCTGGCAAGGTCCATCCCTAATTGTCCTTAAAACAAGTGGCTTGCTAGGTCAGTTCAGAGCGCAATGGAAGGGTGCGTTTCTAATTGGAGGGCTGTGACTAGTGGTGTGTCGCAGGGATCAGTGCTGGGACCTTTGCTGTTCGTAGTATATATAAGTGATTTGCGGATAGCGATGAGGACTGTCAGAGGATACAGCAGGATTTAGATTGTTTGGAGACTTGGGCGGAGAGATGGCAGATGGAGTTTAATCCGGACAAATGTGAGGTAATGCATTTTGGAAGGTCTAATGCAGGTAGGGAATATACAGTGAATGGTAGAACCCTCAAGAGTATTGAAAGTCAAAGAGATCTAGGAGTACAGGTCCACAGGTCACTGAAAGGGGCAACACAGGTGGAGAAGGTAGTCAAGAAGGCATACGGCATGCTTGCCTTCATTGGCCGGGGCATTGAGTATAAGAATTGGCAAGTCATGTTGCAGCTGTATAGAACCTTAGTTAGGCCACACTTGGAGTATAGTGTTCAATTCTGGTCGCCACACTACCAGAAGGATGTGGAGGTTTTAGAGAGGGCGCAGAAGAGATTTACCAGGATGTTGCCTGGTATGGAGGGCATTAGCTATGAGGAGCGGTTGAATAAACTCGGTTTGTTCTCACTGGAACGACGGAGGTTGAGGGGCGACCTGATAGAGGTCTACAAAATTATGAGGGGCATAGACAGAATGGATAGTCAGAGGCTTTTCCCCCAGAGTACAGGGGTCAATTACTGGGGGGGGGGGGGGGGGGCATAGGTTTAAGGTGCGAGGGGCAAGGTTTAGAGATGTACGAGGCAAGTTTTTTTACACCGAGGGTAGTGGGTGCCTGGAACTCGCTGCCGGAGGAGGTGGTGGAAGCAGGGACAATAGTGACATTTAAGGGGCATCTTGACAAATACATGAATAGGATGGGAATCGTGGGATACGGACCCCGGAAGTGAAGAAGAATTTAGTTTAGACGGGCAGCATGGTCGGCATGGGCTTGGAGGGCCTGTTCCTGTGCTGTACTTTTCTTTGTTCTTTTGTAATAAAGAGTTAACCACATTGTTGTGGGTCTGGAGCCACACATAGGCCAGATCAGGTAAAGATGGCAGATTTCCCTCGCTAAAGGACATTACTGAACCAAATTAGTTTTTACAATCGTGATAGCTGTCTTGGTCACTATTACTGATGCTAGTGTTATGTTCCAGATTTATCAGAATAATTGAATTTGAACCAATGTTCCCAGAGCATTAGACTGGGCCTCTGGATTATTAGTGGAGTGATATTATGACTACGCCACCATCTCCCCTTGAATGCGTGACTTCTGCTGAATTTACAAACTGTAATTCTGACATGCAACAGTTTACCTGACATATTATTTTGTAAACATTTTCCTTCCAAACCTCACACAAGCAAATGCACTTTCAAAGTTCGAAGCTCACACAGCCCCAATTACATTCCATTTCTGGTGTCATAAACAGTGACTCATCCTCTCCACAGTATTACTTCTTGAACTAGTTAGTAACTGGATATTTGGCGTAACTATTGAAGGAGGGCAGCACGGTACCATAGAGGGCAGCACGGTAGCATAGTGGTTATAGCACTATGGCTTCACAGCACCATGGTCCCAGGTTCAATTCTGTGTGGGTTTCCTCACACCATCCAAAGATGATGTGGAGATGAGGAAGGAGCAGCGCTCCGAAAGCTAGTGACATCGAAACAAACCTGTTGGACTTTAACCTGGTGTTGTAAAACTTCTTACTATCCAAAAATGTGCAGATTAGGTGGATTGGCCATGCCAAATTGCACTTAGGTTAGATGGGGTTGCAGGGTTACAGGGGTAGGGTGGAGATGTGGGGTTAAGTAGGGTGGTCTTTCCAAGAGCCGGTGCAGACACGATGGGCCAAATGGCCTCCTTCTGCACTGTAAATTCTATGATGTTATATATGAGAAGTTCCGTTAGCTGAATAATTGACAACACAATGTTTAACCTGGCTGAATCAGACTGGGCCTGTACTCAGCCATTGATTGCAAACACTAGTTAAATGTGGTAGTTAAAGGCGGTGGAGGCCGGGACGTTGAGTGTCTTTAAGACAGAAGTTGATAAATTCTTGATTTCTCGAGGAATGAAGGGCTATGGAGAGAGAGCGGGTAAATGGAGTTGAAATCGGTCATGATTAAATGGTGGAATGGACTCGATGGGCCGAATGGCCTTACTTCCGCTCCTATGTCTTATGGTCTTATGTCTAACCACCACATCCCTGCAACCCCATAACCTAACCTGCATATCCCTGGACACAAAGGGGCAGTTTATCATAGCTAATTCACCTATCCCTTGGACTTTGGAAAGAAACCGAAGCACCCGGAGGAAACCCACGCAGACACGGGGAGAACATGTAGACTCCGCACGGACAGTGACCCAGCAGGGAATCGAACCTGGGACCCTGGAGCTGTGAGGCAGCAGTGATAACTACTGTGCCGCCCCAGTGGGAGACCTATGGCCACTCACCCCATCCCCGGTAACTAGTATCACTAAAAATACTCGCACTGGCTACAACAGAATTATTCTGGCCGCCAGTAAGACAGCACATTGACAAAACTCTACTGACCAGCATAATCAGGACTGATATAACTCCCTCCCCAAATTCTGGTTACACAACCAGAATAACCTTGTGACTTTGTTGTGACCTACAACAATCATATTGACTGATTAGAATCTGGAACAAAGGCCGGACGCCAGTACTGGCCATCCCCCAGGATAGTCCGGCCTGATTACACTGACCACTCTCACCCACTGACCTGTCTGAGCCACCCCTTCCCCACACTCGCCACTAAGCAACGCGCGGCCATCTCGGAACATCCAGCGCCGGCCGACCAACTCATTCCGCATCCGGCGCCGGCGGACCAGCTCATTCCGCATCCGGCGCCGGCGGACCAGCTCATTCCGCATGCCCCGGTGGGGGGGATCGTACTAGTCCATTACCGGACGAGGGGGGAAACCAGCCGTGTCCATTGCCGGGGTGGAGGTCGCACTAGTCCATTGTATGAAGAGGCGAACTGGACGAGCCCATTTCCGAAGGGGAGCCACTCCAAGTGAACTGGAAAATAATTAAAACACTCGAACTGCAAACCATTCAGGTAAAACTGTCAAAAATACCAGCTGCAACTCAATCCGCTGCAACTTGCTCTTCTCCGTTTCTCCCTCCCACATCACTGTTCATGGCCGCGATTCTACAACGAACTGCGTCACCGAAATAAGGTGAGAAAAGTAGAAGGCGACTAAAGGAAGGAGTGGAAAAAGGGTGCATGTGAGTGGACAGGGGGCAAGGGAGGGTGAGACTTTGCGATGGACGAACATGAGGGGGAGAGAAGAAGGGAAGGGGGGGAGAAGATGGGTAGGGGAGAGGGGGAGGGGAGAGAAGAGGAGGGGGGGGAAGAGAGAGAAGAGGAGGGGGGGGGAAGAGAGAGAAGAGGAGGGGGGGAAGAGAGAGAAGAGGAGGGGGGGAAGAGAGAGAAGAGGAGGGGGGGAAGAGAGAGAAGAGGAGGGGGGGAAGAGAGAGAAGAGGAGGGGGGGAAGAGAGAGAAGAGGAGGGGGGGAAGAGAGAGAAGAGGAGGGGGGGAAGAGAGAGAAGAGGAGGGGGGGAAGAGAGAGAAGAGGAGGGGGGGGAAGAGAGAAGAGGAGGGGGGGGAGAGAGAGAAGAGGAGGGGGGGAGAGAGAGAAGAGGGGGGGAGAGAGAGAAGAGGAGGGGGGAGAGAGAGAAGAGGAGGGGGGAGAGAGAGAAGAGGAGGGGGGGGAGAGAGAGAAGAGGAGGGGGGGGAGAGAGAAGAGGAGGGGGGGAGAGAGAGAAGAGGAGGGGGAGAGAGAAGAGGAGGGGGAGAGAGAAGAGGGGGGAGAGGAGGGGGGAGAGGAGGGGGGAGAGGAGGAGAGGGGGGGGAGGAGGGGAGAGGAGGAGAGGGGGAGGGGGGGAGGAGGGAGGGGAGGGGGGGGGAGGAGGAGGGGGGGGGGAGGGGGAGGGAGGGGGGGGGAGAGGGGGGGGAGAGGAGGGGGAGAGGGGGGGGAGAGGAGGGGAGGGGGAGGGAGAGGGAGGGGGGGGGAGGGAGGGGGGGAGAGGAGGGGAGGGAGAGGAGGGGGAGGGAGAGGGAGGGGGGGGGAGAGGAGGAGGGGGAGGGGAGGGGAGGGGGAGGGGGGGGGAGGGGAGGGGAGGGGGGGGAGGGGAGGGGAGGGGGGGGGGGAGGGGGGGGGGGGAGGAGGGGGGGGGGGGAGGGGGGGGGGGAGGGGGGAGAGGAGGGGAGGGGGGGGAGGGGGGAGAGGAGGGGAGGGGGGGGAGAGGGAGGGGAGGGGGGGGAGGAGGGGAGGGGGGGGAGAGGGAGGGGAGGGGGGGGAGAGGGGAGGGGGGGGGGAGGGGGGGGAGGAGGGGGGGAGGGGGGGGAGGAGGGGGGGGGGGGGGGGAGGGGAGGGGGGGGAGGGGAGGGGGGGGGGAGGAGGGGAGGGGGGGGAGGGGGGGGGAGAGGAGGGGAGGGGGAGAGGGGAGGGGGAGGGGAGGGGAGGGGAGGGGGGGGGGGAGAGGAGGGGAGGGGGGGGGAGGGGAGGGGGGGGGGGAGGGGAGGGGGGAGGGGAGGGGAGGGGGGGGGGAGGGGAGGAGGGGGGGGGGGAGGGGGGGGGGAGGGGAGGGGGGGGGGGGAGGGGAGGGGGGAGGGGAGGGGGGGGGGGGAGGGGGGGGAGGGGGAGGGGAGAGGAGGGGAGGGGGGGAGAGGAGGGGGAGGGGGAGGGGGGAGAGGGGGGTGGAGAGAGAGGAGGAGGGGGGAGGAGTTGGGATGGGGGGAGAGGAGGAGGAGGCGGGGAGAGGGGGGGGAGGAGGGGGGAGAGGGGGTGGAGAGAGAGGAGGAGGGGGGAGAGGAGGAGGAGGCGGGGAGAGGGGGGGGAGAAAAGAAGGGGGTGGGGGGGGAGAGAAGAAGAGGGTGGGGGAGAGAAGTGGGTGGGGGGGGAGAGAAGAGGAGAAGAAGTGGGTGGGGGGGGAGAGAAGAGGAGAAGAAGTGGGTGGGGGGGGGAGAGAAGAGGAGAAGAAGTAGGGAGGGAGAGAAGAAGCTGGGGGGAGAGAAGAAGCGGGTTGGGAGAGAAGAAGCGGGTTGGGAGAGAAGAAGCGGGGCGGGAGAGAAGAAGTGGGGCGGAGGCAAGAGGGGGGGGAGAAGAGGAGGGGGGGAGGAAGAGGAGGGGGGAGGAAGAGGAGGGGGGAGGAAGAGGAGGGGGGGAGGAAGAGGAGGGGGGGAGGAAGAGGAGGGGGGGAGGAGGGGGGGAGGAAGAGAAGAAGGGGAGGGTGTGGGGTGAGGGAAGAAGGGGTGGGAGAGGAGAGGAGGAGGAGGGGGGGAAGAGAAGAAGGGGAGGGGGTGGGGGGAGGGAAGAAGGGGTGGGGGAGAGAAAAAGGGGGTGTGGGGGAGAGAAGGGGGGGTGGAGAGAAGAAGGGGAGGAGAGAACAGGGGGGAGAAGAGATGGGGGAGAGAAGGGGGGGAGAAAGAAGAAGGTGGGGATAGAAGGAGGGAGAGAAGAAGTGGGGCCGAGAGAAGAAGTGGGGCCGAGAGAAGAAGGGTGTGGGGGAGAGAAGAAGGGTGTGGGGGAGAGAAGAAGGGTGTGGGGGAGAGAAGAAGGGTGTGGGGGAGAGAAGAAGGGGGTGGGGGAGAGAAGAAGGGGGTGGGGGAGAGAAGAAGGGGGTGGGGGAGAGAAGAAGGGGGTGGGGGAGAGAAGAAGGGGGTGGGGGAGAGAAGAAGGGGGTGGGGAGAAGAAGGGGGAGAGAAAAAGCGGGGGGGTGAGGGGGAGAAGAAGCGGGGGGGAGAGAAGAAAGGGGTGGGGGGGAGAGAAGAGGGGGGGATTGAAGAAGGGGCGGAAGAGAAGAAGTGGGGCAGAAGAGAGGGAGGGGGAGGAGAGAAGAAGGGTAGCGGGTGAGAAGAAGTGTAGGGGGAGAGAAGAAGGGGTGGGCACAGAAGAAGGGGGGAGAAGAGATGGGGGGGAAAGAAGAGGGGGGGGAGAAAGAAGAAGGGGGCGGAGAGAAGGGGGGAGAGAAGAAGGGCGTGGGTGGAAAGAAGGGAGAGGAGAAGAATGGGGGAGAGAAGAAGGGGGGTGGAGAGAAGAGCGGGGAGAAGAAGGGGGGGATAGAGGGGGGAGAGAAGAAGGGGAGGGTAGGGGGGAGAGAAGAAGGGAAGGGGGTGGGGGGAGGGAAGAAGGGAAGGGGGTGGGGGGAGGGAAGAAGGGGGTGGGGGGAGAGAAGAAGGGGGTGTGGGGGAGAGAAGGGGGGGTGGAGAGAAGAAGGAGAGGAGAGAACGGGGGAGAAGAGATGGGGGGGGAGAAAGAAGAAGGTGGGGATAGAAGAAGGAGGGAGAGAAGAAGTGGGGCCGAGAGAAGAGGGGGAGAGAGAAGAACCGGGTGGGGGGGGGGAGAGAAGGGGGGGTGAGGGGGGAAGAAGGCGGTGGGGGAGAGAAGAACCGGGTGTGGGGGGGGGGGAGAGAGAAGGAGGGGTGAGGGGGGAAGAAGGGCGGTGGGGGTGAGAGAAGAAAAGGGGGGGAGAGAAGAAGGGGGATGGGGGAGAGAAGAAGGGGGATGGGGGAGAGAAGAAGGGGGATGGGGGAGAGAAGAAGGGGGATGGGGGAGAGAAGAAGGGGGATGGGGGAGAGAAGAAGGGGGATGGGGGAGAGAAGAAGGGGGATGGGGGAGAGAAGAAGGGGGATGGGGGAGAGAAGAAGGGGGTGGGGGAGAGAAGAAGGGGGGGGAGAGAAAAAGCGGGGTGGTGGAGAAGAAGGGGGGAGAGAAGATGGGGAGGGGGAGGGTGGGGGGGAGAGAAGAAGGGGGTGAGGGGGGGAGAAGAAGCGGGGGGGGAGAGAAGAAGGGTGAGGGGGAGAGAAGAAGAGGGGGGAGAAGAAGGGGGGAAGAGGGAGGGAGAGAGAGAGAGAGGAGGGGAGGGGGGAGAGAAGAAGGGGGGAGAGATGATGGGGGGGGAGAGAAGAAGGGGAGGGGGAGAGAAGAAGGGGGTGGGGGGAGAGAAGAAGGGGGTGGAGAGAAGAGAAGGGGGGAGAGAAGAAGTGGGGGAGAGGGAGAGAGGAGGTACAGGAAGAGAGAAGATGGGGGGAGAGAGAAGGGGGGAGGGATATGGGTGGGGGTAGGAGGAGAGAGGGGAGGGGGAGAGGAGAGAGGGAATGGGAGGGGGGTAGGGGAGGGAGAGAAGAGGGGGTGGGGGGAAGAAAGGGGGAAGAAGGGCGGTGGGGGAGAGAAGAAGTGGGGGGAGAGAGAGAAGAAGAAGGGGAGAGGGGGGGGAGGGAAGAAGGGGGTGGGGGGAAAGAAGAGGGGGAGAGAAGAAGCGGGGGGGAGAGAGAAGAAGGGGGGAGAGAGAAGAAGGGGGAGAGAGAAGAAGAAGGGGTGGAGGGAGAGAGGGAGGGGAGGGGGAGGAGAGAGGGGAGGAATAGAAGAAGGGGGGAAAAGTAGGGCAGAGAGAAGGGGGAGAGAGGAGAAGGGGGGAGAGAAGAAGGGGGGGAGAAGAAACGGCATGAGAGAAGAACCGGGTGGGGGGGGGAGAGAAGGGGGGGTGAGGGGGGAAGAAGGGCGGTGGGGGTGAGAGAAGAAAAGGGGGGGAGGGAAGAAGGGGGATGGGGGAGGGAAGAAGGGGGATGGGGGAGAGAAGAAGGGGGATGGGGGAGAGAAGAAGGGGGATGGGGGAGAGAAGAAGGGGGATGGGGGAGAGAAGAAGGGGGATGGGGGAGAGAAGAAGGGGGATGGGGGAGAGAAGAAGGGGGATGGGGGAGAGAAGAAGGGGGATGGGGGAGAGAAGAAGGGGGATGGGGGAGAGAAGAAGGGGGATGGGGGAGAGAAGAAGGGGGTGGGGGAGAGAAGAAGGGGGGGAGAGAAAAAGCGGGGTGGTGGAGAAGAAGGGGGGAGAGAAGATGGGGAGGGGGAGGGTGGGGGGGAGAGAAGAAGGGGGTGAGGGGGGGAGAAGAAGCGGGGGGGAGAGAAGAAGGGTGAGGGGGAGAGAAGAAGAGGGGAAGAGGGAGGGAGAGAGAGAGAGAGAGGGAGAGAGAGGAGGGGAGGGGGGAGAGAAGAAGGGTGAGGGGGAGAGATGATGGGGGGGGAGAGAAGAAGGGGAGGGGGAGAGAAGAAGGGGGTGGGGGGAGAGAAGAAGGGGGTGGAGAGAAGAGAAGGGGGGAGAGAAGAAGTGGGGGAGAGGGAGAGAGGAGGTACAGGAAGAGAGAAGATGGGGGGGAGAGAGAAGGGGGGAGGGATATGGGCGGGGGTAGGAGGAGAGAGGGGAGGGGGAGAGGAGAGAGGGAATGGGAGGGGGGTAGGGGAGGGAGAGAAGAGGGGGTGGGGGGAAGAAAGGGGGAAGAAGGGCGGTGGGGGAGAGAAGAAGTGGGGGGAGAGAGAGAAGAAGAAGGGGAGAGGGGGGGAGGGAAGAAGGGGGTGGGGGGAAAGAAGAGGGGGAGAGAAGAAGCGGGGGGGAGAGAGAAGAAGGGGGGAGAGAGAAGAAGGGGGAGAGAGAAGAAGAAGGGGTGGAGGTAGAGAGGGAGGGGAGGGGGAGGAGAGAGGGGAGGAATAGAAGAAGGGGGGGAAAAGTAGGGCAGAGAGAAGGGGGAGAGAGGAGAAGGGGGGGAGAGAAGAAGGGGGGGAGAAGAAACGGCATGAGAGAAGAACCGGGTGGGGGGGGGAGAGAAGGGGGGGTGAGGGGGGAAGAAGGGCGGTGGGGGAGAGAAGAAGTGGGGGTGAGAGAAGAAAAGGGGGGGGAGAGAACAAGAAGGGGGATGGGGAGAGGAGAAGAAGGGGGATGGGGAGAGGGGGGGAGGGGGGAGAGAGAGAGGGAGGGAGGGGGGGGTGAGAGAGGAGGGAGAGCTGGGGGGGGTAGCGAGAAGAAGGGGGAGAGAGAAGGGGGGTGCGGTGGAGAGAGATGGGGGAGGGAGAGAGAAGTTGGGGGGGGGAGATGGGTGGGGGGGAGAGAGAGGAGGGAGGGAGGAAAGGGGAGAGAGAGGACGGAGGGAGGAGAGGGGAGGGGTGGGAGGAGGGGGGGGGGCGAGGGGAGGGGAGGGTTTGGGGGGGGGGGGGTGAGGTAACCAGGATCTTTCCTTACAGTTCTAAACTTTTGTCTGTGGGCTTCAGGCACTAGTTCGTATGCACCTAAGATGTTTTTTTTCACCACCTCATTCGTCTCGTAGCAGCTCTACCTACCAACTTTGATGGAATCAGTAATTTTCGCCTCCTCGTATGTCTCAGATAACCTCCTCTGATAGTGATGCAAACACTTCACTAGCTCTACCTACCAACTTTGTTTGAATCAGTAATATCCACATCTCCTGTGGCCATTTCATTTGTTTAGCTACCTTCTCAAATGAAATGAAAAACGCTTCTCCCTCCTTCTCCTCAAACCTTAGCAATGCGTGGACATACTTAAATAGATCCCCACCAAACCTTCGACTATGAAGCTCTTTCGCTTCATCCTCATCACGATCCTCCAACTGTACGTTTTTCTTTCCATCCGCCAATCTTTACTGACTGTCATGTTTCATGGCCATTTTCCGAAGTTCAAACTCTCTCTTTCCCTGTCCTCTCTTTTTCCTCTCTCTTTCTTTTTCCCTGATCTGTATTTCACTTTCTCTTTTTGTTCTTTTTCTCCCATATCATATTCAAGCTGCTTTAATTCATTTTCATGTTCAAGTTGCTTGATTTGTAACTGAAGTTTTGCCATTTCTAATGCGTCAGACTTTCTCAGGCAATTTTAAATGCTCAACTACCGCCGTAAGTACCTCATCTTTTCGTACCTTGGCAGGTAATGCTAAATGCCATGTATTTGCCAAATCTAACAGTCTGTTTTTAGTCTCTGTCCGTAAGGTGCTGCGAGTGACCATCTCCACCCCCAAAACCTTCTGAGCCTCTGAAAGCCATTGTCCACAATACACTCCTTACTTAAACTGAAATACGACACCTGAAAAGCTACCACAATATACTCGCCCCTCACCGGCTTTAAGTCCGCAAAACCAACCCAAGTGAGTGACTGAGAGAGTTAGGAGAGTTTGGTGACTGAGGGAGTTGGGTGAGGGGGGAGTAAGGTGCTCCTTTCATTTCATTTCTTACATTTCCTCAAAGAGCGTGAAGGAAGCCGGGAGTTTATAGAGACTGCAGCTGACTGGGAGCAGAGTCGGAGGGCGGAGTTCCAGTTGCTCCACAGTGCAGCTATGTTGTGTAAGGTAAGAGGGGATAGAGGCTATGGCAGTTGCATGCTGCTCCTGTAGGATGTGGGTGGTGAGGGATACCACCGGTGTCCCCGCTGACTATACCTGCGGGAAGTGCACCCAACTCCAGCTCCTCAGAGACCGTGTTAGGGAACTGGAGCTGGAGCTGGATGAACTTCGGATCATCCGGAAGGCAGAGGGGGTTATAGAGAAGAGTTACAGGGAGGTAGCCACACCCAAGGTACAGGACAAGAGTAGCTGGGTTACAGTTAGGGGAAAGAAAACGAACAGGCAGACAGTGCAGGAATCCCTCGTGGCCAGTCCCCTTCAAAACAAGTTTACCGTTTTGGATGCTGTTGGGGGGAATGACCTACCGGGCCCCGGAAAGGCCCTTGGCCAGGTCTCTGACACTGAGTCTGGCTCCTTGGCTCAGAAGGGAAGGGGGGAGAAAAACAATAGTGATGGGAGACTCAATGGTTCGGGGAATGGATAGGAGATTCTGTGGTCGCGAACGAGACTCCCGGAAGGTATGTTGCCTCCCGGGTGCCAGGGCCAGGGATGTCTAGTATCGAGTCTACAGGATTCTTAAGGGGCAGGAGGAGTAACCCGAGGTCGTGGTGCACATAGGCACCAATGACATAGCTAAGAAAAGGGTTGAGGACCTAAAAAGTGATTTTAGGGAGTTAGGTTGGAAGCGAAGGAGCAGGACAAGTAGAGTTGTGATATCAGGATTGCTACCGGCGCCACGTGCAAGTGAGGCAAGGAACAGCGAGCGAGTGGAGCTGAACACGTGGCTACAGGGCTGGTGCAAGAGGGAAGGCTTCAGATATGTTGATCATTGGGATATCTTCTGGGGAAGGTGGGACATGAAGGACGGATTGCACCTAAACTGGAGGGGCACCAATATCCTGGGTGGGAGGTTTGCTAAAGCTCTTCGGGAGGTTGAAACTAGTTTGGCAGGGGGGTTGGAGCCAGAGCTATGGATCAGAGGATAGGGTAGCTGTTGAACAGGCAGAAATAGTTTGCAGCAAGTCTGTGAGGAAGGATAGACAGTTGATAGGGCAAAGTTGCACTCAGTGGAGTGGAACAGTGTGTCTGTTTCAATGCAAGGAGTGTCAGGAATAAGGGAGGTGAACTTAGAGCATGGATCAGTACTTGGAACTACGATGTTGTGGCTATTACGGAGACATGGATTTCACAGGGGCAGGAATGGTTGTTAGATGTTCCGGGGTTTAGATGTTTTAAGAAGAATAGGGAGGAAGGTAAAAGAGGAGGGGGACGAGCACTGTTAATTAGGGAGTGCATCAGAGCTGCACAAAAGGAGGTAGTTGAGGAGGGTTTGTCTACTGAGTCAGTATGGGTGGAAGTCAGAAACAAGAAAGGAGCAGTCACTTTATTGGGAGTTTTCTATAGACCCGCCAACAGCAGCAGAGAGATAGAGGAACAGATTGGGCGTCAGATCTTGGAAAAGTGCAGAAGTAACAGAGTTCAACTTCCCTAATATTGACTGGAACCTCCTTGGTGCAAATGGTTTGGGTGGAGCAGATTTTGTCCAATGTGTACAGAAAGGATTCCTGACTGGACTTGGGGTTGCGGCTATGCCTGGGAGAAGACTGGAGAACGGGCACTAATAAGTAAGATGGAGGCGGGCGGAGACCAGGCAGCGTGGGCGCAATGGTCGCGGGAGCAGCAGGAGTTCCTGAAAATCTGCTTTGCGGAGCTGAAAGCAGAGATGCTGGCTCCAATGAAAGTGTCGATTGAGAGGCTGGTGGAGACCCAGAAGGCTCAAGGGGCGGCGATTAGAGAGGTGCAGCAGAAAGCTGGCCCAGGTAGAAAATCGCTGACTTTTTTCCCACGCTAAAGAAGGGGGGGGCGTGGCCCGGCATGAGGGGCGGTGCCGGAGGGGTGTCCGTATCGACTTGAAGAGGGAGGGGGGGGGACTTTGACGGGGAATCTAAATGGGGCATTGTTGGCAGAGGCGGGAGCGGCTGGGGTCAGCAGGAGTCAGCTGACTTACAGGAGTGCAAGGGGGCTAGACAGTTTTCTAGCCGTGGGTGGGGGGGGCGGGGTGGGGGACTGGGTTGCTGCTGCATTGACCGAAGGGGCGCTGGAGGTAAGAGGGAGAGTCGGGGCGGGGGTCCTCCGGGTGGTGCTGGTGAATGTGTATGCCCCAAATTGGGACGATGCAGGGTTCATGAAGCGCATGCTGTTTCGGATCCCGGATCTGGATGCGGGGAGCCTGATAATGGGGGGACTTTAATACGGCACTGGACCGATCCAGGTCGAGGTCGGGCAAGAGGGTTTTTAGATCACATGGGGGGGGAGGGAGGGTGCGGGGGGGAGAGTGGATCCGTGGAGGTTTGCTAGGCCGGCGGCCAGAGAGTTCTCTTTCTTCTCCCACATGCATAAGGCCTATTCACGGATAGACTTCTTTGTGGTGAGCAGGGCACTGATTCCAAGAGTGGAGGGAACGGAATATTCGGCCATAGCGATTTCAGAACACTCCCCGCACTGGTTGAAGTTGGGGGAGGAAAGGGACCAGAGCCCGCTGTGGCGCATGGACGTGGGACTGTTGGCAGATGAGGAGGTTTGTGGGCGGGTCCGGGGGTGCATGCAGAAATACATAGAGGCCAATGATAATGGGGAAGTACTGTTTGGTGTGGTTTGGGAGGCTCTGAAAGCGGTGGTTAGGGGAGAGTTAATCTCAATTAGGGCTCATAGGGAGAAGAGGGAGAACGGAGAGGGAGAGGTTGGTGGGGGAGATATTAAGGGTGGATAGGAGGTATGCGGATTCTCCTGAAGAGGGGCTGCTGAAGGAGCGACAGAGCCTCCAAATGGAATTTGATTTGTTGACCACGGGGAAAGCTGAGACCCAGTGGAGGAAGGTGCAGGGGGCAGTTTACGAATATGGGGAGAAGGCGAGCCGGATGTTGGTGCATCAGCTATGCAAGAGGGACTTCCGGGTCGCGGCGATGCGGAGCTAAGCCGCGCGAGTCGGCAGCTCCCGCAGAAACGGACTTTTGGGCCCGCTAACGGAGCCCCAACGGACCTTTAAAAAAAAATCAACCCGTGGGGAAGACCGGAGGAAGTCCCCTACAGACCTGCATGGACCGGACCCACAGTGAAACGGCGAGGAAAGCGGCCCTGGAGCAGCGGGAGAAGAAAGAAGAAAAAAACAAAATGGCGGCGCCCATGGACCGAGAGGAGATGAAAGAGTTCATCAAGTGCTGCTTCGAGGAGCTACGTAAGGAGATGGTGGCACCTATACTGGCAATGGTGGAAAAACTTGGAGCAACCCAGAAAGCCCAAGAGGTGAAGATTCAGGAGATCCAGGAAAAAGTGAGTGAGAACGACGACGAGCTCGTGGGCCTGGCGGAGAGAGTGGAGCGGCACGAGGCGCTGCACAGGACGTGGGCGGGAAGACTTGAAGACCTGGAGAACAGATCAAGGAGAAACAACTTGAGGATCCTGGGTCTCCCAGAAGGAGTGGAGGGGGCCGATGCCGCGGCACATGCGGGCACAATGATCGGGACGCTGATGGGTGCGGAGGCCTCCCCGGGATTGCTGGAGCTGGATGGGGCGCACCGAGTGCTAGCGAGGAAGCCCAAGACAAAAGAGCCGCCAAGGGCGATGGTGGTGAGATTTCACCGGTTTACGGACAGAGAGAGGGTCCTGAAATGGGCCAAGAAGGAACGGAGCAGCAAGTGGGACAATGCTGAGATCAGAATATACCCGGACTGGAGCACGGAGGTCGCTAAGCGGAGAGCGGGTTTCAACCGGGCCAAAGCGGTGCTGCATCGGAAAGGAGTGAAATTTGGAATGCTGCAGCCAGCGCGACTGTGGGTTACACATAATGGCCAACACCACTACTTCGAAACGCCCGAAGAGGCGTGGACCTTTATACTAGCTGAAAAATTGGACTCTAATTGAGGGTTTGTGTGGGAGGGGGGTGTTTGAGGGTTGAAGTATGATGGTTGTTGTACATAGGGGGTCAACCACGCGCAGGAAAGGATATATGGGCTGGGGGAGAGGGACAAGGCCATGACAGGAGCTGCACCGTGGGAGGCAGGGCAGGCTTTGGGAAGCGCGGGGTTGTCCTTCCCGCGCGCGGCAAAAAAAGGCGTGAAGGGGAACAAAGGAATGTACATTGTTTGGGAGATTCCCACACGGGGGGGTTAAAGGGATGGCGGGGGAAGCCGGGGTCAGCAGGTGTCAGCTGACTTACGGGAGGGATATGGGGGGAGCAAAAAAGCTAGATGGGGATCTAGCCGGGGGGGGAGGGGAGAGGAGGGAGGGGGGGGGAAGGGGGGGGAAAAGGGTTGCTGCTGCACTGGCCGAAAGAGAACGGGACACAGAAGAGGTGGCTGGGGCGGGGGTCCCCCAGCTGGGGGACTGGAGAGTGAGGGTGACGCGGACAAGGGACTGGCCCAGAAAAGGAGATGGCTAGTCGGCGGGGGGGGGGGGGGGGGGTGAGAGTCCCTCCAATCCGGCTGATAACGTGGAACGTGAGGGGCCTGAATGGGCCGGTGAAGCGGGCTCGAATGTTCGCGCACTTGAAGGGACTGAAGGCAGATGTGGCAATGCTCCAAGAGACACACCTGAAGGTGGCGGACCAGGTCAGGTTAAGAAAGGGATGGATAGGACAGGTATTTCACTCGGGATTGGACGCAAAAAATAGAGGGGTGGCAATTCTGGTGGGAAAGCATGTGTCATTTGGCATAGGCCAAGACTATCGTAGCGGATAATGGAGGGAGATATGTGATGGTGAGTGGTAGGTTGCAAGGGACGTGGGTGGTGTTGGTAAATGTATACGCCCCAAACTGGGATGATGCTGGATTCATGAAGCGCATGTTGGGGCGCATTCCGGACCTGGAGGTAGGAAGACTAAAATGGGAGGGGATTTCAATACGGTGCTGGACCCAGCACTGGACCGCTCCAGATCAAGGACGGGAAGGAGGCCGGCGGCGGCCAAGGTACTTAGGGGGTTTATGGATCAGATGGGGGGAGTGGACCCATGGAGGTTTGCAAGACCGCAGGCCAGGGAATTTTCTTTTTTCTCCCACGTGCATAAGGCTTACTCCCGGATAGATTTCTTTGTTCTGGGCAGGGCGCTCATCCCGAGAGTTGGGGGGACGGAGTATTCGGCCATAGCCGTTTCGGACCATGCCCCGCACTGGGTGGAACTGGAGCTGGGAGAGGAGAGGGACCAACGCCCGCTGTGGCGGCTGGATGTGGGATTGCTGGCCGATGAGATGGTGTGTGGGAAGGTGAGGGGGTGTATTGAAAGGTACTTGGAGGCCAACGACAACGGGGAGGTGCGAGTGGGGGTGGTATGGGAGGCGTTGAAGGCGGCGATCGGGGAGAGCTGCTGGCCCCGCTACTAGTGAGGACCTTCAACGAGGCAAGAGAGGAGGGAACCCTGCCCCTGACAATGTCGGAGGCGACAATCTCCCTGATTCTAAAGCGAGACAAGGATCCACAGCAATGTGGATCGTACAGGCCGATTTCGCTCCTCAATGTGGATGCTAAGCTATTGGCGAAGGTACTGGCCACTAGGATTGAGGATTGTGTCCCGGGGGTGATTCACGAAGACCAAACGGGATTCGTAAAGGGCAGGCAGTTAAATACCAATGTGCGGCGGCTCTTAAACGTGATAACGATGACATCGGAGGAGGGAGAGGCTGAGATAGTGGCAGCTATGGACGCGGGAAAAGCCTTTGACCAAGTAGAGTGGGAGTACCTCTGGGAAGTATTGCGCAGGTTTGGGTTCGGGGGAGGGTTTATTAGATGGGTTAAGCTCCTTTACAGCGCCCCGGTGGCGAGCGTAGTGACAAACCGGCGGAGGTCGGAGTACTTTCGGCTGTACCGAGGGAAGAGACAGGGGTGCCCCCTGTCCCCCCTCTTGTTTGCATTGGCGATCGAACCCTTGGCCATATCACTTAGGGAGTCTCAGAAATGGAGGGGGATAGTCCGCGGGGGAGAGGAGCATCGGGTATCGCTATATGCGGATGACCTGCTGCTATACGTGGCGGACCCAATGGAGGGGATGGTGGAGGTCATGCAGACTCTGAACGAATTTGGAGAGTTCTCGGGCTACAAGCTTAATGTAGAGAAGAGTAAGCTTTTTGTATTACAGGCAGGGGACCAAGAAAGAGGGATAGGGGACCTACCGCTGAGGAGGGCGGAGAGGGGTTTTTGGCATCTGGGGATCCAGATAGCCAGAAGTTGGGGGGCCCTACATAAACTGAATTTGACGAGGGTGGTGGAGCAAATGGAGGAGGATTTTAAAAGATGGGACATGCTCCCGCTCTCGTTGGCGGGTAGGGTGCAGTCGGTCAAAATGGTGGTCCTTCCGAGGTTTTTGTTCGTGTTTCAGTGCCTCCCCATCGTGATCACCATGGGCTTTTTCAAGAGAGTAGGTAGGAGTATCATGGGGTATGTGTGGGCAAATAAGACCCCGAGGGTTAGGAAAGGGTTCTTGGAATGCAACAGGGACCGAGGAGGGTTGGCTTTGCCAAATCTAGAGAGTTACTACTGGGCAGCAAATGTGGCGATGGTCCGTAAGTGGGTTATGGAGGGAGAGGGGACGGCATGGAAGAGGATGGAGATGGCGTCCTGTAAAGGAACGAACCTGGGGGCTTTGGTAACGGCACCGCTGCCGCTCTCGCCGACAAAATACACCACAAGCCCAGTGGTGGCAGCAACACTAAAGATCTGGGGCCAGTGGAGAAGACCCAGGGGTGCAATGGGAGCACCGGTGTGGTCCCCAATCAGGGGTAACCACCGGTTTGTCCCGGGGAAGATGGACGGGGGGTTCCAAGGCTGGCATCGGGCGGGGATAAGAAGAATGGGGGACCTGTTCATTGACAGGACATTTGCAAGCCTGGGGGCACTGGAGGAGAAATTTGAGTTACCCCCGGGAAATGCATTTAGATATATGCAGGTGAGGGCTTTTGTGAGGCGACAGGTGAGGGAATTTCCGTTGCTCCCGGCACAAGAAGTTCACGATAGGGTGATCTCGGGGGTATGGGTCGGGGAGGGCAAGGTGTCGGAAATATACCAAGAGATTAAAGAAGAGGGGGAAGCGCTAGTAGAAGAACTGAAAGGTAAATGGGAGGAGGAGCTGGGGGAGGAGATTGAGGAAGGGCTATGGGCCGACGCCCTGGGTAGGGTTAATACCTCCTCCTCGTGTGCCAGGCTCAGTCTGATACAATTTAAGGTGGTTCACAGAGCGCATCTGACGAGGGCGAGGCTGAGTAGGTTCTTTGGGTTAGAGGATAGATGTGAAAGATGTTCAGGGAGCCCGGCGAACCATGTCCATATGTTTTCGTCATGCCCGGCATTGGAGGGGTTCTGGAGAGGAGTGGCGGGAGTAATATCCCAGGTGGTGAAAGTCCGGGTCAAGCCAAGCTGGGGGCTAGCAATATTTGGAGTGGTGGATGAGCCAGGAGTGCAGGAGGCGAAAGAGGCCGGAATTCTGGCCTTTGCATCCCTAGTAGCCCGGCGAAGGGTCTTGCTATTGTGGAAGGAGGCGAAGCCCCCTAGCCTGGAGGCCTGGATTAACGACATGGCGGGGTTCATAAAATTGGAGAGAATTAAGTTCGCTTTGAGAGGGTCTGCACAGGGGTTCTACAGGCAGTGACAACCGTTCCTAGAATATCTCGCGGAGCGTTAGAAGAAGGTCGTTCAGCAGCAGCAGCAACCCTGGGGGGGGGGGGGGGGGAACGAGAGACTGTTTGAGGGGATGGACGAGCGGGAGATGGATGGACGAGCGGGAGATAGCATGGAGGGTGGGGGGAAACGGTACGCGCGGCCAAGAGCCAGTGTATAAAGCTATGTAAATATACCATCTTGCCATGTATATATCTTGCTCGGGGAGAATTAGAATTTGCGTTATTTTGTTACGGGGAAAAAAATTGTGTTGTTAAAAAACCTTAATAAAAAAAATATATTTTTAAAAAGCTACGCAAGAGGGAGGCGGCGATGGAAATTGGAGGAATCAGGGACAGAGGGGGGAACACGGTGCGGAATTCGGCTAAAATAAATGAGGTATTCAGGGATTTCTATGGGAACCTGTATAAGTCAGAACCCCCGGAGTGGGGGGGGAGGGGATACGGCGGTTCCTGGACCAATTGAGGTTCCCGAGAGTGGAGGAGGGGAAAGTGGAAGGCTTGGGGGCCCCGATTGGGATAGAGGAGCTGGTTACGGGGTTGGGGAGCATGCAGGCGGGCAAGGCCCCGGGGCCGGATGGGTTCCTGGTCGAATTTTACAGGAAGTTTGTGGATCTGCTGGGTCCGCTGCTGGTGAGAACCTTCAACGAGGCGAGGGAGGAAGGGATTCTCCCCCCCGACAATGTCTCGGGCACTGATCTTGCTCATCCTTAAGCGGGACAAGGACCCGCTGCAGTGTGGCTCGTATAGGCCGATCTCGCTCCTTAATGTAGATGCCAAGTTGCTGGTAAAGATCCTAGCCACCAGGATTGAGGATTGTGTCCCGGGAATGATACACGAGGACCAGACTGGGTTCGTGAGGGGCAGGCAGTTAAATGCAAATGTGCGGAGGCTCCTGAATGTGATTATGATGCCCTCGGAGGGCGCGGAGGCAGAAGTGGTGGTGGCAATGGACACGGAGAAGGCCTTTGATCGGGTGGAGTCGGCGTACCTATGGGAAGTGCTTGGCAGGTTTGGGTTCGGGGAGGGGTTAATAGGGTGGGTCAAATTGTTATACGAGGCCCCGGTGGCAAGCGTATTTATGAACCGGCGGAGATCGGAATATTTTGGGTTGCACCATGGGATGAGACAGGGGGTGCCCCTTGTCCCCTCTGTTTGCTTTGGCAATTGAGCCGCTGGCCATGGCGTTGAGGGAATCTAGAAACTGGAGGGGGTTGGTCCGGGGAGGGGAGGAACATCGGGTCTCGTTGTATACTGATGACCTTTTGTGCATCGCAGATCCAGTGGAGGGGATGGTAGAGGTCATGCAGATCCTTAGGGAGTTTGGGGACTTCTCAGGCTACAAGCTTAACTTGGGGAAGAGTGAGCTCTTTGTGGTGCATGCGAGGGGCCCGGAAAGGGGGCTGGAGGAGCTGCCGCTTAAGAGGGTGGAGAGGAGTTTCCGATATTTGGGTATCCAGGTGGCCAGGAGTTGGGGGGCCCTGCATAAGCTTAATTTGGCGCGGTCGGTGGACCAGATGGAGGAAGACTTTAGGAGATGGGACGTGTTGCCACTCCCCCTGGTGGGCAGGGTGCAGTCCGTTAAGAGGACAGTCCTCCCTAGGTTCCTGTTTGTGTTCCAGTGCCTGCCCATCCTCATCCCCAAGGCCTTTTTTAAGCGAGTAACCAGGAGCATTGAGGTTTGTATGGGCAAGTAAGACCCCGAGGGTCAAGAGGCTGTTTCTGGAGCGTAGTCGGGACGGGGGTGGGCTGGCGCTACCGAACCTGTGTAGTTATTACTGGGCAGCCAATGTGGCAATGATTCGGAAATGGGTCATGGAGGGAGAGGGGGTGGCGTGGAAAAGATTAGAGGCGGCGTCATGCGTGGGCACTTGCTTGGGAG
This sequence comes from Scyliorhinus torazame, assembly GCF_047496885.1. Classification (NCBI taxonomy): domain Eukaryota; kingdom Metazoa; phylum Chordata; class Chondrichthyes; order Carcharhiniformes; family Scyliorhinidae; genus Scyliorhinus; species Scyliorhinus torazame. The sequence goes on along the minus strand of NC_092717.1, from coordinate 67,417,027 downwards.
CGCTGGTGGCGGCACCTTTGCTACTACTGCTGACGCGGTACACCACGAGCCTGGTGGTGGCGGCGACACTGAGGATCTGGGGTCAGTGGAGATGGGATAGGGGTGAGTTGGGGGCCTCAATTTGGTCCCCAATACGGAATAATCATAGGTTTGCACCGGGCAGGATAGATGGCGGATTCCTAAACTGGCATCGGGCGGGAATTAAAAGGGTGGGGGACCTATTTATCGACGGGGCTTTTGCTAGCCTGGGGGCGCTGGAGGAGAAATTTGGGTTACCCCTCGGAAACGCTTTTAGGTACATGCAGGTGAGGGCGTTTGTGAGAAGGCAGGTAAGGAATTTCCGCTGCTTCCCGCACGGAGGATTCGGGACAGGGTGACCTCGGGTGAATGGGTGGGAGAGGGCAAGGTCTCGGCGATCTATCAGGAGGCGCAGGAAACCTTGGTAGAGGAGCTGAAGGGCAAGTGGGAGGAGGAGCTGGGCGAGGAACTGGATGAGGGCTTGTGGGCAGAGGCCCTGGGCAAGGTTAACTTCTCCTCGTCTTGCGCCAGACTTAGCCTGATCCAGTTCAAAGTGGTTCACAGGGCACATATGACAGGGGCGAGGATGTGCAAGTTTTTTGGGGTGGAGGACAGATGCGAGAGGTACTCGGGGAGCCCAGCAAATCACGCCCATATGTTCTGGGCGTGCCCAGCGCTAGAGGGGTTCTGGAGGGGCTTCGCAAAGGCTATGTCTAAAGTCTTGCACACTCGGGTAAAACTGAGCTGGGGGATAGCAATATTCGGGGTATCAGATGAGCCGGGAGTATAGGAGCTGAAAGAGGCCGGAGTTCTGGTCTTTGCGTCCTTGGTTGCCCGGAGGAGGAACCTACTAATGTGGAGGGATGCAAAACCCCCAAGCGTGGAGGCTTGAATTAATGACATGGCAGGGTTCAAGTTGGAGAGGATAATGTTTGCCTTGCGAGGGTCTGTGCAGGGGTTCTCCAGGCGGTGGCAACCGTTCCTAGACTTTCTCGCGGAACATTAGGTGGAGGTCAAGAGCAGCAGCAACCAGGGGGGGGGGGGGTTGGCTTTTTATTATTGTAAGGGGCGTCTGCCCCATTTTTGTTCTTCGTTTGTTAGATAGTTTAATGTTTAGTGGTTTAAGTTTTTATTTTTCTCATCTATATTTTCTTTCCTTTTTGGAGTGTTATGTAAAAATTTATTGAAAACCTTGAATAAACATATATTTTTTTTAAAGAAAGGATTCCTGACTCAATATGTAGATAGGCTGACTCGGGGGGAGGCCATATTGGACTTGGTGCTCGGCAACGAACCAGGCCAGGTGTCAGATGTCTCGGTGGGAGAGCATTTCGGTGACCGTGACCACGACTCCTTTACCTTTACCATAGTCATGGAGAGGGATAGGAACACACGGTATGTGAAGATATTTAATTGGGGGAGGGGAAATTATACTGCTATTAGACAGCAGCTGAGGAGCATAAAGTGGGAACAATTGTTCTTGGGGAAATGCACAGTAGTAATGTGGGGATTGTTTAAGGAGCACATGCTGCGAGTGCTGAATTGTTTTGTCCCACTGAGACGAGGAAGGAATGGTAAGGTGAAGGAGCCTTGGTTGACAAGAGAAGTGGAGCTTCTAGTCAAGAGGAAGAAGGAAGCTTACGTAAGGTTGAGGAAGCAAGGATCTGACTTGGCTCCAGAGGGTTACAAGGTAGCCAGGAAGGAACTCAAAAATGGACTGAGGAGAGCTAGAAGGGGGCATGAAAAAGCCCTGGTGGGAAGGATTAGGGAAAACCCCAAGGTGTTCTACGCTTATGTGAAAAATAAGAGGGTGATCAGAGTGAAAGTAGGGCCGATCAGGGATAGTGGAGGGAACTTGTGCCTAGAGTCTGAGGAGATGACGGAGGCCCTAAATGAATATTTTGCGAGTATTCACGAGAGAGGGACGTCGTCGCTCATGAGAACAGTGTGAACCAGATTAATAGACTCAAACTGGTTGATATTAAGAAGGAGGATGTGCTGGAGATTTTGAGAAGCATCAGGATAGATAAGTCCCCTGGGCCTAACAGGATATACCCAACGTTACTACGGGAAGCGAGGGAGGAGATCGCTGCGCTGTTGGCGATGATCTTTGCTTCTTCACTCTCCACTGGAGTAGTACCGGATGATTGGAAGGAGGCGAATGTTGTTCCCCTATTCAAGAAAGGGAATAGGGAAATGCCTGGGAATTACAGACCCATCAGTCTTACGTCTGTGGTGAGCAAAATATTGGAAAGGATTCTGAGAGATAGGATTTATGATTATTTAGAAAAACATAGTTTGATTAAAGATAATCAGCATGGCTTTGTGAGGGGCAGGTCATGCCTCACAAGCCTCATTAAATTCTTTTGAGGATGTGACGAGACACATTGATGAAAGTCACGCAGTGGATGTGGTGTGTATGGATTTCAATAAGGCATTTGATAAGGTTCCCCATGGTAGGCTCATTCAGAAAGTTAGCGGGCATGGGATACAGGGAACTTTGGCTGTCTGGATACAGAACTGGCTGGCCGAAAGAAGACAGCGAGTGGTATTCGATGGAAAGTATTCCGCCTGGAGGTCAGTGACCAGTGGTGTCCCGCAAGGATCTGTTCTGGGACCTCTGCTCTTTGTGGTATTCATAAATGACTTGGATGAGGAAGTGGAAGGGTGGGTTAGTAAGTTTGCCGATGACACAAAGGTTGGTGGAGTTGTAGATAGTGTTGAGGGTTGTTGCAGGTTGCAGCAGGACATTGACAGGATGCAGAGCTGGACTGAGAAGTGGCAGATGGGGTTCAACCTTGATAAATGTGAAGTGATTCATTTTGGAAGGTCGAATTTGAATGCTGAATACAGGGTTAAAGGCAGGATTCTTGGAAGTGTGGAGGAACAGAGGGATCTTGGGGTCCACGTACATAGATCCCTCAAAGTTGCCACCCAGGTTGATCGGGTTGTTAAGAAAGCGTATGGTGTGTTGGCTTTCATTAACAGGGGATTGAGTTTATGAGCTGCAAGGTTTTGCTGCAGCTTTATAAAATTCTAGTTAGACCATACTTGGAATATTGTGTCCAGTTCTGGTCGCCTCATTATAGGAAGGATGTGGATGCTTTGGAGACAGTACAGAGGAGATTTACCAGGATGCTGCCTGGACTGCAGGGCATGTCTTATGAAGAAAGGTTGCAGGAGCTAGGGCTTGTCTCACTGGAGCGAAGAAGGAAGAGAGGTGACTTGATAGAGGTGTACAAGGTGATGAGAGGCATGGATAGAGTGGATAGCCCGAGACGTTTCCCCAGGGCGGAAATGGCTGTCACGAGGGGACATAATTGTAGGGTGATAGGAGGAAGGTAGAGGGGAGATGTCAGAGGTAGGTTCTTTACACAGAGAGTGGGTGTAGAATCATAGAAGTTTACAGCATGGAAACAGGCCCTTCGGCCCAACCAGTCCATGCCGCCCAGTTTTTACCATTCAGCTAGTCCCAGTTGCCCGCACTTGGCCCATAACCCTCTATACCCATCTTACCCATGTAACTATCTAAATGTTTTTTAAAAGACACAATTGTACCCGCCTCTACTACTACCTCTGGCAGCCCATTCCAGACACCCACTACCCTCTGAGTGAAGAAATTGTCCCTCTGGGCCCTTCTGAATCTCTCCCCTCTCACCTTAAACCTATGCCCTCTAGTTTTAGACTCCCCTACCTTTGGGAAAAGATGTTGACTATCTACCTTATCTATGCCCCTCATTATTTTATAGACCTCTAAAAGATCACCCCTAAGCCTCCTACGCTCCAGGGAAAAAAGTCCCAGTCTATCCAGCCTCTCCTTATAACTCAAACCATCAAGTCCCGGCAACATCCTAGTAAATCTTTTCTGCACTCTTTCCAGTTTAATAATATCCTTTCTATAATAGGGTTACCAGAACTGCACACAGTATTCCAAGTGTGGCCGTACCAATGTCTTGTACAACTTCAACAAGACGTCCCAACTCCTGTATTCAATGTTCTGACCAATGAAACCAAGCATGCCGAATGCCTTCTTCACCACCCTGTCCACCTGCGACTCCAACTTCAAGGAGCTATGAACCTGTACTCCGAGATCTCTTTGTTCTATAACTCTCCCCAACGCCATACCATTAACTGAGTAGGTCCTGGCCTGATTCGATCTGCCAAAATGCATCACCTCACATTTATCTAAATTAAACTCCATCTGCCATTCGTCGGCCCACTGGCCTAATTGATCAAGATCCCGTTGCAATCCTAGATAACCTTCTTCACTATCCACTGTGCCACCAATCTTGGTGTCATCTGCAAACTTACTAACCATGCCTCCTAAATTCTCATCCAAATCATTAATATAAATCACAAATAACAGTGGACCCAGCACCGATCCCTGAGGCACACCACTGGTCACAGGCCTCCAGTTTGAAAAACAACCCTCTACAACCACCTTCTGTCGTCCAGCCAATTTTGAATCCAATTGGCAACCTCTCCCTGGATCCCGTGTGTGGAATGCACTGCCAGCAGAGGTGGTGGAGTCAGAGTCATTCGGGACATTTAAGCAACTCTTAGACAGACACATGGACAGCAGTAAATTGAAGGGGTGTAGGTTAGGTTGATCTTAGATTAGGATAAATGGTCGGCACAACATCGTGGGCTGAAGGGCCTGTACTGTGCTGTAATGTTCTATGTTCTAATAGATAGACTTTTATCCCGGACGAACCCCCAATTTGTTACGGACCAGGGTTTAGAGAACTCCAATGTATATCATGGAGATCACCTGACCCACGACTTTTACTAGATTGTGGTATGGGGAGCACACGGCCCACTCTACAGGTGTGGTGCAGCAGAAATCTAAAAGTATGTTTTGAAGCAAAACAATGTTTATTCTATGAACTCAGTTAACCTTTTTAAAAACATACAGCGAACATATTTGCAACCATCAATTCAAATACACCCCCCAAAGAATACCACACTCTAAATAATTCTTAAATTTTATTTTTAACATCCATAAGCCAAAAACCTTTTTTACAGAAACACATCAGGTTTAAATTCTCTACTGAGAACAGTTATCACTCCGAATTCACCAAATGGTCTAGAGATAGTATTTAGATGGCAGAGAGATCAAAATTACGCCTTCTTTGGCTGGCTGCAGCTCCAACACTAAAACAAATCTAAAAAACACAGACACTGCCAAGCTTTTACTCAAAGCAAAACTAAAAAGCAGAGCCAGAGCTCAGCTCCACCCACACTCTGACATCACTACAGCCACTTGAGCAGACAAACATTTCTTAAAGTGACATTCCCATGACACCATTCCCCCCCCCCCAAAAAAAAAATAAACCATCAACGTCAAGATAGTTTCATTTTTCACCTTTTCACCATCCTTTAAGAAATGCACACAGTAAATATACTTTTTCGTTTCAAAAAACAACACATGCAAACAGGTATAATAACATAGCCCATTTTCTTTGTTCTTCTTCCTCCAACTGCAAGCCCTCTCGATTGGCAGTCTCTTTGAACAAGAAGGTCTCTGCACGATCCATCCATTTCTCTACGCCTCGGCATTTCTCTTTAAAGTCAGATACTTTAGTTCAATCTGATCACAGAGTCCCTTGTAATTCTCCAACACAGGAGCATTGGTTATCACAGCTTTCAGGCAGTCAAATGCCTGTTGAAACTCCGCTGTCCACTGAAAGTTTTGACGTTTCTTCAAGTTCATCAGTGGAGCAATCACGCAAAACGTTTGCACAAATATTCGATCGAACCCTGTCATGCCAAGAAATCGTATTATTTCCCTTCGCCTCGAGGGTGTTGGAAACTCCTCAATAACTTTTGTTTTCACATCCCATGGGACCATTCAACCTTGTCCGATTGTATGGCCAAGGAAAGTGACTTGGGCTTTTCCAAATTCACTTTTGGCTAGGTTTACCACCAAACCTGCCTCCTGAAATCGATCAAATAGCTCCATCAGATGTTTTAAATGTTCTGTCCATGTCTGGCTAAAAACCAAATCGTCGATGTATACTGCACGATTGGGTAACCCTGAAACAACTTTGTTAGTTAACCATTGAAATGTGGCTGGGGGACTTCCGATAGCAGCCATGTCCGGATTGGTCACGCACAAGGCAGCCTTCACCGGGAACGGACATTTGGGCCCTTTAACGGAGCGGTAGCGGCACTTCGGCGGTGATTCCTGGCGTGGCAAGAGACGCTGGAGAGGTTCCCCTCATCGCTGCATGGAGGGGACCAGGAGTGGGGCCGTGAAGAGAGCAATTGCGGGGAAGCGGGTGGAACGGGCGTGAGAAGACAAAATGGCGGCCGCGCGGACCAGGCAGCTTGGGCCCAGTGGTCGCGGGAGCACCAGGAGTTTATAAGAAGCTGCTTTGCAGAGCTGAAGACGGAGATGTTGGCCCCCATGAAGGCCTCAAAGAACAAAGAAATGTACAACACAGGAACACGCCCTTCGGCCCTCCAAGCCCGTGCCGACCATGCTGCCCGACTAAACTACAATCTTCTACACTTCCTGGGTCCGTATCCCTCTATTCCCATCCTATTCATGTATCTGTTCTGGGGCCGTTGCTGTTTGTCATTTTTATCAATGACCTAGAGGAAGGCGCAGAAGGGTGGGTGAGTAAATTTGCAGACGACACTAAAGTCGGTGGTGTTGTTGACAGTGTGGAAGGATGTAGCAGGTTACAGAGGGATATAGATAAGCTGCAGAGCTGGGCTGAGAGGTGGCAAATGGAGTTTAATGTAGAGAAGTGTGAGGTGATTCACTTTGGAAGGAATAACAGGAATGCGGAATATTTGGCTAATGGTAAAGTTCTTGGAAGTGTGGATGAGCAGAGGGATCTAGGTGTCCATGTACATAGATCCCTGAAAGTTGCCACCCAGGTTGATAGGGTTGTGAAGAAGGCCTATGGAGTGTTGGCCTTTATTGGTAGAGGGATTGAGTTCCGGAGTCGGGAGGTCATGTTGCAGCTGTACAAAACTCTGGTACGGCCGCATTTGGAGTATTGCGTACAGTTCTAGTCACCGCATTATAGGAAGGACGTGGAGGCTTTGGAGCGGGTGCAGAGGAGATTTACCAGGACGTTGCCTGGTATGGAGGGAAAATCTTATGAGGAAAGGCTGATGGACTTGAGGTTGTTTTCGTTGGAGAGAAGAAGGTTAAGAGGAGACTTAATAGAGGCATACAAAATGATCAGGGGGTTGGATAGGGTGGACAGTGAGAGCCTTCTCCCGCGGATGGAAATGGCTGGCACGAGGGGACATAGCTTTAAACTGAGGGGTAATAGATATAGGACAGCGGTCAGAGGTAGGTTCTTTACACAAAGAGTAGTGAGGCTGTGGAATGCCATACCTGCAACAGTAGTGAACTCGCCAACATTGAGGGCATTTAAAAGTTTATTGGATAAACATATGGATGATAATGGCATAGTGTAGGTTAGATGGCTTTTGTTTCGGTGCAACATCGTGGGCCGAAGGGCCTGTCATGCTCTGTGTCGTTCTCTGTTCTATTTGTCAAGATGCCCCTTAAATGTCACTATCGTCCCTGCTTCCACCACCACCTCCGGTAGCGAGTTCCAGGCACCCACTACCCTCTGCGTAAAAAACTTGCCTCGTACATCTACTCTAAACCTTGCCCCTCACCTTAAACCTATGCCCCCTAGTAATTGACCCCTCTACCCCGGGGAAAAGCCTCTGACTATCCACTCTGTCTATGCCCCTCATAATTTTGTAGACCTCTATCAGGTCTCCCCTCAACCTCCTGCGTTCCAGTGAGAACAAACCGAGTTTATTCAACCGCTCCTCATAGCTAATGCCCTCCATACCAGGCAACATTCTGGTAAATCTCTTCTGCACCCTCTCTAAAGCCTCCACATCCTTCTGGTAGTGTGGCGACCAGAATTGAACACTATACTCCAAGTGTGGCCTAACTAAGGTTCTATACAGCTGCAACATGACTTGCCAATTCTTATACTCAATGCCCCGGCCAATGAAAGCAAGCATGCCGTATGCCTTCTTGACTACCTTCTCCACCTGCGTTGCCCCTTTCAGTGACCTGTGAACCTGTACTCCTAGATCTCTCTGACTTTCAATACTCTTGAGGGTTCTACCATTCACTGTATATTCCCTACCTGCATTAGACCTTCCAAAATGCATTACCTCACATTTGTCCGGATTAAACTCCATCTGCCATCTCTCCGCCCAAGTCTCCAAACAATCTAAATCCTGCTGTATCCTCTGACAGTCCTCATCGCTATCCGCAATTCCACCAACCTTTGTGTCGTCTGCAAACTTACTAATCAGACCAGTTACATTTTCCTCCAAATCATTTATATATACTACAAACAGCAAAGGTCCCAGCACTGATCCCTGTGGAACACCACTGGTCACAGCCCTCCAATTAGAAAAGCATCCTTCCATTGCTACTCTTTGCCTTCGATGACCTAGCCAGTTCTGTATCCACCTTGCCAGCTCACCCCTGATCCCGTGTGACTTCACCTTTTGTACTAGTCTACCATGAGGGACCTTGTCAAAGGCCTTACTGAAGTCCATATAGACAACATCCACTGCCCTACCTGCATCAATCATCTTAGTGACCTCCTCGAAAAACTCTATCAATACGTCCATTTGCTTCCAAATGGGAGTAGATCCTGTCTCGAAGAATTCTCTCCAGTAATTTCCCTACCACTGAAGTAAGACTCACCGGCCTGTAGTTCCCTGGATTATCCTTGCTACCCTTCTTAAACAGAGGAACAACATTGGCTATTCTCCAGTCCTCCGGGACATCCCCTGAAGACAATGAGGATCCAAAGATTTCTGTCAAGGCCTCAGCAATTTCCTCTCTAGCCTCCTTCAGTATTCTGGGGTAGATCCCATCAGGCCCTGGGGACTTATCTACCTTAATATTTTTTAAGACACCCAACACCTCGTCTTTTTGGATCTCAACGTGACCCAGGCTATCTACACACCCTTCTCCAGACTCAACATCTACCAATTCCTTCTCTTTGGTGAATACTGATGCAAAGTATTCATTTAGTACCTCGCCCATTTCCTCTGGCTCCACACAGATTCCCTTGCCTATCCTTCAGTGGGCCAACCCTTTCCCTGGCTACCCTCTTGCTTTTTATGTACGTGTAAAAAGCCTTGGGATTTTCCTTAACCCTATTTGCCAATGACTTTTCGTGACCCCTTCTAGCCCTCCTGACTCCTTGCTTAAGTTCCTTCCTACTTTCCTTATATTCCACACAGGCTTCGTCTGTTCCCAGCCTTTTAGCCCTGACAAATGCCTCCTTTTTCTTTTTGACGAGGCCTACAATATCTCTCGTTATCCAAGGTTCCCGAAAATTGCCGTATTTATCCTTCTTCCTCACAGGAACATGCTGGTCCTGAATTCCTTTCAACTGACACTTGAAAGCCTCCCACATGTCAGATGTTGATTTGCCCTCAAACATCCGCCCCCAATCTATGTTCTTCAGTTCCTGCCTAATATTGTTATAATTAGCCTTCACCCAATTTAGCACATTCATCCTAGGACCACTCTTCTCCTTGTCCACCAGTACTTTAAAACTTACTGAATTGTTACCGAAATGCTCCCCTACTGAAACATCTACCACCTGGCCGGGCTCATTCCCCAATACCAGGTCCAGTACTGCCCCTTCCCTAGTTGGACAGTCTACATATTGTTTTAAGAAGCCCTCCTGGATGCTCCTTACAAACTCTGCCCCGTCTAAGCCCCTGGCACTAAGTGAGTCCCAGTCAATATTGGGGAAGTCGAAGTCTCCCATCACCACAACCCTGTTGTTTTTACTCTTTTCCAAAATCTGTCTACCTATCTGCTCCTCTACCTCCCGCTGGCTGTTGGGAGGCCTGTAGTAAACCCCCAACATTGTGACTGCACCCTTCTTATTCCTGATCTCTACCCATATAGCCTCACTGCCCTCTGAGGTGTCCTCCCGCAGTACAACTGTGATATTCTCCCTAACCAGTAGCGCAACTCCGCCTCCCCTTTTACATCCCCCTCTATCACGCCTGAAACATCTAAATCCTGGAACGTTTAGCTGCCAATCCTGCCCTTCCCTCAACCAGTTCTCTGTAATGGCAACAACATCATAGTTCCAAGTACTAATCCAAGCTCTTAAGTTCATCTGCCTTACCCGTAATACTTCTTGCATGAAAACATATGCACTTCAGGCCACCAGACCCGCTGTGTTCAGCAACTTCTCCCTGTCTGCTCTGCCTCCGAACCCCACTGTCCCTATTCCCTAGTTCTCCCTCAATGCTCTCACCTTCTGACCTATTGCTCCCGTGCCCACCCCCCTGCCATACTAGTTTAAACCCTCTCGTGTGACACTAGCCTCCATGGAAAGGATGGTGGAGACTCAGAAGATGCAAGAGAAGAGGTGTAGAAAAAGGTCTCTGACAATGAGGATGAGTTCCTGGGCCTGGCTGTCAGGGTGGAGGCGCATGAGGCCCTGCACAAGAGATGGCAGAAGAGGCTGGATGACCTCGAGAACAGGTCTAGGAGACGAAACCTGCGAGTTCTGGGCCTCCCTGAAGGTGCGGAGGGGTCGGAAGCGAGCGCATGTGTGACCACGATGCTGGTGACGCTGATGGGCGCGGGGGCCTTCCCGTGGTCCTTGGAATTGGGTCCTCGCAAGGAAGCCAAGGGCGAACTTAACGCCGAGGACGATGGTTTCGAAGGTTCCACCGCTTCACAGACAAGGAGCGTGTCTTGCGATGTGCAAAGAAGGAGCGGAGCAGTAAGTGGGAGAACTATGAGATGCGTACATACCAGGACCTGGGAGCAGAACTGGCTAAGAGGCGTGCGGGATTCAACCGGGCCAAGGCGGCCCTCCACAACAAAGGGGTGAAGTTCGGGCTGCTACATCCGGCGAGGCTTTGGGTCACGTACCAGGACAGGCACCACTACTTCGATACGCCGGATGAGGCGTGGACATTTATTAAGCAGGAAAAGCTGGACTTGAGCTAAAGGACAGCTGCACGTTGATGTAATGCCCTGTTGGGGATGAGTAACCAGGTGTTGGTCTAGTGTAAGATTGGTAGTAGAATTTAAGTTGTTCGTTTTTTTCAAGGGGTGGGGTTAGGCCGGTGTGTGTTTCTTGTTTCACAGGAATAATTTGGTTGGTTCTCCCTCTCTTACCCTTTGGGGGAGGGGAGGTTGGGGGCCTGAAGAAGGAGACAACAGTAAGATTGGGGGTAGAGGCGGGAGCGGCCGGGGTCAGCATTGGTCAGCTGACTTACGGAAGCGTAATGGGGGGGGGGGAATTCAGTGTTGAGCGGGTGCTTGATAGGGGGGATGGGGAGCTGCTTTGCTGACTGTAGGGGAGCCAACTTTTGGGAACAGATGGAGAGTCGGGTTGGGGGGCCTCCGGTGGGAGAGCTGGAGCGAGCAGGGGGCGCGGGCATGTGGCTGGCCAAAAAAGGGAAATGGCTAGTCGGCAGGGGGTCCATTGCGGTCTCAGACCATGGCCCGGGCTTGCGGCTAGAGGTGGAGGGAGGGCAGCGCCCTCTCTGGAGACTAGATGTGGGACTGCTAGCGGATGAAGAGGTGTGTGGGCGGACAAGGAGGAGCATCCAAAACTATTTGACAACAAACGATACAGGGGAGATGACAGCGACAACGGTCTGGGGGGCTATGAAGGCAGTTATTAGAGGGGAGTTAATTTCTATTTGGTCCCATATAGAGAAGAGGGAGAGGGCGGAGAGGGAGAGGCTGGTGGGAGAGATACTTAGAGTAGACAGGAAGTACGCGGAGACCCCCCGAGGAGGGGCTGCTAAAGGAGCGCTGGAGACTGCAGGCGGAGTTTGATCTGCTGACCACAGGGATGGCGGAGGCACAGCTGAGGAAGGTGAAAGGGGCAATCTACAAGTATGGGGAGAAAGCAAGTAGGATGCTGGCGCACCAACTGCGCGGGAGAGAGGCAGCCAGGAAAATTGGGGGAGTTAGGGATAATGTAGGCAACGTGGTCTTGACCCCAGAGAGGATCAACGATGTCTTCAAGGAGTTTTATTGTAAATTGTACAAGTCAGAGCCCCCAGTGGGGCCGGGGGGTGGTGGATGAAGCAATCTATGGACCAATTGAGGTTTCCAAGGATGGGCGAGGACCTGGTGGAGGGACTGGGGGCCCCGATTGAGTTGGAGGAGATAGTTAAGGGCCTGGAGAGTATGCAGTCGGGCAAGGCCCCGGGTCCGGACGGCTACCCTGTAGAATTTTATAAGAAATTCTTGGAGCTGCTGAGCCCACTCCTGTGAAGAACCTTTAACCAGGCTAAGGAGAGAGGAGCCCCCCCCCCGACGATGTTGAGGGCTTCGATCTCGCTCATCCTCAAGAGGGAGAAGGATTCGCTTCAGTGTGGGTCCTGCAGGCCGATATCGCTCCTAAACGTGGATGCCAAACTGATGGCTAAAATTCTGGCGATGAGAATAGAGGACTGTGTCCCGGGAGTGATTGATGAGGAACAGACAGGTTTCGTCAAGGGCAGGCAATTGAACACAAATGTGAGGAGGCTCCTGAACATTATCATGATGCCCTCAGAAGGAGGGGACGCAGAAGTAGGCGCTGCAATGGATGCAGAGAAAGCCTTTGACCGGGTGGAATGAGAGTACCTGTGGGAAGCGCTGGGTAGGCTTGGATTTGGTGAGGGCTTCATCGGATGGGTCAAACTACTGTATCAGACCTCCGTAGCCAGTGTGTCCACGAACCGGCTGAGGTCAGAGTATTTTAGGCTGCACCGAGTGACGAGGCAGGTGTGCCCCCTATCCCCGCTACTATTTGCCCTTGCTATTGAGCCGTTGGCCATAGCGCTGAGGGCTTCAGGGAACTGGAGGGGGCTGATTCGGGGGGGGGGGGTGGCGGGGGAAGAGGAGGAGTACCGGGTTTCGCTCTACGCAGATGACCTGTATATTTCGGACCCGCTAGAGGGAATGTGGGAGGTCACGCAGATCTTAAGGGACTTTGGGACTTTCTCAGGGTACAAGTTGAATGTGGGGAAAAGTGAGCGATTTGTGATCCACGCGAGGGGTCAGGAGAAGAGACTGGGAGAGCTCTCACTCAAGATGGTGGAGAGGAGTTTCCGTTACCTGGGCACACAGGTGGCTAGGAACTGGGATGCCCTACACAGGCTTAATCTATCGCGGCTGGTAGAGCAGATGGAGGATGACTTTAAAAGGTGGGATATGCTCCCGCTTTCCCTGGCGGGAAGGGTGCAGACCGTCAAGGTGACGATCCTCCCCATATTCTTGTTCGTTTTCCAGTGCCTTCCCATCTTCAGCCCCAAATCCTTTCCTGGGCGGCTAATATAGCCATGATTAGGAAGTGGGTAATGGAGGAGGGGACTGGAGGCGGCGGCATGCAAAGGCACCAGCCTAGGGGCACTGGGTACGCACCACTGCCGTTCTCGCCGGCACGATACACCATAAGCCCGGTGGTGACGCCAGCACTGAGGGTCTGGGGTCAGTGGAGAAGGCACAGGAAAGAGGAGGGGGCCTCAGTTTGGACCCCGATTCGGAATAATCGTAGATTTGTTCCGCGCAAGATAGACGGGGGGGGGTTCCAAAGCTGGCACAGGGCAGGCATTAAAAGGATGGGGGACTGTTCATCGATGGGGCTTCCCCTAGCTTGAAGACGCTGGAGGAGAAATTCAGCCTGCCCCCTGGAAATGCCTTCAGATACCTCCGAGTCTGCGACTTTCTCAAAAAACAGGTGGGGACATTTCCGTTGCGCCCCCCTCGCAGGATACAGGACAGGGTGGTGTCTGGGTAGGGGAGGGGAAGGTGTGTAGAAGGTTCATCTACCATGAACTGCAGGAGGCGGAGGAAGCCCCAGTGGAGGAACTGAAGGGCAAGTGGGAGGAGGAGCTGGATGAGGGCCTGTGGGCCGATGCCCTAGGCAGGGTAAATTCCTCCTCATCGTGCGCCAGGCTCAGCTTAATTCAGTTTAAGGTTACGTGACGGTGAGAATGAGCAAGTTCTTTGGGGTTGAGAACAGCTGTGTGAGATGTTCAGGGAGTCCAGCGAACCATGTCCGTATGTTCTGGGCATGCCCGGCACTTAAAGAATTCTGGCAGGGCTTTGCGAAGGCTATGTCCAACATCTTGGGCACGCGGGTGAAACCGAGTCCAGAGATAGCGATCTTTGGGGTGTCAGAGGATCCGGAAGTGCAGGAAGCAAAAGAGGCCGGGATTTTGGCCTTTGCCTCCCTGGTAGCCCGGAGACGGATCTTGTTAATGTGGAGAGATGCAAAACCCCCGAGTGTGGAGACCTGGGTTGGTGACTATGCTGGGTTTCAGTCTTGAGAGAATAAAGTTTGCCTTGAGAGGGTCCTTGCTGGGGTTCTCCCGGCGGTGGCAATGGTTTCTTGACTTTCTAGGAGAGCGTGAAAATGTCAGCAGCAGCAGCATAGGTGGGGAACTGTGCATTTAATGTATATTTGCTTTTTGTATCATGAAAACAGCCACCTTGTTTTGTTAAATATTTTTCTTTTTTGTTATTGGTTATGTAAAAATTCTGTTTGAGAAAAACCTTAATAAAAACAAATTTAAAAAAGAAATGTGGCTGGGTGTGTTTCATGCCAAATGGCATAACTTTGAATTGGTATATACCATCTGGAGTCACAAAAGCTGAAATCTCCTTCGTGCTTTCGGACAAAGGTACCTGCCAGTAACCTTTAAGTAAATCCAGTTTGGAAATAAAAGCTGATTGCCCCACTTTCTCAATGCAATCCTCCAAATGTGGGATAGGATAAGAGTCCGTTCTTGTAACTGCATTAACCTTTCTGTAGTCCACACACAACCGTTGGGTACCGTCCGGTGTTGGTACCATCACTATGGGTGAGCTCCATTAGCTGCAACCCACTTCAATTGTGCCTGTTTTAAGCATACTCTCAATCTCTTTGTTAACCTGTGCTAATTTTAAAGGGTTAAGTCTATCTGGATGTTGTTTGATCGGAACAGCATTTCCCACATCTACATCATGTATAGCCATTTTAGTACTTCCCAATTTATCTCCATAAACTTGCCCATGTGATATCAATAACTCTTTCAGGTCAGTCCGTTTTTCCTCTGGAAGGTAACTCAACAATTTATCGCAATTTTTAAGAAAACCTCGTTTTCCAATTTAATTTGAGGTATATCAAATTCAAAGTCATCTGGATTTGGTTTGTCACTTTGAGTAAGAATCATTAAAACCTCCTCCTTTTGCTCTCCTTCCCTTTCAAAATACCTTTTAAGCATATTCACATGACACACACGGTGAGTTTTCCTTCTATCAGGTGTTCTTACACATAATTCACCTCACTTAATTTTCTTTCAATCTGATAAGGTACACACTGCCACTGGTAACAACACTAAAACTTTATCTCCACAGGCAAAACTACAAACTTTGGATTTTTTGTCCGCTACCCATTTCATCACATTTTGTGTAACTTTTAAATGTTGTCTAGCCAATTCACCTCTATTTAATCGTTCCCTAAAATTAGACATATAATCCAATAATGTAAGTTCCGACTGCTCACTCGCCAATTTTTCCTTAATCAATTTAAGTGGCCCTCTTACCTCATGACCAAAAATTAGTTCAAAAGGACTGAATTTGGTTGACTCATTAGCTGCATCCCTAATTGCAAACAGTACGAATGGATTATCCCAATCCTCTGGATAATCTTGACAATAAGCCCTCAACATTGTCTTTAATCGGGCAGCACGGTGGCGCAGTGGATTAGCCCTGTTGCCTCACGGCGCCAAGGTCCCAGGTTCAATCCCGGCTCTGGGTCACTGTCCGTGTGGAGTTTGCACATTCTCCCCGTGTTTGCGTGGGTTTCACCCCCACAACCCAAAGATGTGCAAGGTAGGTGGATTGAACACGCTAAATTGCCCCTTAATTGGAAACAAAAAATGAATTGGGTACTCTAAATTTATAAAAAACAAACAAAAACATTGTCTTTAATGGCTGATGCCACCTGATTAACGTTCCCAGTGATTCTGGATGATACACAGTTGATTTAAAGTGTTTTATTCCGAAGCTATTCATAACTTCTTTGAATAACGTTGAGGTAAAATTTGATCCTTGATCCGATTGTATTTCTGTGGGTCATCCATATCTAGTAAAGGATTTAAGTAACTCCTCCACAATCTTTTTTGCTGTAATATTGCGCACTGGAATGGCCTCTGGAAACCTAGTAGACACATCCAATATAGTCAAAACATCTTGATTCCCACTTTTTGTTTTAGGAAGCGGTCCTACGCAATCAATTAGGACCCTTGTCCTAATTGAAAGAAAGCCTTTGACAAAGTGCCACACAAAAGGTTGTTGCATAAGATAAAGATGCATGGCATTAAGGGGAAAGTAGTAGCATGGATAGAGGATTGGTTAATTAATAGAAAGCAAAGAGTGGGGATTAATGGGTGTTTCTCTGGTTGGCAATCGGTAGCTAGTGGTGTCCCTCAGAGATCAGTGTTGGGCCCACAACTGTTCACAATTTACATAGATGATTTGGAGTTGGGGACCAAGGGCAATGTGTCCAAGTTTGCAGACGACACTAAGATAAGTGGTAAAGCAAAAAGTGCAGAGGATACTGGAAGTATGCAGAGGGATTTGGATAGGCTAAGTGAATGCGCTAGGGTCTGGCAGATGGAATACAATGTTGACAAATGCGAGGTTATCCATTTTGGTAGGAATAACAGCAAAAGGGATTATTATTTAAATGATAAAATATTAAAACATGCTGCTGTGCAGAGAGACCTGGGTGTGCTAGTGCATGAGTCGCAAAAAGTTGGTTTACAGGTGCAACAGGTGATTAAGAAGGCAAATGGAATTTTGTCCTTCATTGCTAGAGGGATGGAGTTTAAGACTAGGGAGGTTCTGCTGCAATTGTATGAGGTGTTAGTGAGGCCACACCTGGAGTATTGTGTTCAGTTTTGGTCTCCTTACTTGAGAAAGGACGTACTGGCACTGGAGGGTGTGCAGAGGAGATTCACTAGGTTAATCCCAGAGCTGAAGGGGTTGGATTACGAGGAGAAGTTGAGTAGACTGGGACTGTACTCGTTGGAATTTAGAAGGATGAGGGGGGATCTTATAGAAACATATAAGATTATGAAGGGAATAGATAGGATAGATGCGGACAGGTTGTTTCCACTGGCAGGTGAAAGCAGAACTAGGGGGCATAGCCTCAAAATAAGGGGAAGTAGATTTAGGACTGAGTTTAGGAGGAACTTCTTCACCCTAAGGGTTGTGAATCTATGGAATTCCTTGCCCAGTGAAGCAGTAGAGGCTCCTTCATTAAATGTTTTTAAGATAAAGATAGATAGTTTTTTGAAGAATAAAGGGATTAAGGGTTATGGTGTTTGGGCTGGAAAGTGGAGCTGAGTCCACAAAAGATCAGCCATGATCTCATTGAATGGTGGAGCAGGCTCGAGGGGCCAGATGGCCTACTCCTGCTCCTAGTTCTTATGCTTGTGTAAAAGGTTCCTCAAATGATGGAATGGGTATTATCACTGGTTTTATCACTGCTTGAGGTTTCCCTATCACTTGACATGTGTGACATGATCGACAAAATGTAACTACATCTTCTATGTAGTCCAGGCCAATAAAAATGTTTTTGTATTTTAGCTTGAGTTTTCCTAACTCCTCAATGACCTCCCACTGGTACCTCATGTGCTACTCGTAACACCTCCTTTCTATACCCTACTGGCAATACCACTTGATGAACTTCCGCCCACTTTTCATCTGCCTGCATATGTAAAGGTCTCCATTTTGTCATCAAGACATCACTTTTACGGTAATAACACTCTGATATACACTCAGATTCCTCTTCCGTGTATGCTTTCTGATACATCCGGTTTCTACATCTTTCTGTTGTAATTCTGCCAATTTTTCTGAACTAAAAATATCCGCCTCACCCTCCACCTGTTCTTTTCCAACCATCTGATCAAAAATCGTTTCTGATAATGGCACTTCACCTTTATCTTCACTCTCTGATTTCTCCTCTTGTCTTAACCTGTGACTTTGCGACCTTATTACTATAGAATCCGGAAAAATCCCAGGATATTCGTCCTTCAACACTTCAGCTGTCTGATTTTCCACTGGCGTATCAACCACAGTAGGCATCACTCCGACCTGCTATCCAGCTATGTGATTACCCAAGATAAACTGTATTCCTGGACAAGATAGTTTCTCTATTACTTCCACTACCACTTCACCACTCTTCATTGGACTTTCCAGCCTTACCTTATATAATGGAATACTACTCTTCTCACCCTGAATTCCACATATCACCACCTTTTCTGGCAATATTCCTCCCAAACTACATAACGCCTCATCTCTTACCATCAAAGATTGACTCGCTCCCATATCTCTTTAAATTGTTACTGCTTTACCTGCTCCTCCTGATACACATAGTAAACTTTACCCACACAAGTAAATTATTTAAAGAGATCTGGCACCTTCTTATCAATCACCTCTTGATCAGGCTGTACAATCTTTTGCACCTCCTTCGCTTCACTTGGGCTTACCTTAACCACTTTAACAAACCCCACTGTCTTATGCTGTTTTACCATATCAGCCTTCCGATTGCTTTTCTTCCATCACCAATGCTGTGACTTTACATGGCCTAGTTTATTACAGTGAAAACATTTGAAACTATGCATGTCTCTTCCACCCACCTGGATTTCCTTTTTAATCTGAGGTACACTCTCCTTATTATCTCCCATCAGATCACCTTTACGTTTACCACTTGAGTATTTCTCATGTCCGTCCCTAGTAGCCTGGCAAAGGATCTTGCTAATGTGGAAGGAGGCGAAGCCCCCCAGCCTGGAGGCCTGGATAAATGATATGGCTGGGTTCATAAAGTTGGAGAGGATTAAGTTCGCCTTGAGAGGGTCTGCGCAGGGGTTCTACAGGCGGTGGCAACCGTTCCTAGACTATCTCGCGGAGCGTTAGAGGAAGGTCGGTCAGCAGCAGCAGTAACCTTGGGAGGGGGGGGGGGGGAAAGAGGGGACTGCCTGGGAGGGTGGATGAGCAAGAGATAACATGAAGGGTTGGGGAAACTGACACGTATAGGTGAGGGCCAGTGTACACAGCTGTGTAAATATATCATTTTACCATGTATATATCTTGCTCTGCGCGATTTCACTTTTTTTTGTTACGAGGGGGGGGGTTATTGTTTGTAAGGGAGAAAAATTGTGTTAAAAAACTTTAATAAATATATTTTTTTTTTTAAGTATTTCTCATGTCCCCAGTTTCTATCCTTCACAGGGTGAAATTGATGTCATAAACCAAACTTTGATTTATGAACTAATTCATAATCATCTGCCATTTCTGCTGCTGATCTCATAGTTTTAACCCTCTGCTCTTCCACATGAGTTCTCACTACATCAGGAATTGAATTTTTAAACTCCTCCAAAAGTATAATTTCTCTGAGAGCTTCACACGTTTGGTCTATTTTCAAAGCCCTTATCCACGGATCAAAATTACTCTGTTTGATCCTTTCAAACTTCAAACTTTCCTTAAATTTCTAAACCTTTGTCTGTGGGCTTCAGGCACTAGTTCATATGCACCTAAGTTGGATTTTTTTCGCCTCCTCGTATGTCTCAGATAACCTCCTCTGATAGTGATGCAAACACTTCACTAGCTCTACCTACCAACTTTGTTTGAATCAGTAATATCCACATCTCCTGTGGCCATTTCATTTGTTTAGCTACCTTCTCAAATGAAATGAAAAAGGCTTCGACTTCCTTCTCATCAAACCTGGGCAATTCATGGACATACTTAAATAGATCCCCACCAAGCCTTCGACTATGAAGCTCTTTCACTTCATCCTCATCACTATCCTCCGTTTTTCTTTCCACCCGCCAATCTTAATTCACTGTCCTGTTTCAGTCTAATTTTCCGAAGTTCAAACTCTCTCTCTCTTTCCCTGTCCTCTCTCTCTCTCTCTCTTTCTTTTGCCCTGATCTGTATTTCCCTTTCTTTTTCTTTTTGTTCTGCTAGGGCCATTCTTTCTTTTTTCCTTTCTTCTCTCTCCTTTTCTTTTTCCTTTCTATCTCTTTCACTCTCTTTTTCTTTTACCTCTCTATCTCTTTTTCTTTTTCCCTGATCTGTATCTCCCTTTCCCTCTCTTTTTGTTCTGCTAGGGCTATTCTTTTTCTCTCATTTCGTATTCAAACTGCTTTAATTGTTTTTCATGTTCAAGTTGCTTGATTTGTAACTGAGGTTTTGCCATTTCTCATGCGTCAGACTGTATCTCGGGCAATTTTAAATGCTCAGTTACCACCGTAAGTACCTCATCTTTTCGTACCTTGGCAGGTAATGTTAAATGCAATGTATTTGTCAAGTCTAACAGTCTGTTTTTAGTCTCTGTCCGGAAGGTACTGCAACCCCAAAAACTTCTGAGCCTCTGACAGAGCCATTGTCCACAACACATTCCCTACTTAAACTAAAATACCACACCTGAAAAGCTACCACAATATGCTCACCCCTCACCGTCTTTAAGTTCACAAAGCTAACCCAATAGATAGACTTTTATCCCGGACGAGCCCCCAATTTGTTATGGGCCAGGGTTTAGAGAACTCCAAAGCATATCATGGAGATCACCTGACCCACGACTTTTACTAGATTGTGGTATGGGGAGCACACGGCCCACTCTACAGGTGTGGTGCAGCAGAAATCTAAAAGTATTTTTTGAAGCAAAGCAATGTTTATTCTATGAACTCAGTTAACCTTTTTAAACACATACAGTGTTTATATAGCAACCATCAATTCAAATACACCCCCCAAAGAATCCAACACTCTAAGTCATTCTTAAACTTTCCTTTCAACATCCATAAGACAAAAATCATTTTTACTGAAATTAACCAGGTTTAAATTCTCTACTGAGAGCAGTTATCACTCTGAATTCACCAAATGATCTAGAGATAATCTTTAGATGGCAGAGAGATCAAAATTACACCTTCTTTGGCTGGCTGCAGCTCCAACACTAAAACGAAACTAGAAATCACAGACACCCCCAAGCTTTTCCTCAAAGCGAAACTAAAAAGCAGAGCCAGAGCTCAGCTCCACCCACACTCTGACATTACTGCAGCCACTTGAGCAGACAAACATTTCTTAAAGTGACATTCCCATGACAAGAATCAGTGCAGGGATGGGTAGGATAGAGTATTACAATGGAGATGTGACATTGACAGAAGCAGTCGGAAGGGCTATAAAGATATTGGGGATGGTATATGATAAAAGAGAGGGCAGGAGTTAAAACAAATCGAAGCCTGATTGTGGAGGACGGGGAGTGGGATTGGTGAAGACTGGGTATAGGAACCATATTATCGTCACCATATATGACATAAATCTACATAACATTTGAAAGTAATGTAGTTCATTCTGCAACTAGGGTATTAAATCTGAACAAAAGAAACTATGAAGGTGATTGGCAAGTTGGCTAAGGTGGGTTGGGGAAATACATTGAAAGATTTGACTGTGAACAGGCAATGGCTAGTATTTAAGAAGTATTACAATAAACAGATTATTATTATAATATTCCAAGTGCAGCCGTACCAAGTTTCTATACAACTGTAGCATGACTTGCCAGTTTTTATGCTCGATGTCACATCCAATGAAGGCAAGCATTCCGTATGCTTTCTTGACTACCTTGTCCACTTGTGTTGCCACTTTCAAAGATCTTTGGACCTGCACTCATTGACTTTCTATATTCCTAAGAGTTTTGCCATTTCCCTCTATTTCCCCTCTATGTTAGACCTACCAAAATTACCTCGCATTTGTCCGGATTAAACTCCATTCGCCATTTCTCTGCCCAAGTCTCCAACCTATCTGTGACCTGCTGTATCCTCCGACAATCCTCAACACTATCTGCCACTCCACCAGCCTTGGTGTCATCCGTAAACTTACGAATCAGACCAGCTACATTTTCCTCCAAATCGTTTATGTACACCCAAACAACAGAGGCCCCAGCACAGATCCCTGTGGAACACCACTAGTCACAACCTTCCAGTCAGAAAAACACCCTTCTACTGCTACCCTCTGTCTTCTGTGACCGAGTCAGTTCTATATCCATCTTACCACCTCACCTCTGATCCCGTGTGACTTCACCTTTTGTACTCGTCTGCCATGAGACACCTTGTCAAAAGCTTTATTGAAGTCCATGTAAACAACATCCACCGCCAATCCACCTAACCTGCACATTTTTGGACTGTGGGAGGAAACCGGAGCGTTCAGAGGAAACACATGAAGACGTGGGGAGAACATGCAGACTCCGCACACCGACAGTGATCCAAGCCGGGAATCGAACCCGGGACCCTGGCCCTGTGAAGCAACAGTGCTAACCACTGTGCTATCATGCTGCCTGGACCAGATCGGTCGAATGGCCTCCTGTGTTGTGCTATGGTTCTTCAAGCTTGTCTTTTTAACATTACTTGTCCCGTTCCCATTATTTTTTTACTGTGACACTGTTTGATTCTGGCCCTTGGTTCCTCTGCCTATTACTTTTCTTAGTCCCCTTTCTGTTCTTATTCTTGTTTGCCCCTACTCTGACTCCTTACATAGGTTCCCACTCCCCTGCCATTTTTGTTTAAACCCTTTCCAACTACTCTAGCAAATAGTCCCCCAAGGACATAATTCCCGATCCTGTCTCGGTGCAACCTGTGCAGTTTGTATTGGTCCCACCACCCGCTGAACTGGTCTAAATGTCCCTGGAATCTGAAACCCTTCCCCTCGCACCATCTCCTCAGCCACGCACGCATTCATCTGATCTGTCCTGCTATTTCTGCTCTAACACTGGTAGAAATCCTGAGATCACTACCTTTTGAGGTCTACTTTCAAGCTCCCTATATTCTGCTTTTAAGACCACATCCTTTTTTTACCTATGTCATTTGTACCAATGTGTACTACAACCACCGGCTGCTCCCCCTCCCCCTTCAGAATGTCCTATAGCCGCTCTGAGACATCCTTGACCCTAGCACAACATACCATCCTGGTGTCCTCTGTCATGCTACTGCTGCTTTCCTCTAAGAGGCCACTTCCCCAACAATATCCAAAGCGATTTATCTGTTTTGAAGGAGAATGGTCACAGGAAATTCTTGCACTTTTCACTTGCCCATTCCCTTCCTGCCTGTGAAGGCTTAGCCTGCAGTGTGACCACCTCTCTGTGCATGCTATCTACAATTCTCTGGTTAAGGGGTTGACTTTTACATAGGCAATGTTTTTGAGGGGCTTACTTTCAACTAAAATACACTGACCTTGCACACCCGACATGGCTCTCAAAATAATCCACAATGGGGTAAGTGGTGCCCATATTAGCTGTTTATTGATCTACTGCTGAGTGAGTGGGAGAAAGAGGTTGTGAAGAGGGACTGCGATGTGATGGGCGAGAAGGGTTGGGAAGAGGGGCTGGTGAGTTTGTGGGGAGCAGTTGGGTAGAAGTGCTTTCATGTGTGAATGGGAAGCGGTGATTGGGAAGGGAGATGAGTTTGTATTGAGGGCAAGGGGCTGATCACAATGTTGAGATGGGGAGGGAGGGGCTTTACGGTGCCTTCTGTCACGAGGGAATGTGGTGAGTTATGCTGAAACCTACGCGAGTATATAAAATAACATTTTTATGGAGTACTTAAGCTCAGATTTTCATATTTATATGATGTATTATTATATGTTGTAATAAGTGAACTTTGCTGGCCTCTGGAATCATTTTAATTTTCAAGTGTTAAACTGACATCATATTGCAAAATAGTTTGAGAAGCACTGACATAGGAGGCAAAAGAGGGGGAGGTGTGGCGCTGCTAGTCAAGAGCAGTATTACGGTGGCTGAGAGGATGCTAGATGGGGACTCATCTTCCGAGGTAGTATGGGCTGAGGTTAGAAACATGAAAGGAGAGGTCACACTGTTGGGAGTCTTCTATAGGCCTCCAAATAGTTCTAGGGATGTAGAGGAAAGGATGGCGAGGATGATCCTGGATAAGAGCGAAAGTAACAGGGTAGTTATTATGGGAGACTTTAACTTTCCACATATTGACTGGAAAAGATATAGTTCGAGTACATTAGATGGGTCGTTTTTTGTACAATGTGTGCAGGAGGGTTTCCTGACACAGTTTGTTGACAGGCCAACAAGAGGCGAGGCCACGTTGGATTTGGTTTTGGGTAATGAACCAGGCCAGGTGTTGGATTTGGAGGTAGGAGAGCACTTTGGGGACAGTGACCACAATTCGGTGACGTTTACGTTAATGATGGAAAGGGATAAGTATACACCGCAGGGCAAGAGTTATAGCTGGGGGAAGGGCAATTATGATGCCATTAGACGTGACTTGGGGGGGATAAGGTGGAGAAGTAGGCTGCAAGTGTTGGGCACACTGTATAAGTGGAGCTTGTTCAAGGATCAGCTACTGCGTGTTCTTGATAAGTCTGTACCGGTCAGGCAGGGAGGAAGGCGCCGAGCGAGGGAACCGTGGTTTACCAAAGTGGAATCTCTTGTTAAGAGGAAGAAGGAGGCCTATGTGAAGATGAGGTGTGAAGTTTCAGTTGGGGCGATGGATAGTTACAAGGTAGTGAGGAAGGATCTAAAGAGAGAGCTAAGACGAGCAAGGAGGGGACATGAGAAGTATTTGGCAGGAAGGATCAAGGAAAACCCAAAAGCTTTCTATAGGTATGTCAGGAATAAGCGAATGACTAGGGAAAGAGTAGGACCAGTCAAGGACAGGGATGGGAAGTTGTGTGTGGAGTCTGAAGAGATAGGCGAGATACGAAATGAATATTTTTCGTCAGTATTCACTCAGGAAAAAGATAATGTTGTGGAGGAGAATGCTGAGCCCCAGGCTAATAGATTAGATGGCATTGAGGTACGTCGGGAAGAGGTGTTGGCAATTCTGGACAGGCTGAAAATAGATAAGTCCCCGGGACCTGATGGGATTTATCCTAGGATTCTCTGGGAGGCCAGGGAAGAGATTGCTGGACCTTTGGCTTTGATTTTTATGTCATCATTGGCTACAGGAATAGTGCCAGAGGACTGGAGGATGGCAAATGTGGTCCCTTTGTACAAAAAGAGGAGCAGAGACAACCCCGGCAACTATAGACTGGTGAGCCTCACGTCTGTAGTGGGTAAAGTCTTGGGGGAGATTATAAGAGACAAGATTTATAATCATCTAGACAGGAATAATATGATCAGGGATAGTCAGCATGGCTTTGTGAAGGGTAAGTCATGCCTCACAAACCTAATCGAGTTCTTTGAGAAGGTGACTGAACAGGTAGACGAGGGTAGAGCAGTTGATGTGTATATGGATTTCAGCAAAGCGTTTGATAAGTTTCCCCACGGTAGGCTATTGCAGAAAATACGGAGGCTGGGGATTGAGGGTGATTTAGAGATGTGGATCAGAAATTGGCTAGCTGAAAGAAGTCCGAGGGTGGTGGTTGATGGGAAATGTTCAGAATGGAGTTCAGTCACAAGTGGAGTACAAGGATCTGTTCTGGGGCCGTTGCTGTTTGTCATTTTTATCAATGACCTAGAGGAAGGCGCAGAAGGGTGGGTGAGTAAATTTGCAGACGATACTAAAGTCGGTGGTGTTGTCGATAGTGTGGAAGGATGTAGCAGGTTACAGAGGGATATAGATAAGCTGCAGAGCTGGGCTGAGAGGCGGCAAATGGAGTTTAATGTAGAGAAGTGTGAGGTGATTCACTTTGGAAGGAATAACAGGAATGCGGAATATTTGGCTAATGGTAAAGTTCTTGGAAGTGTGGATGAGCAGAGGGATCTAGGTGTCCATGTACATAGATCCCTGAAAGTTGCCACCCAGGTTGATAGGGTTGTGAAGAAGGCTTATGGAGTGTTGGCCTTTATTGGTAGAGGGATTGAGTTCCGGAGTCAGGATGTCATGTTGCAGCTGTACAGAACTCTGGTACGGCCGCATTTGGAGTATTGCGTACAGTTCTGGTCACCGCATTATAGGAAGGACGTGGAGGCTTTGGAGCGGGTGCAGAGGAGATTTACCAGGATGTTGCCTGGTATGGGGGGAAAATCTTATGAGGAAAGGCTGATGGACTTGAGGTTGTTTTCGTTGGAGAGAAGAAGGTTAAGAGGAGACTTAATAGAGGCATACAAAATGATCAGGGGGTTAAATAGGGTGGACAGTGAGAGCCTTCTCCCGCGGATGGAAATGGCTGGCACGAGGGGACATAGCTTTAAACTGAGGGGTAATAGATATAGGACAGAGGTCAGAGGTAGGTTCTTTACGCAAAGAGTAGTGAGGCCGTGGAATGCCCTACCTGCTACAGTAGTGAACTCGCCAACATTGAGGGCATTTAAAAGTTTATTGGATAAACATATGGATGATAATGGCATAGTGTAGGTTAGATGGCTTTTGTTTTGGTGCAACATCGTGGGCCGAAGGGCCTGTACTGCGCTGTATCGTTCTATGTGCTATGTATTACTTTCTATACCTGTGTGCTGCAATTTTGAATATAATGGGCTGAATTCTCCAGTTCCCAGCCACATGTTTCTCGGCGGTGCACCGTTCACTTGCAGCGGGATTCTCTCTTCCTGCCACTTGACTTCGCCACACCACGTCAAGTGGCAGGAAGAGAGAATCCCACTGCCAGTGAATGGAAACCCGCAGGCGAGGGTGCGCTGCCAGCGAGAAAAGAGAATCCCAACAGCCGGAGAATTTCGGGCAATGTCTTTGGTGTTGGTAAAATTGGCAATTGCTCAGCCCTTCTGAATGAGTCTTCCCCTGTGTCAACAAATCACTCATTTATTGATATAAAAAAGGTTGAGGATGCTTTTTTAAAATTAATTTGTGGGATGTGGGCGTCGATGGTGAGGCCAGCGTTTATTGTCAATCCCTAGTTGCCCTTCAGAAGGTGGTGGTGAGTTGCCTACTTGAACCGCTGCAGTCCCTGAGGTGTAGGTATACCCACAGTGCTGGTCGAGGCGGAAGAATCTGCGGATTCTGGGCCTCCCGGAGGGGCTGGAGGGGCCGGATGTGGGGGCCTATGTGGTCACCATGTTAAACTCGCTGATGGGAGCGGGGTCCTTCCAGGGGCCCCTGGAGCTGGAAGGGGCCCATAGAGTGTTGGCGAGGAGGCCCAAGGCTAACGAGCCTCCGCGGGCGGTGCTGGTGCGGTTCCATCGGTTCGTCGATCGGGAGTGTGTGCTCAGGTGGGCCAAGAACGAGAGGAGCAGCAGGTGGGAGTACGCGGAGGTTCGGATATATCAGGACTGGAGTGCGGAGGTGGCGAAGAGGAGGGCCGGGTACAATCGAGCGAAGGCGGTGCTGCACAGGAAGGGGGTGAAGTTTGGCATGTTGCAGCCGGCGCGATTGTGGGTTACCTACAAGGACCGGCACCATTATTTTGAGTCTCCAGAGGAGGCGTGGGCCTTTGTTCAGGCCGAGAAGCTGGACACAGACTGAGGGTCGGGATGGGCGATTGGGGACTGCGGTGGATATGTTATGCCTATTTTTGGTTCGGGGGCGGGGGGGCCTTTGCATTGTTTTGGGTTTCTTTTTCTCTGTGTTTTTCTCTTTCGGGTTGGTGAGGGTGGATGGGGCGGGTTGGGCACTGTTTTGGTTGGTGGCAGGGCCTGGTAGGTGGAGAGCGCGGGATTTTTTTTTCCCCGCGCAGAAGACTGGGGGGGGCGGGACCGGGGCGGGGAAGCGAGGATTGTTTCCCGCGCTTAGAACGGAGGGGGGAGAGCCTGTGAATGGGGAGCGGGAGAGGAGGGTGTGCCACACGATGGGAGGAGTCGAAGGGGAGGCGGGAGTGGCCGGGGTCAGCTGACTTGCGGAAGTGCAATGGGGAGAGTAAACCAGCTAGGATGGGTCCTAGCCGGGTGGGTGGGGGGGGAATCGAGTTGCTGCTGCTAAGATCAAGGAGGAGCTGGAGCGAGTGGGGTGGGTCAAGACGGGGGTATGCCGCTGTGGGGAACGGGCCGGGTGTGGGGTGCGGGCGCGTGGCTGGCCGAGGAGGGGTCATGGCTAGTCGGCGGGGGAGGGGGGCGAGTAGCCCCCTAATCCGGCTGATAACCTGGAATGTAAGGGGACTGAATGGGCCGGTTAAGCGGGCCCGAGTGTTCGCGCACCTGAAGGGGCTCAAGGCGGATGTGGTTATGCTCCAGGAGACACACCTGAAGGTGGCAGACCAGGTAAGACTGAGGAAAGGGTGGGTAGGTCAGGTGTTTCACTCGGGGCTAGATGCCACAAATCGAGGGGTGGCGATCTTGGTGGGAAAGAAGGTGTTATTCGAGGCGTCGAGCATTGTGGCAGATAATGGCGGTAGGTACATAATGGTAGGTGGTAACTTGCAGGGAGAGAGGGTGGTACTGGTCAATGTGTATGCTCCGAACTGGGACGATGCGGGTTTTATGCGGCGTATGTTGGGTCGGATCCCAGACTTGGAAGTGGGGGGCCTGATATGGGGGGAGTCTTTAACACGATGTTGGATCCTGTACTGGATCGCTCCAGGTCTAGGACGGGTAGGAAGCCGGCAGTGGCTAGAGTGTTGAGGGGATTTATGGACCAAATGGGAGGGGTGGACCCTTGGAGATTTGCACGGCCGGGGGCTAGGGAATTTTCATTCTTCTCACATGTCCATAAGGCTTATTCTCGAATCGACTTTTTCATTTTGAGTAGGGCGCTGATAGTGAGAGTAGAGGATACCGAGTATTCGGCAATAGCCATTTCGGACCACGCCCTGCATTGGGTGGACTTGGAGATGGGGGAGGAGAGGGACCAGCGCCCGCTGTGGCGCTTGGAGGTGGGGCTGTTGGCGGACGAGGAGGTGAGCGAGCGGGTCCGAGGAAGAATAGAAAGGTACTTGGAGACCAACGACAACGGGGAGGTCCGAGTGGGGATGGTATGGGAGGCACTGAAGGCGGTGGTGAGGGGAGAGCTGATCTCCATCAGGGCCCACAAGGAGCGGAGGGAGCGAGGGGAGAGGGAGAGGCTGGTGGGGGAGTTGGTGAGGGTAGACAGGAGGTATGCGGAAGAACCTGAGGAAGGATTGTTGAGGAAGAGGCGCAGCCTCCAGGCCGAATTCGACCTGGTGACCACCAGGAAGGCGGAGGTGCAGTGGAGGAAGGCCCAGGAGGCAGTCTACGAGTATGGGGAAAAGGCAAGCCGGATGGTGCGGGACAAGGATCCCCTGCAATGTGGGTCTTACAGACCGATTTCCTTGCTAAATGTAGATGCCAAGGTGCTGGCGAAGGTCTTAGCCACGAGGATTGAGGATTGTGTGCCGCAGATCATCCATGAAGACTAGACGGGGTTTGTGAAGGGGAGACAGTTGAACGCGAATGTGCGGAGGCTTTTGAACGTTATCATGATGCCGGCGAGGGAGGGGGAGGCGGAGATAGTGGTGGCGATGGACGCTGAGAAAGCCTTCGAATAGGGTAGAGTGGGGGTACCTGTGGGAGGTGCTGAAGAGGTTCGGGTTTGGGGAGGGGTTTGTCAGGTGGGTTAGGCTGTTGTACGAGGTCCCGATGGCGAGTGTGGCCACAAATAGGAGGAGGTCCGAGTACTTTCGGTTGCACCGAGGGACGAGACAGGGGTGTCCCCTGTCCCCCCTGCTCTTCGCACTGGCGATTGAACCCCTGGCTATGGCACTGAGAGAGTCGAGAAACTGGAGGGGGTTGGTGCGGGGTGGGGAGGAGCAGAGGGTGTCGCTTTATGCGGACGACCTGCTGCTGTATGTGGCGGACCCGGTGGCAGTAATGCCAGAGGTAATGAGGATGCTTAGGGAATTTGGAGCCGGGAGTGCAGGAGGCGAAAGAGGCCGGAATTCTGGCCTTTGCGTCCCTGGTAGCCCGGCGAAGGATTCCCCTTCAGTGGAAAGATACGAGGCCCCCAAGCGTGGAATCCTGGATCAGCGATATGGCAGGGTTCATTAAATTGGAGAGGGTGAAATTCGCCTTGAGAGGGTCGGTACAAGGGTTCTTTAGGCGGTGGCAACCGTTCTTAGACTTTCTGGCAGAACGCTAGACGTTGGCCAATGGCAGCAGCAGCTCGGCGGGGGCGGGTTTACTTTATTTTTGTTTATGTTATTTACACTGGAAGGGTCTGAGGGGGTGTATACACCTGTTGTCTTAAGTCGGGGTGTTAATGTTAATTTATTATTTAGGTACGGGGGGGAGGGGTTTGGGGGGTTGCTTTTTTAGATTGTGTTTTGTACTTAACCCTGTTGGGTTCTTTTTTCTTTCTCATTTTGTTATTGATATTTTATGAAAATCTTTAATAAAAAATTATTTTAAAAAATATATATATAAATGCCTCAATAAAATATGTAAAAAAAAAAAAAAAAGAATGTGGGGTTCAATAAGAATGGGGAAGTGTCATCCTCAGTATTGTGGGAAGCCCTAAAGGCAGTGGTACATGGGGGTGATAATCACGCACAAGGCACAGAAGGGTAGGGATTTTGGAGGTGGATGGCAGGTATGCAAGTGACTTGACCCCAAGACTGCTGGTTAATGAAAAGAAGTTGCAGATGCAATTTGATCTGCGATCCATGGAGAAGGTGGTGCAACAGTTGCAGCACTTGATGGAGGTAGTGTATGAGTATGGGGAGAAGGCTAGTCGGCTTTTGGTTGGTCAGTCGAGGCGTCAGGCAGCCTCCCAATAGATTGTACAGATTCGAGACTCGGTAGTACTCTAGTGTCAGCACTGGAGAAGGTTAATGGGACATCGGAGGCGTTCTATAAGACTCTCTGTAGTCGGAGCCGCTGGAGGAGGAGTTGGTTTTGGAGAGCTTGGACTGTCCCAAGGTGGAGGAGGAGGATCATAGAATCATAGAAGCTCACAGCATGGAAACAGGCCCTTTGGCCCAACCAGTCCATGCCGCCCAGTTTTTACCATTAAGCTAGTCCCAGTTGCCTGCACTTGGCCCATAACCCTCTATACCCATCTTACCCATGCAACTATCTAAATGCTTTTTAAAAGACACAATTGTACCCGCCTCTACTACTACCTCTGGCAGCACATTCCAGACACTCACTACCCTCTGAGTGAAGAAATTGCCCCTCTGGGCCCTTCTGAATCTCTCCCCTCTCACCTTAAACCTATGCCCTCTAGTTTTAGACTCCCCTACCTTTGGGAAAAGATGTTGACTATCTACCTTATCTATGCCCCTCATTATTTTATACACCTCTATAAGATCACCCCTAAGCCTCCTACGCTCCAGGGAAAAAAGTCCCAGTCTATCCAGCCTCTCCTTATAACTCGAACCATCAAGTCCCGGTAACATCCTAGTAAATCTTTTCTGCACTCTTTCTAGTTTAATAATATCCTTTCTATAATAGGGTGACCAGAACTGCACACAGTATTCCAAGTGTGGCCGTACCAATGTCTTGTACAACTTCAACAAGACATCCCAACTCCTGTATTCAGTGTTCTGACCAATGAAACCAAGCATGCCGAATGCCTTCTTCACCACCCTGTCCACCTGCGACTCCACCTTCAAGGAGCTATGAACCTGTACTCCTAGGTCTCTTTGTTCTATAACTCTCCCCAACGCCATACCATTAACTGAGTAGGTCCTGGCCTGATTCGATCTGCCAAAATGCATCACCTCACATTTATCTAAATTAAACTCCATCTGCCATTCGTCGGCCCACTGGCCTAATTGATCAAGATCCCGTTGCAATCCTAGATAACCTTCTTCACTATCCACTGTGCCACCAATCTTGGTGTCATCTGCAAACTTACTAACCATGCCTCCTAAATTCTCATCCAAATCATTAATATAAATCACAAATAACAGTGGACCCAGCACCGATCCCTGAGGCACACCACTGGTCACAGGCCTCCAGTTTGAAAAACAAACCTCTACAACCACCCTCTGCCTTCTGTCGTCCAGCCAATTTTGAATCCAATTGGCAACCTCACCCTGGATCTCGTGAGCTTTAACCTTCTGCAACAACCTACCATGCGGTACCTTGTCAAAGGCTTTGCTAAAGTTCATGTAGACAACATCTACTGCACTGCCCTCATCTACCTTCTTGGTCACCCCCTCAAAAAACTCAATCACATTTGTGAGACATGATTTTCCACGCACAAAGCCATGCTGACTGCCCCGAATCAGTCCTTGCCTCTCTAAATGCTTGTAGACCCTGTCTCTCAGAATACCTTCTAGCAACTTACCTACTACAGACGTTAGGCTCACCGGTCTGTAGTTCCCAGGCTTTTCCCTGCTGCCCTTCTTAAACAAGGACACAACATTCGCCACTCTCCAATCTTCAGGCACCTCACCTGTGGCTGCCGATGATTCAAATATCTCTGTTAGGGGACCTGCAATGTCCTGCCTAGCCTCCCACAACATCCTGGGATACATTTCATCAGGTCCCGGGGATTTATCTACCTTGATGCACTTTAAGACTTCCAGCACCACCTCCTCTGTAATATGCACACCTCAAGACATCACTATTTATTTCCCTTAGTTTCCTAACATCCATGCCTTTCTCCACCGTGAATACCGATGAGAAATATTCATTCAGGATCTCACCCAACTCTTGTGGCTCTGCACATAGATGTCTTTGTTGATCCTTAAGAGGCCCTACTCTGTCCCTCGTTACTCTTTTTCCCTTTATGTATCTGTAGAAGCTCTTTGGATTCTCCTTTGCATTATTTGCCAAAGCAATTTCATGTCCCCTTTTTGCCCTCCTGATTTCCCTCTTAACTCTATTTCGACAATCTCTATACTCTTCAAGAGATCCACTTGATCCCAGTTGTTTATGTACGTCATATGCCTCCTTCTTCTTTTTGACCAGAGTCTCAATATCTCAAGTCATCCAGGGTTCCCTACTTCTACCAGCCTTGCCCTTCACTCTAAAGGGAATGTGCTTACCCTGGAAGATATGGAGGGACTGCTGGGGGTAGAGGAGGTCAGAACAGCAATTGGGCAAATGTAAACAGGCATACATCGACCCCAAACTGCAGTGGTGAGGTTGGGAATGGCATTCAACACAAAATTAGAGATGCATGTAATAAGCGATTATCGGTGATCATGGGTGATTTTAATCTTCACATAGATTGGGAAATCAAATTAGCCACAATGCCATAGAGGACGAATTCCTGGTGTATACGGGATGGTTTTCTTGAACAATATGTGGAGGAACCAACTAGAGAGCAGGACATCTTAGACTGGGGCTGGTTTAGCACAGGGCTAAATAGCTGGCTTTTAAAGCAGACCAAGGCAGGCCAGCAGCGCAGGTTCAATTCCTGTACCAGCCTCCCCGAACAGGCGCCGGAATGTGGCGGCTAGGGGCTTTTCACAGTAACTTAATTTGAAGCCGACTTGTGACAACAAGCGATTTTCATTTCATTGCTGATCTGGCTGTATCCTTGGGGATGAGCGTCCATAACATGATAGAATTTTTTATCAAGATGGAGAGTGAAGTAGTTGATTCGGAGACTAGGGTGCTGAATCTTAATAAAGGGAACTATGAAGATATGAGGCGTGAGTTGGCCTTGATAGATTGGGGAGAGTTACTTAAACGGATGACAGTGGATAGGCAATGGCAAAAATTCAAGGAACGCATGGGGGAATAACAGCAACTGTTCATTCCTGTCTGGCACAAAAGCAAAGGGGGTAAGAGGGCTAATCCATGGCTTACAAAGGTAATTAGAAATAATAACCGATCCAAGGAAGAAGCATACAGATTGGCCAAGAAAAATAATAGATCTGAGGATTGGGAGCAGTTTAGAATTCAGCAAAGAAGGTCGAAGGGATTGATTAAGAAGGGGAAAGTGCAGTACGAAGGGAAGCTTGCAGGGAACATAAAGACTGACACTAAGAGTTTCTATAAATATGTGAAGAGAAAGAGATTGGTAAAGAGAAATGTAGGCCGACGACAGACAGAAACAGGGGAATGCATAATAAGGGACAAGAAATGGCTGAGCAATTGGATACATACTTTGGTTCTGTCTTCACAAAAGAGGACACAAATCAGATACGAGGAATGTTGCAGAATGAAAGGTTTAGTGAGAGGGAAGAACTGAGGGAGATCAACATTAGTAGAGAAATGGTGCTGTGAAAATTGATGGGACTGAAGGCGAATAAATCCCCAGGGCCTGAGAATCTGCATCCCAGAGTGCTTAAGGAGGTGGCGCTGGAAATAGTGGATCCATTGGTGGTCATCTTCCGGGATTCTATAGACTCTGGAACTGTCCCTGCAGATTGGAGGGTAGCTCATGTCACTCCAATATTCAAAAAGCGAGGTAGAGAAAAAGCAGGGAATTTTTGACCAGTAAGCCCAACATTGGTAGTGGGGAAAATTCTTGAATCCATTATCAAGGACTTTATAGCGGGACATTTAGAAAGCAATGGCAGGATCAGTCAGAGTCAACATGGATTTATGAATGGGAAATCATGCTTGACAAATCAGTTGGAATTCTTTGAAGGTGTAACCAGTACAGTTGACACGGGGGAGCCAGTTGATATGGTATATTCGGACTTTCAGAAGGCGTTTGACAAAGTCCCGCATAAGAGATGATTGTGCAAAATTAAAGCGCATGGGATTGGGGGAAATGTATGGAAGCGGATAGAAAACTGGTTGGCAGAGAGGAAACATAGAGTAGGGATTAATGAATCCTTTTCAAATTGGCAGGCAGTAGCAAGTGGGGTACCACAGTGATCGGTGCTGGGACCCAGCTATTCACAATATATATTGTGGGCAACACGGAGCATAGTGGTTAGCACAAATGTTTCACACTCCAGGGTCCCAGGTTCGATTCCCGACTTGGGTCACTGGCTGTGCGGATTCGGCACGTTCTCCGTGTCTGCGTGGGTTTCCTCCGGGTGCTTCGGTTTCCTCCCACAGTCCAAAGATGTGCAGGTTAGGTTGATTGTATGCTAAATTGCCCTTAAAGTGTTCAAAAAAGGTTAGGTGGGGTTACGGGGATAGGGTGGAGATGTGGGGATAGAGTGGAGGTATGGGCTTAGGTAGGGTGCTCTTTCCAAGAGCCGATGCAGACTCGATTGGCTGAATGGCCTCCTTCTCCAATGTAAATTCTATGACAATGATTTGGATTTGGGAACAAAATGCAACATCTGAAAGTTTGCAGACGACACCAAGTTGGGTGGGAGGGTGCACTTTGACGAGGCTGCACGGTTCCTACAGCATGATCTGGACAGGATGGGCGAGTGGGCAAATCAATGGCAGATGCAGAATAATTTGGATAAGTGTGAGGTTATTCACTTTGGAAGCAAAAACAGGAAGGCAGATTACTACCTGAATGGTTGTAAATTGGGAGAGGGGAGTGTGCAGCGGGACCTGGGTGCCCTTGTGCAACATTCGCTGAAGGTAAGCAGGCAGGTGCAGCAGGCGGTAAAGAAGGCCAACAGTAGATAGTGGAGGTGGACAGGGAATATGCGAGGGTGCCCACTCTGGAGGGATTGGCGAGGAGGAAAACGTTGCAGGGGAGTTTGACAGGCTGGCAACGGGGAGGGTGGTAAGGTAACTGCGTAGGGGAAGGGGGGTGCAAAATGAGTCTGGGGAGAAGGCGAGCCGCATGTTGGCGCACCAGCTGTGGAGGCAGGCTGCGTCCAGGGAAATACTGAAGATACGGACTGGGGCTGAGGATGTGGTGTCGGAGCCAGGGAAGATAAATGAGGCCTTTAGAGACATCTTTATGAGGCATCCGGGGGGAGAGGAGGGGGACATTGGGCGGTTTCTGGACGAGCTGGAATTCCCCAGGTGGAGGAAGCAAAGAGGCAGGCGTTGGAGGAGCCCTGGGGCTGAGGGAGGTGCTGGATACTATCAGGGGTATGAAGTTGGGGAAGGACCCGGGGCCAGATGGGTACTCGACGGAATTTTATGAGGGATTTGCGGCGGACCTGGCACCACATCTGTTTAATGAAGCACTGGAGAAGGGGGAGTTGCTGGAGACGATGACGCAGGCAGTAATCACGTTAATCCCAAAAAAGGGAAGGATCTGGTGGAATGTGTCCAGTGGAATGTGGGTCGTATAGAATCATAGAATTTACAGTGCAGAAGGAGGCCGTTCGGACCATCGAGTCTGTACCGGCTCTTGGAAAGAACACCCTACCTAAGCCCGCACCTCCACCCAGCAACCCCATCTAACACGAGGGCAATTTAGCATGGCAAATCCACCTAACCTGCACATCTTTGGACTGTGGGAAGAAACCGGACCACCCGGAGGAAACCCACGCAGACAGTGACCCAAGCCGGTAATCGAACCTGGGACCCTGGAGCTGTGAAGCAACTGTGCTACCGTGCCACCCATATCACTATTGAACATGGATATGAAAGTATTGGCTAAATTGCTGGCAGGGAGGATGGAGGACTGTGTCCTGGGGATGGTTGCAGAAGATCAAACAGGCTTTGTGAAGGACAGGCTGCTCGCGAGTAATACAAGGTTGCTGTATGTGGCACCAAGAATGTTGTGGTGATGAATCAGTCAGGGGTTCTGGTCATGGACGCGGAGAAGGCATTTGAGTGGGTGGAGTGGCTGTACTTTCATAGAATTTACAGTGCAGAAGGAGGCCATTCGGCCCATCGAGTCTGCACCAGCTCTTGGAAAGAGCACCCTACCCAAGCCCACACCACCCTATCACCATAACCCAGTAACCCCACCCAACACTAAGGGCAATTCTCTTTGGACACTAAGGGCAATTTTGGACACGAAGGGCAATTTAGCATGGCCAATCCACCTAACCCGCACATCTTTGGACGGTGGGAGGAAACCGGAGCACCCGGAGGAAACCCACGCACACACGGGGAGAATGTGCAGACTCCACACAGACAGTGACCCAGCCGGGAATCGAACCTGGGACCCTGGAGCTGTGAAGCAATTGCGCTAACCACTATGCTACCGTACTTGTTCGAAGTTCTGGGAAGGTTTGGGTTTGGGCCGAGATTGTGGCGTGTTGCTGTATGTGGCACCAAGAGCGAGGTGAAGACGAATGATATGAGCTCACAAAGCTTTGATTTACACAGGGGTACAAGGCAGGGGTGCCCAATGTCGCCGTTGCTGTTTGTGCTGGCCATAGAGCCATTGCCGATGGCTCTCGGGGTCGGTGTGGTGTGGCGGGGGATTATGAGGGGACAGAGCGGGCATCAGGTATCGCTCTATGCCGATGACCTCTTGTGTGTTTCAGATCTGTTGGAGAGTATGGGAAGGATTATGGGCCTGTTGGGGAGGTTTGGAGGGTTTTCGGGGTATAAACTGAATGTCGGGAAAAACAAGGTATTCCCAGTGAATGAGCTGGGACAGGGGGTAATTTAGGGGGGATGCCATTTACCGTAGCGAGGGATAGGTTTAGGTATTTGAGGAGGGAATGGATGGGGCTCCATAAGTGGAACTTAACGAAGCTGGTGGAGGAGGCCAGTGAGGATCTTAGGGAGGTGGGATACACTGCTCTTAACGTTGGCGGGGAGGGTTCAAGTGGTGAAAATAAATATTCTGCTGAGGTTGTTGTTTATCTTTCAGGCTCTCCCATTCTTTATACCAAAGGCCTTTTTTCGGAAAGTGGACACGATCATCTCGGACTTTGTATGGGCGGGGAAGGTGCCGAGGGTGGAGGGGACCCAACTACAGAGGCAGAGGCAGCAGGGGGGGTTGGCGTTGCCGAACTTACTTCATTATTATTGGGCAGCGAATGTGGACAAGGTACAGCGGTGGTGGGAAGAAGGGGTAGAGTGGGTTGGGATAGAGAAGGAATCTTGTAAGGGGTCCAGTTTGAGGGCTATGGTGACGGCAGCATTGCCAATGGTTGAATGCGTATTCAGGGAGCCCAGTGGTGCAGTCCACGGTGAAGATGTGGAATCAGCTGAAGACGCATTTTAGGGTGGAAGGGATGTCGGTGCTAACGCCGCTGTGCGAGAATCATGGGTTTGAGCTGGGGGGGATGGATAGTGTATATAGGAGGTGGAAGGAAGTGGGGCTGGTCAAGGTGAGGGATTTGTATTTGGAGGAAGGGTTCGCCAGTCTGGAGGAGCTAAGGGCGAGGGTAGAGCTGCCGAGGTGTTGTGAGTTCAGGTATCTGCAGGTTTGGGACTTTGCACAAAAGGTCTGGAGGGGTTTCCCTAGGTTACCGGGATATACCCTGCTGGAGCGACTGCTGCTTCCGGATGTGGAAGGGGAGGGAAAAATTGGGGATATATATAAGTGGCTGGAGAGCAGGGAGGTGAGCTGTTGGTGAAGATCAAGGAGAAACGGGAAGTGGAGTTGGGGGTATCAATTGGGAAGTATGGAGTGAGGCACTGCGAAGGGTAAACGGGAACTCCTCTTGTGCAAGGATGAGCCTGATATAGTTTAAGGTGGTGCACAGGGTGCATATGACTTGGGCGAGAATGAATGGGTTCTTTCAGGGGGTAGCAGAAAAGTGTGAGAGATGTGGGCAGGGGCCAGCGAATCACATGCACATGTTTTGGGGTTGCGAAAAATTGGGAAGATTCTGGGCTGCAGAGTCTGCGGTCTTAGCCAGGGTAGTGGAGGAGGAGGTGGACCCGGACCCTTTGGTGGCGGTATTTGGGGTGAAAAAGGGGAAAAATCTGTACAGACTGATTGATTGTTGGAAAGTATGTTTCTCGGGGTGTTTACTTGCTGTAGCCTGCTTTGATACAGGTTTGTAATAAAATACGTTTTTTTAAAAAATGTTAATGGTATGTTGGCCTTCATCGTAAAAGATTTTGAGTATAGAAGCAGGGATGTAGTTGCTGCAATTATACAGGGCTTTGGTGAGACCACACCTGGAGTATTGTGTGCAATTTTGGTCTCCTCTGAGGAAGTATGTTCTTGCTCTCGAGGGAGTGCAGCAAAGGTTTACCACACTGACACCAGCTAGGTTGGAATTGTTCTCGCTGGAGTTCAGAAGAATGAGGGGGGATCTCATAGAGACTTATAAAATTCTAACGGAACTAGACAGGGTAGATGCAGGGAAGATGTTACCAATGATGGATGTGTCCAGAACTAGGGGTCACAGTCCGAGGATTCAGGGTAAACTATTTCGGACAGATATAAGGAGACATTTCTTCACCCAAAGAGTTGTGAGCCTGTGGAATTCATCACCACAGGAAGTAGTTGATGTTAAAACATTGAATATATTCAAGAGGCAGCTAGATATAGCACTTGGGGTGAATTGGATCAAAGGCTATTGAGTTGGATGATCAGCCATGATCGTGGTGAATGGTGGAGCAGGCTCGAAGGGCCAAAAGGCCTCCTCCTTCTCCTATCTTTCATGTATCTATGTAAAGCACCAGGGCTGGACGGATTCCCAGTTGAGTTGTATTTTAAAATTTGCTGATCGACTGATGTCACTGCTGGAGGAGATGTTTGAGGACTCTGTGGCTTCCAGAGACGATGATGCAAGCATCCATCTCGCGTCTGCTAGAGAAGGATAAGGGCTTGGTGGAGTGTGGGTATACCGCCCTATTTCGCTATTGAATGTAGATGCTATGATTCTGGCGAAGGTATTAGCTCTGAGGCTGGAGGGATGTCTCCCTTCATTTCACAGGTTATTGGGGAAAACCAGACGGGTTTGTGAAGGGTAGTCATTTGTCGTCCAATGTGAGGCAACGTTTGAATGTGGTGTAGTCCCCGGCAGAGGAGAGGGAGCAGGAGGTCATTGTGGCATTGGGCGCTGAGAAGGCCTTTGATAGGGTAGAATAGGGGTATTTGCTTGCAGTACTGGAACGGCTAGGGATAGGGTCTATGTTTGTGGCGTGGGTTTGGTTATTATATAAAGGTACCCAAGGCTAGTGTTCGGACAAACATGTGAGCTTGAGATATTTCCAGCGGCACTGGGGAACCCTATGCCCCCCCCCCCCCCCCCTCATGTTTGCATTGGCAATAGAGCCTTTGGCCCATCGAGAGCTTTAGATAGTTGGAGAGGGATAGTTACGGGGGGGGATGGGGTTGAACACAGGGTTCTTTTATATGTAACGGATCCGATCCCCACAATGGGTGATATCTTGGCACTGCCAAAGTGATTTGGAGCTATTACGGGCTATAAATTGAATCTGGAGAAGAATGTATTTTCCTGTAACCTAGCTGGAGAGGGGGGTTAATTTGGGGGTATCGCAGTTCCGGCTTATGGGTTCCCATTTTAGATATTTAGGGTGCAAGTAACCCGGGATTGGGCCTGGCTTCAGAAATTAAATTTTACCAGCCTGGTACTTAGGGTGAAGGCGGATTACAGAGGTGGGACAACCTCTCTCGGTCCTTGGCGGCAGAATTCAGTCGGCGAAAATGAATGTCTTGTCGGGTTTTCTGTTTCTACTTGAATGTTTGTTTGCTGAAATCCTTTTTTAGGTGGCCTGGGGAGACTGATTTTGGCGTTCATCTGGGTGGAAAAGTAGCCAGGATTAGGAAGATGGTGCTTCAGAGTGATCGGCGGGGGGCTTGGCGTTGCCGAATACAATGCTTTTTTATTGGGCAGCGAACACTGAGAAAGTGTTGAGTTGGTATGGGGACTGAAGGCTCAATGGGTGCAGGTGGTGTCGAGTTTGTGTCGGGGGTTGGGGTTGAGAGCACTGGCCACAGCATCTCTACCTTTTTCACTGGGGATGTACATAAGTAATCTGGTGGTGGCCTCCACACTGAAGATATGGAGACAATTTTGACAGCATTTTAATTAGGGGGCGGTAGTCAAGTTGGTGCCTGTTTGTGCGAACCGCATGTTCGAGCCAGTGAGGC
The DNA here is from genome assembly GCF_047496885.1 of Scyliorhinus torazame. Lineage (NCBI taxonomy): Eukaryota > Metazoa > Chordata > Chondrichthyes > Carcharhiniformes > Scyliorhinidae > Scyliorhinus > Scyliorhinus torazame. The sequence goes on along the minus strand of NC_092717.1, from coordinate 67,376,359 downwards.
TGGATACTAGGTTTAGGGGATGGGAAGAGGAGGGAGTGGCTGTGATGAAGTTGGTTTTGGAGGGCCAATGTGCGAGCTTTGAGTTGGTGGAGAAATTTGGACTATTGCAGGCAGATGCATTCATATATCTACAAGTCCAACTCTACTTCCTCTTTACTTACAAATGATAAATGCAATTAATCACATCTTGATTTCGAATCAGCAAAATGTGGTTGCCATTGACTGAAAAAAGACTTGGGTTTATATAGTGCGTTCACAATTATCGGATGTCACAAAGCACTTTACAGTCAAAGTATTTTTGAAGTGTAATCAATAGGGCAGCACGGTAATACAGTGGGTAGCATTGTTGCATCACCGCGCCAGGGTCCCAGGTTCGATTCCATGCTTGGGTCACTGTCTGTGTGGAGTCTGCATGTTCTCCCTGTGTCTGCGTGGGTTTCCTCCGGGTGCTCCGGTTTCCTCCCACAAGTCCCGAAAGACTTGCTGTTAGGTTAATTGGACATTCTTAATTCTCCCTCGGTGTACCCGAACAGGTGACGGAATAGAACAGAACAGTACAGCACAGTACAGGCTCTTCGGCCCACGATGTTGTGCAGACCATTTATCCTAATCTAAGATCAACCTAACCTACACCCCTTCAATTTATTACTGTCCATATGCCTGTCTAAGAGTCGCTTAAATGTCCCTAATGACTCTGACTCCACCACCTCTGCTGGCAGTGCATTCCATGCACCCACCACTCTCTGTAAAGAGCCTACCTCTGACATCTCCCCTACACCTTCCTCCAATCACCTTAAAATTATGTCCCCTCGTGACAGCCATTTCCGCCCTGGGGAAAAGTCTCTGGTTATCCACTCTATCCATGTCTCTCATCACCTTGATGTGGAGATGCCGGCGTTGGACTGGGGTGAGCACAGTAAGAAGTCTTACAACACCAGGTTAAAGTCCAACAGGTTTGTTTCGATGTCACTAGCTTTCGGAGCGCTGCTCCTTCCTCAGGTGAATGAAGAGGTATGCTCCAGAAACATATATATATATATATATAGACTTGAATCTGTCTATATATATGTTTCTGGAGCATACCTCTTCATTCACCTGAGGAAGGAGCAGCGCTCCAAAAGCTAGTGACATCAAAACAAACCTGTTGGACTTTAACCTGGTGTTGTAAGACTTCTCATCACCTTGTACACCTCTATCAAGTCACTTCTCTTCCTTCTTCACTCCAGTGAGAAAAACCCTTCTTCATAAGACATGCCCTCCAGTCCAGGCAGCATCCTGGTTAATCTCCTCTGCAGCCTCTCCAAAGCATCCACATCCTTCCTATAATGGGGCGACCAGGACTGGACACAATATTCCAAGTGTGATCAACTAGGGTTTTATAAAGCTGCAGCATAACCTCGCGGCTCTTAAACTCAATCACCCTGTTAATGAAAGCCAACACACCATACGCCTTCTGAACAACCCTATAACCTGGGTGGCAACTTTGAGGGATCCATGTACGTGGACCCCAAGATCCCACTGTTCCTCCACACGTCCTAGAATCCTGGGCGGGATTCTCCCATTCGGCAGCAGAGTGTCCATGCCGTCAGAAACGCCATCGTGAAAGGCTTGAACGGGCCACAGGGGAGTACCGATTCTGGCCCCTACAGGGGGCCAGCACGGCGCTGGAGCGGTTCATGCCGCTCCAGCCTCTCTGGGTGCCGCGGGATCAGTGGCGCTGGCGCCAAACCCGCATGCACGGTGGCCTCCCACAATGTGTAACATTGCGCTGGAGTCCCCTGACGTAACATGGCGCAGGCGTTCAGGGGCCGACGTGGAAGAAAATAGGCCCGGGGAGCGGGCCCGGCCCCATTGGAGGCCCCCCCCCCGGATCGGAGGGCCCCCCGGGGTCGGAGCCCTCTCCAGGGTCGGAATCCCCCCCGCAAAGGCCGTCCCCCCACAGAGTTCCCGCCGGCTGCGACCAGGTGTGAACGGCGCCGGCCAGACTCTGCCTTTTTAGAGCGGCCGCTCGACCCATTCCGGGCCAAGAATCGGCAGCCCGGACGCGTACAGCGGCCCGTGACCAGTGCTGCGTCAAAAGCACCGATTCTCCGTTCCGCGGAGAATCGCGTGCAGGCGTCGGGGTGTCATGGCCCGGTTGCGGAGATTCTCAGGCCCGGCCCCGGGGTGGGAGATTCCCGCCTCCTGCCTTTAACCCTGTATTCAGCATTGAAATTCGACCTTCCGAAATGAATCACTTCACATTTATCCAGGTTGAACTCCACCATCGGGGCTGTTTAGCACAGGGCTAAATCGCTAGCTTTGAAAGCAGACCAAGGCAGGCCAGCAGCACGGTAATTCCCGTAACAGCCTCCCCAAACAGGCGCCGGAATGTGGCGACTAGGGGCTTTTCACAGTAACTTCATTTGAAGCCTACTTGTGACAATAAGCGATTTTCATTTCATATTTCATTTCATTTCATTTCACCTGCCACTTCTCAGCCCAGCTCTGCATCCTGTCAATATGCTGTTGTAACTGCAACAGCCCTTAACACTATCTACAACTCCCCCAACTTTTGTGTCATCAGCAAACTTACTAACCCACCCTTCCACTTCCTCATCCAAGTCATTTATAAAAACAACAAAGAGCAGAGGTCCCAGAAGAGATCCCTGCGGGACACCACTGGTCACCGTCCTCGAGACGGAGAACTTTCCATCCACTGCCACTCGCTGTCTTCTTTCGGCCAGCCAATTCTGTATCCAGACAGCCAAATTTCCCTGTATCCCATGCCCCCTAACTTTCTGAATGAGCCTACCATGGGGAACCTTATCAAATGCCTTACTGAAATCCATAAACACCACATCCACTGCCTAACCTTCATCAATGTATCTCGTCACATCCTCAAAGAATTCAATGAGGCTTGCAAGGCATGACCTGCCCCTCACAATGCCATGCTGACTATCTTTAATCAAACTATGTTTTTCTAAATAATCATAATCCTACCTCTCAGAATCCTTTCCAATATTTTGCTCACCACAGACGTTAGACTGATGGGTCTGTAATTCCCAGGGATTTCCCTATTCCCTTTCTTGAACAGGGGAACAACATTCGCCTCCCTCCAATCATCCAGTACTACTCCAGTGGAGACTGAGGACACAAAGATCATCGCCAACGGCGCAGCAATCTCCTCCCTCGCTTCCCGTAGGAACCTTGGGTATATTCTGTTTGGCCCAGGGGACTTACCTATCCTGATGCTTTTCAAAATTTCCAGCACATCCTCCTTCTTAATATCTACCTGTTTGAGTCTATTAACCTGGTTCACACTGTTCTCATGAGCAACAAGGTCCCTCTCTCTAGTGAGTACGGAAGCAAAATATTAATTTAGAGCCTCCCCCATCTCCTCAGACTCCAGGCACAAGTTCCCTCCACTATCCCTGATCGGCCCTACTCTCACTCGGATCATCCTCTTATTTCTCACATAAGTGTAGAAATGCGGCGACGAGGGGCTTTTCACAGTAACTTCATTGCAGTCTTAATGTAAGCCTACTTGTGACAATAAAGATTATTAAATCAAATTTGTGGTGCAACATACGAAACATGGGAGGCCAATTTGTCCACAGCAAACTGCAACAAATAACAACATGCCATTGATCAGATAATATATTCTTACGATGTTATTTGAGGGATTGTCCAGGACATCAGTAATAACTCCCTTGCCTGTCTTCAAAAAGTGCTGCAGATCGTTTTACAGCTACCTGACAGAGTAGATTTGGGTTTATTGTCTCATCCAAAAGACAGCACCTCTGACAATGCAGCACTCCATCAGAACGTCAAAGCAAAATACTGTGATGCTGGAAATCTGAAAGCAGAAAATGCAACAGGTCTGGCACAGCATCTGTGGAGAAATAAACAGAGTTAATGCTTCAAGTCCGTATGACTATTCTTCAGAGTTAAAGAGAGGGAGCAATGTGATGTTTTAAATGGGGATGGAGCAGGTGGAGCCAAATAGAAGGTCAGTGATATATGCGAGCAGAGGGGGGTCAAGTTGGAGGAGAAAGTTCAGAGTCTAAAACTGACACCCTGGTCCACTCCTTCATCACCCCCAACCCTCATCACCTTCCCACAGCACCTTTCCAAGGGGTCACGATTTCAAGGTGAGAGGGGGAAAGTTTAAGAGAGATGTGCGTGGAAAGTTTTTTATGCAGAGGGTGGTGGGTGCCTGGAACGCTTTGCCAGCAGAGGTGGTAGAGGCGGGCACAATAGCATCATTTAAGATGCATCTAGACAGATATATGAACGGGTGATAGATCCTTGGAAAATAGGTGACAGGTTAAGATAAAGGATCTGGATCGGCGCAGGCTGGGAGGGCCGAAGGGCCTGTTCCTGTGCTGTAATTTTCTTTGTTCTTTGTTCCATGCAACTACCTCTTTACCTCCTCACTGTCCAAGGGTGATGTTCAGGTGATGTAGCATTTCATTTGCACCTCCTTCAATTTGGTTCACTGTATTCACTGCTCCCAATGCAGTTTTCTCTACATTTGGGAGACTAAATGCAGACTGGATGACCGCTTTATGAAATACCTTCACTCCGTTTACAAGCACAACCTTCCTGTCACCAGCCATGCAACTCACTTTCTTGCTTTCATGCCCACGCCAGCAATGTTCCAGTGAAGCCCAACGCAAACTGGAAGAACAGCACCTAATCTTCCGATTAGGCGCATTGCAGCCTTCTGGACTCAACACCGAGTTCAACAACTTCAGATTGTGAACTTGCTCCTCCATCTTGACCCTTTGTTTTTATAAATCCAAAAAGCTTTTTTTGTCCCAACGCAACCCCCCCCCACCACTAAAAACAGGGTGATCCACCACCTGCTCTGATGTTCTTTCACAGTACACTGACCTTTGTCCAGAATTCACACATTCTGCTATCTTATCTTTAAGCCACTATCAGCACCTTCTAGTCTTTCACGCTGCCATTCGCACTTCCTTTGTCTTGTGCCCTAACATTGTGCAGCCCTCTCCTAGCTCACACATATCACTCACCTTTTGCTTCACCTACTACATCCCCACTTAAACAGTATAAAATCATCACATTTCTCCCTCTTTTTAGCTCAGAAGAGTCACACGGACTCGAAACGTCAACTGTTTTTCTCTCCACAGTTGCTGCCAGACCGGTTGAGTTTTTCCAACCTTTTCTGTTTTTACTCCATCAGTAATGTCCTGGAGTGTCAGTTAAATTGTTTTGCTCTAACCCTGAAGCAGAACTTGGAACTGGAACCTCCTGACTCAGAGCTGAGAGTGCTCCACTGACACTGCTTGAACGCAACTGAGTGCAGAGTAATTGTATTTGCTATATTCCAGATTACTGCACCAGAAGAGTGCTTTTCTCTATATTGAAAAATAGTTACTAGGCCAAAACAATTCAGAATGTGCTCTTGGGTCACACGGACATGACGGGAAAACATGACGCAAGATATTTGAACTGTGTCAAATATTTCAAAAGCCAGCAACTATCCTCATGATTGAATGTTGGTGTGTGGAAATTACCTTGGATTTACAAGCTCTTGTAGTATAACTGGCTGCTATATGTCTCTGAAGAGATGACTCTTACCAAACTGTCCAAACTAAATACTGTATCTACATCCTGCCCTCATTTCAAGAACATTCTGATCTTTAGGCAAAGTAATTTATACTGGCAAAACTTTAATTGTCTAAGAATAGATATGTAAGTTGAGGAGTGTGTTACACAGTTAGCAAAGGAAAGCGGTGGCGTAGTGTGGTATTGTGGCTGCACTGTTAATCCAGAGACCCAGGGCAATGCTCTGGGAACTCGGGTGCGAATCCCATCATGGTAGGTGGTGGAATTTAAATTCAATAAAATATCTGGAATTAGAAGTCTAACCATGAAATCAAAGTCGATTGTAGTAAAAACCCATCTGGTTCACTAATGTTTTTTACGGAAGGAAATCTGCCATCCATACCTAGTCTGGCCTACACGTGGCTCCAGACCAATAGCAATGTGGGTTGACTCTTAAATACCCTAGCAAGCCAATCAATCGCTACAAAACTAAAAACAAAGGGATGAAGCTGGACCCTGTTGACCCTCCAAGTCTTCCTTACTAACATCTGGGGACTTGTGCCATAGTCTCCTCGAACCACTCCTGCCATTTCTTGTGGAGCGCCTCATGCGCCTCCACCTTTACCGCCAGGTAAAGACGAGAAGATCTCGTCCTCATTGTCAGAGATCTTTTGTTGAGCCTCTCGGATCGCCACCCCCTGGGCCGTCTGTGTCTCCAGCAGCTTATCAATAGAAGCCTTCATCGGCTCTAGCAGGTCCTTTTTAATCTCTCTGAGGCAGCGCTGGATACCCTCCTGTTGCTCCTCCGCCCACTGCCTCCACGCTGCCTGGTCTCCGCCCGCCGCCATTTTGTCCTTCTTCCCTCCCTTCTTCTGGTCCACCATCACCTTTTTTGTCACCCCGCTCCTAGTTAAAGCCATATATATACTGACGGGGAACTATTATTAACTCCTTCCCACACCGGGAAACGCCGAAAAAGTGCCCTTGGGGGCCCTGAAAAGAGCCCAAAAGTCTCGAGAGGGAATCCTTTTGGCAGTGTTCTCTTCACCAATCTGCCCCAAAATGTCCGTGGAAATTCCTGAAAAAGGTCTAAGTGTCCGTTCCAGACGGGAGCTGCCGAATGAGTGACCTACTCCTCCATGGCCGCCACCGGAAGCCTCATCCCCGCTTCTTCAGTGGCCCTGGTGAGATCTTTTCACAGTTGTTCCCTCTGCTGTTAGAATTCACTTTTGATAAAGGTTCTCAGGTCAGTTTGCAGCTTTAAGCTTGCCCTTCCTCCGCTTGCATGCTGGAAGGGGCCCTGTTTATCCTGTTGCAGCCAAATCTTCCACTGCTTCTGCCGGGCCTGGCAGCCAAAAGACACAACACTCCTGGGGGACACCATCAGGGGAGTGTTGCAGTCCTCTTGCCACACCGGGAAATGTCAAACAAATGCCGTGGGGGCCCTGCAAAAGAGCCCAAAAGTCCGTTCCAAGCTGGAGCTACCGAATAGCTCTGCATAGCCGCACCCGGAAGTGGTCGAGGCATTTATATATTTATACATCAAACACAACCATAAAACAAATAAGCCAACAGGGCTGCAAATAATCAACCCAACTAAATACCTAACACCCCACCATTCCACCGCCGCAACTCCCTTACCTACTTTTTCTTTACCCGCCCCCCTGATGACATCTTAACAGTTCTCAAAGAAGCCGATGAATGGCTGCCACCTGCGGGAAAATCCCTGCACAGACCCTCTCAAGGCAAACTTTATCTTCTCCAGCAGAAGAAACTCTGCCAGGCCACTCACCCATGCCCCCGGTTTTGGAGGCCCCGAGTCCCTCCATTGCAATAAGATCCGTCTCCGGGCTACCATGGAGGCAAAGGCCAAGACATCGGCCTCTCTCGGCCCCTGGACTCCCGGGTCCTCTGACACTCCAAAGATTGCCACTTCCGGACTCGGGACCACCTTTGACCGACAAGACCTCCGACATAATGTCGGCAAACCCCTGCCAGAACCCCCCAAGCTTCGGACAGGCCTAAAACATGTGGACATGATTCGCGGGCCCACCCACGCACCACCCACACCTATCCTCCGCCTCTTCAAAATAACCTGCTCATCCTGGCCACAGTGGTATGTGCTCTGCGAAAGAACCCCGTGAGTAAGGAAGGTGCTGCTGGAGCGGAGTGGTGGTGGGGGGCGGGGAGGTGGTTGGCCTTACTGAACTCTAGGAATTATTACTGGGCAGCAAATATCGCCATGATCAGGATGTGGGTAGTGGGGGAGGAGTCTATATCGGATCTGGTGGAGGTGGCATCATGTAGGGGTACAAGTTTAGGGCCGCTGGCAATGGCACATATGCCGTGCTTGCCAGCCCGGGACTCGACAAGCCCGGTGGTGGTGGCAGCTCTTGAGGGTGTGGAGGCGGTGGAGGAAGCATATGGGAGTGGAGGGAGCATCAGCGTAGGCTCCAGTTTGTGGGAACCACCGGTTTGTCCCGGGGAGGAAGGATGGGGGTTTCGGAGGTGGCAAAGAGCAGGGATTGAGAGGCTGGGGGTTCTGTTTATCATTGGGAGCTTTACTTGTTTGGAGGAGGAGTTTGAACTGCCGGGCGGGAATGGGTTTCGTTATCTGCAGGTGGGGGACTTTGTACGAAGGCAGGTCTCGACCTTTCCGCTTCTACCGCCCCAAGGGTTACAGGATAAGGTAGTTTCGATAACGGGAGTGGGGGAGGGGAAGGTCTCGGAAATTTATAAAGAGGAGTGGGAACCCAGATAGGGAAGGTAAAGCACAAGTGGGAAGATGAGCTGGGTCAGGAAATAGAGGCGGGTCTGTGGGCGGATGCTCTGAGCAGAGTCAACATGTCCTCATCATGTGCCAGGCTAAGCCTGATACAATTTAAGGTGGTCCACCGGGCACACATGACAGTGGCCTCCTGGGCCTCCGAATACCTTCTTTCCAACTTCAAAACCTTCTGCACTAACCTCGCCATCTCCGCCCTGCTCCGTCTTACCTCTGTGTGGCCGTATTGAAATAAACTCCCCCCTAACTACTGCTTTCAGTGTCACCCATAGCGTGGCGGCTGAAACCTTACCCATTTTATTCTGCGTGGAATATCCCCGAATAGCAGCCCTCACCCGCTCTCAAACCTCCTCGCCTGCCAATAGCCTCACATCTAACCGCCACTGCGGGTGCTGTACGCCCTCCATATTCATCTGCAAGTCCAATCAATGCAGCGCATGATCCAAAACCGCAATTGAGTATTCCGAATCGACCACCCCCGCCAACAATGTCCTGTCTGTTGCCGATTTCTCTTTACTATGCTCTTTACTCTGGCTCTGTTCCAATTAGGGTAATCAGTGAATTTACCTTCTTTCTATATTATCTATGTCCGAATGCTTAGAGTCGCCAGGCATCGAATGAGACCACCACAAGTTTCAACTGGCAATCGATCAAAGAGCCAAACACCAATTAGTTAGTTCGAAGTCAAGGGTACTTTATTTACATACAATCAATCATGCAACATAAACACTACTAGGTAACTACTCCTATTACTAAGACAGTGGCCGCTGTTCAATTCTGGATCTCTTGGGTTCGAAGGCGTAACTTCGGCACAACATCGAGGGCCGAAGGGCCTGTACTGGGCTGTAATGTTCTATGTTCTATGCTGCTCAGCTGGGCTCATCCATCTGGTAGTGGGCGTTGAACTTGAACTTGCTTCTGGTGTTGCTGCGATTGGCGATGACCGTGACGGGGTACCAAGGCCAAAAGAGAGCGAACATATGGCAAACTCTTCCTTTATACTTGGGGGCTTTCGTGTTTGGGCGGTCCTTCAATTTGGGCCTTACTAATTGGGTGATCCCTGATCACTCCGTTCGATTCCTTAGCCAATAAGTGGGCGGGAATCTAGATGACTCAGCGGGTCTAAAGCAGTCATTGACCCCGTTGTTTGCGTTTCCCTTGGACAGGGAATGGCGCCGAAATGGCTGGGACTGTCCCAGTTGCTGGAGTACCAATCCTTTGTGTTGGGAGAGATGGGCCATCACCTGCTAATCGGCCTGATTAACATGCTAATGGGACGGGGTTTCGATACCTTCTGGACTTTGCTGACAAATATGCATTTCAGGCTCCGAACCTGCCTGAATCTTGGCTTGTCCATTTTACCCATCAGTCTTTGCGAGTTGCTCTGTGCTTAGTTGGAAGTGGCCATCCCAGATGGCTACATGTCCAACGCAAAATAGTCGATTCAGGAGTATGCCGTATGCACATGGGAGAAAAATGAGAATTCCTTCCCCCTCGGCCTACCAAACCTCCACAGGTCCATTCCCCCCGCCATGCGCTCCATACACCTCCTCAGTTCCTTCGCCACCGCCGACACCCTCACCGACCTCGGGCTGGAGTGATCCAATTTCGGCTCCAGAACCTTGTTAAAATCCCTGCCTATTATCAACCAGTGTGAGTCCAGGTCTGGGATCTTCCCCAGCACCCACCTCATAAACTCTACATCATCCCAGTTCGGGGCATAAACATTCACCAACACCGGCATCCCCTCCAATTTCTCACTCACCATAACAAACATCCCACTGGAATCGCCACCATGCTTCCCACTTCAAAAGCTACCTGTTCACTTATCAAGACCGCCACCCCCCTCGTCTTCAGATCCAGTCCTGAATTGAAGATCTGCCCTACCCATCCTTTCCTAAGCCTCATCTGACCCCCAAACTTCAGGTGCGTTTCCTGTAAGGATGCCACATCCGCCTTTAAGCTCCTCAGATGCACGAACACGCTAGCCCTCTTGACCGGCCCATTCAGCCCTCTCACATGTTAAGAAATGGGTTAAGAAACATTCCAAATAGATGTCTCATTGATCCAATAATTGGGCAACTGAATTGGCTAGGTAGACAGACTAGACCGAATGTTAATTTTGATGTCTTCGATTTGAGTGCAAAAATGAATGAACCTAAAGTGGAAGATATAATGAGAGCAAATAAAGCGTTCGTCAAACTAAAAATGCAGCAGTGTGTTTTGAGGTTCCCGGTTTTAGGTGATCTTAGGCACTTGAAACTCATAGTTTGTAGTGATGCATCCTATGCAAATTAATGTGATGGGGTTTCAAGTGCAGGAGGTTTTATGATTTTCCTTTTTGGGAATAATGGTAAATGTTGCCCTCGTGTGGAAAACAAAGAAAATAAGGAGTATTACAGGCCAGGGTTTCACAGTTACTACTGCAGTGTTGTTGCTAACTTTGGCTGTTGTCTCTTAATTTGGCTCTGTTTAAATACGTTTGCTCAAGAGTCGCCAGGTATCTTTCGACACCGCCACAAGGTTCAGAACCAAATACTGATCAGTGACTCGATACACCAGTTAGTAAGTTCAAAAGCAATGCTCATTTATTTACACACAGTCAAATCTACTCATGCATAAACTCTCCAAACTAAACTGCCACTATTACTAAAGCCTACACTTAGCTTCGGGTGCCCACTCAGTCAGAGGAACAATGGCCGTTGCTCGGTTCTGCTGGGTTGAACTGTTTACAGGGTAGCAACTAGGAGTGTCTATCTCACAGCGTGCGTTGACTTGGAACTTACTTGGTCTGATGTAGCTGCTAGGCAGGTCGGTCTCTTCGCTGAGAGCCAAAGCCAAAGAAGAAAGATTCTCCCTTGGGGAATACCTTTTATACTAAAAAGGGGCTTTTGGGCGGGCCTTGAACTTGGCCTCAATTAATTGGGACTTTCCCAATCATTCGTATCGATCTTCCTCCAATAGAGGGGTGGTTCCCTGATTGCTGGGCGTGTCCTAGGTGACTGTTGGTCTGCTTTGTTTGAGTCTCTTCTGGCGCTCGGGGTCTGCCTTAACATTGTGTATCTAAATGTTTCCTTTTTGTCCCCGGAGATGGCTCATTAGTATGAAGATTGCTTAGCAGTTTCTGTCCTGTCTGAGAGCTTAAGGTTCTAATCAACAGACAGACCTTGCACCTGCTTGTTTCTTAGTATTGTCCAATTTTCCCTGCATTCTTTGCAAGTGTCCATTTTGTAACCGGGACGTGGCCATCCCAGATGGCTACAATGTCCCCCATACAAACTCGTCCCAAACACCAACCGAGTTTCATGCAAGCCCCTTCAGTCCACTCCCAAGTCCTTCGGCATTTATTGAATGTTCCGTTTCCTCTTCGTCTTTATGATTGTGCGTCACCCTCTGCCTCGCCGGGTAAAACACACCAAACCATAGCCCACTCTTGTAGAGCGTCGACTTCGCCCTGTTAAAGGTCACCCACCTTGCCAATTCTGCTGCAATGTCCTGATAAATGTCGGTGTCACTGCCTTCTACCGCACCTCTTGTTTCTTATTAGTCCATATTAGAACCAACTCCCTTCCTTCAACTGATAGCTGTGAAAACAAGAGTATCACCGCTCGCAGTGGTTCATTTCCCCCGTGGCTTCGCCCGAAGCGATTGGTGGGCCTGATCCAGCTCGATAGGGGGACCTTGATCCTCCTTCCCCAATCAACTTCTTAAACATTGACTGAAAGTATTCAGTCTGCCTCGGACCCTCCACCCCCTCGGGTAGCCCTGCGATACCTGGATTGGATTGGATTTGTTTATTGTCATGTGTACCGAGGTATAGTGAAAAGTATTTTTCTGCGAGCAGCTCAACAGATCATTAAGTACATGAGAAGAAAAGGGAATAAAAGAAAATACATAATAGGGCAACACAACATATACAATGTAACTACATAAGCACTGGCATCGGATGAAGCATACAGGGTGTAGTGTTAATAAAATCAGTCCATAAGAGGGTCATTTAGGAGTCTGGTGACAGTGGGGAAGAAGCTGCTTTTGAGTCTGTTCGTGCGTGTTCTCAGACTTTTATATCTCCTGCCCGATGGAAGAAGTTGGAAGAGTGAGTAAGCCGGGTGGGAGGGATCTTTGATTATACTGCCCGCTTTCCCCAGGCAGCGGGAGGTGTAGATGGAGTCAATGGATGGGAGGCAGGTTTGTGTGATGGACTGGGCGGTGTTCACGACTCTCTGAAGTTTCTTGCGGTCCTGGGCCGAGCAGTTGCCATACCAGGCTGTGATGCAGCCTGATAGGATGCTTTCTATGGTGCATCTGTAAAAGTTGGTAAGAGTCAATGTGGACATGCCGAATTTCCTTAGTTTCCTGAGGAAGTATAGGCGCTGTTGTGCTTTCTTGGTGGTAGCGTCGACGTGGGTGGACCAGGACAGAATTTTGGAGATGTGCACCCCTAGGAATTTGAAACTGCTAACCATCTCCACCTCGGCCCCGTTGATGCTGACAGGGGTGTGTTCAGTACTTTGCTTCCTGAAGTCAATTTCCAGCTCATTAGTTTTGCTGGCATTGAGGGAGAGATTGTTGTCGCTACACCACTCCACTAGGTTCTCTATCTCCCTCCTGTATTCGGACTCATCGTTATTCGAGATCCGGCCCACTATGGTCGTATCGTAAGCAAACTTGTAGATGGAGTTGGAACCAAGTTTTGTCACACAGTCGTGTGTGTACAGGGAGTAGAGTAGGGGGCTAAGTACGCAGCCTTGCGGGGCGCCGGTGTTGAGGACTATTGTGGAGGAGGTGCTGTTGTTCATTCTTACTGATTGTGGTCTGTTGGTCAGAAAATCGAGGATCCAGTTGCAGAGTGGGAAGCCAAGTCCTAGGTTTTGGAGCTTTGATATGAGCTTGGCTGGGATTATGGTGTTGAAGGCGGAGCTGTAGTCAATAAATAGGAGTCTAATCTAGGAGTCCTTGTTCATGCCTTTTCATGTCCCCTTTTTGCTCCCGCAAGTTCATTTTTAAGTTCCATCTTGTACATTCTATTTGCCTCCAGGGCTTTTGCTGTTTTGAGCCCTCAATATCTGCCATAAGCCTCCCTTTTTCTCCATATGAGATGCTGTATATCCCTCGATATTCAGGGTTCACTGGATTTGTTGGTCCCACTCTTTTTTTGAATTTTGCCCAAAATTCAAGGGCAAAAACCCTTCAACAACTTATGGAAGGTAGCTAAGGAAGGATGCCAGCGAACGGGAGCTCAAGGGGCTGAAGAGGTGGTGGAAAGTGCCACGACCAGCAGGCAGACGAGATAGCACACCCACATGGCAAAGGGCTCCAACCATCCAGGAGAGAGGGCAGCCAACAACCCGAGCATCAGACCCCCCCCCCCCCCCACTGTGGAGGCAGATGAAGGAGCTAATCGCCATGAAGGAGGCGATCAAGATAGAAATCCAGGTGACGGTCAAGGTGGCGGAGGCGATGGCCAGCATGCAGAAGGCAATCGACGGGAAAAAAGTGGCAACCCAGGAGAGGACGATCCTCGACCTGGAAAAGGCGTCAGTGGGCCAGAGCGACAGAATCGTCACCCTGGAGGCGGAAGTAAAAAAGGGGAAAGTCGAGAACCAGGAGAATTGGTCCCGACGACAAAACATCAGGATCGTTGGTCTGCCCGAAGCCATTGAGGGCAAAGAACCGATGGGCTACGCTTCCCAAATGCTGGGCAGTTAAGTTGGGAGAGACAGCTTCCCGAAACCCCCAGAGATCAACAGAGCGCACAGGTCACTTAGACTGAAACCCAAGGACGGGGAGAAGCCGAGGGCGATTATTGCAAGGCTCCACCGATACCAGGACTATGAGAGGATCCTACGGTGGGCACGGCAAACAAAAGCAAGCATCTGGGAAAGACATAGAATCAGAATTTACCAGGACATTGGTACACAAGGCCAAATTAAATCGGGTGAAATTGGTCCTGTACAAGAATGGGGTGCGTTTTGGTATGCTGTTCCTGGCCAGGCTCTGAGTCACATACCAAAAGAAGGAGCACTATTTCAACTTCCCAGTGGAAGCGAATGGGTTTGTCAGAACCAACGGCCTTGACAAGGGATAGACACGGCAGCGACGAGAGTTGTACAGAGAAAGACTCTGAAAGAGCAAAAGACTCATTGGACAGTGACCATGTTTGCGCGGGGCTGTGCTGCCTTGTGCCGACCATCAAAGGAAGATTAGGCCTTAGAAAAAAGGGGGGACTGAGGAAGGCAGGTAAGGGGTTGGACAGGGAGAATGGGCAGTCAGCGGGCACAAGGAAGGGGCTGGAGCAGTCCAGGGAGGAGGGCCACCACATTAGTAGAAACAGCTAGCACAGGAAGGCAGAAAGCAAGGGGGACCACAGTGCACCTCCCGGTAGTGAGGGAGCGCCTGGTTGGGTGGGGGGTGGGGGGGGGGAGGGGGGGGGGGAGATGCAGAAGTAGGAAACACTAGGTGCAGTGGGGAAAGGGGGACACAGTGGGGGAATGGGGCACGAAAGGAACAGAGAAGGAAAAATGAGCTGGGTATCGTACGTGCCTTGTCAGGGGAGGAACAGGCTGAGGAAACAAGATGGAACCGCAAGCAGGCACTTTGTAGGGTCCCCGGACAAAGGGAAACGTCGGAGTGCAGGGGCGCACCCACGTGGCATACACATAGTTGGCGGCCACATTGGGTGCCCCCTGGACAAAGGGAAATGCCAGAGTACAGGAGCCCGGCCTCATGGTGAGAACGGCGACCGTGGCCATTCTGTAGGGCCCCCTAACAAAGGGAAACCCCAGAGTCCAGGGGTGCGTCCACCAGGTAAGAATGGTTTATCCCGCAAGAGTGGGGGGACAAAAACCCCTCACTAGGATTATCACCTGGAATGTTAGGGGACTTAACAGCCCGGTGAAAACATCCAGAGTGTTCACCCATCTGAGAAGCTTGAAAGCTGTCATAGTCTTCCTGCAGGGAACACACCTGAGGGAGAAGGACCGACTACGGATAAGAATGGGCTGAGTGGGACAAACATATCACTCGTGTTACGGGACGAGGGCTAGGGGAGTATACATATTGATTAGTAAGAGGATGAGGTTCACGGCGACAAGGACGGTTACAGACCAAGCGGGACAGTACGTCATGTGTACGCGCCAAACTGGGATGATGCAGGCTTCATAAAAAAGATGATGGCGGAAATCCCTGACATTGACACACACCGACTGAACATTGGGGGGCGACTTCAACTGTGTATAGGACACATTGACAGACCGACCCAACCCCAGATCGTAGAAAAGGATGGGCATGGCCAGGGAGCTGGCAGCATTCATGCAACAGATGGTGGTGGTGGATCCATGGTGGTTCCTACACCCCGGTGAGAAGGAATTCCCGTTCTTTTCGCCAGTCCACAAGGCATATTTGAGAATAGACTTCTTTGCAGTGGGGAAAGCGGTGCTTCCGGGAATAGTAAGAGCGGAATACTCCGCAATAGTTATCTCCGACCACGCTCCACATTACATGAATGTGAGGTTGGAGACGGGCCGTGCCCAGTGCCCCATGTGGAGACTGGACACGGACCTACCGGGCCTATGGATGGAACGGTAGCACAGTGGTTAGCACGGTGGCTTCAAAGAAACAGAGACTCGGGTTCGATTCCTGGCTTGGGTCACATTCTCCCCGTGACCGTGTGGGTTTCCTCCGGGTGCTCGTGTTTCCTCCCACAAAGTCCCGAAAGACGTGTTTGTTAGGTGAATTGGACAACCTGAATACTCCCTCAGTGGACCCAAACAGGGGCCGGAGTGTGGCGACTAGGGGATTTTCACAGCAACATCATTGCAGTGTGAATGTAAGCCTACTTGTGGCAATAAAGATTATATTTATTATTTTAATACTGGCACATAAGGTCTTCTAACAGAAAATATCACAGGCCAGCGGTGAGTACGTTACAAACAACAGGAATTGGGTAAGTTTCACCTTCCACGTTCTGGGAGGCACTAAAGGCGGTGATTAGGGGAGAGACTATAGCCTACAAGGCACAAAGAGATAGGGAAGAGAGGGTGGCCAGGCAACAAATGATCGACTCCATTCTGGAGGTCGACAGAAAATACCCCGATACCCGATCGTAGAGATTCTGGCGAAGAGGAAAAAGCTACAAATGGACTTTAACCTGCTATCCACCAGGAAAGCAGTGCGCCAGACACTGGGTACCTTCTATGAACACGGGGAAAAGGCTGGCTGCCTACTGGCTCACCAGCTGAGAAAGCAAGCAGCCACAAGGGAAATAGCGCAGGTAAAGAATTGTGGAGGCAGACTGCTAATCGAACAAAAAGAGATCAACCGAATATTTGAGACATTCTAGGGAGGGCTGTACACATCCAAATCCCCCGACGGGGACTCCGGGATGAAATGGTTCCTCGATGGACTGGACAGGCCAATCGTGGGGGCCAACGGGTTCCCGGCGGACTTCTATAATAAATTCGCACCTGCCCTGGCCCCACACCTACAGGACATGTTCGCAGTCTCGCTGGCGAAGGCACCCTGCCTCCTACGCTAATGCAGGCCATGATATCGCTGATACCAAAAAAGGCAAGGACCCGATGGAACGTGAATCATTTCATTGCTGAATGTAGACGCGAAGATACTCGCCAAGGTCCTGGCCAAGAGACTGGAGAAGTGTGTACCAAGGTGGTTGCAGAGGATCAGACGGGCTTTGTCAAGGGTAGGCAGCTAACTGCGAACATCAGGCACCTGCTGAATGGAATAATGGCCCCCTCCATGGAAAGAACACCAGAGGTGATCGTCTCCCTGGGCGCAGAAAAGGCCTTCAACAGAGTTGAATGGAAGTACTTCACTGAGGTGTTGGAGCGGTTTGAGCTAGGGACAGGATTCACTTCATGGGCGAAATTCCTGTACAACGCACCCTAGGCTTTCGGACCAACACTACCAGCTCTGAATACTTCCAGCTACACAGAGGCACAAGGCAGGGGTGCCCACTGTCCCCACTCTTGTTCACCCTGGCAATTGAACCACAGACGATCGCTCTGCGAGACACGAAAAGCTGGAAGGGTATCCAAAGATGAGGCAGAGGACACAGAGTTTCACTCTATGCAGATGACCTGCTCCTCTACATCTCGGACCCACAGAACGACCTGAAAGCAATCATGCAACTTCTGAGAGAGTTTGGAGCCTTCTTGGGCTCCAAACTCAACCTGAGCAAGAGCGAGACATTCCCGGTGAACCCAAACAGGGGAGGGACAGAACCCGGCCCCCCATGCCCACATGTTCTGGGCATGCCCCAGACTTGTCGAGTTCTAGGCATCCTTCGAGGTGATGTCCAAGGTTGTGGGGGTGAGAGTGGAGCCTTGCCCGAGAGTGGCAGTCTTCGGGATATCGGACCAGCCAGTCCTTCATATGGGGAAGAGGGCTGACGCCCTGGCTTTTGCATCCCTAATCGCACACCGGATAATCCTGCTCGGCTGGCGATCGACAGCACCTCCCACAGCTGCAGACTGGCTGGGAGACCTGGCAGACTTTCCACCTGGAAAAGATCAAGTCCAACATCCGAGGGTCGGACGAGTGCTTTGAAAAAGCTTAGGGTCCATTCATCAGCCTGTTCCAGGACCTGTTTGAAGCCAATAGTGACTAGGAAGAAAAGGGGGTGGGGTGAGGAAGAGGGCGAGAACACGCAAATGAAACAGGTGCGGGGTGGGGGGGGGTGCTGGTGGAGGATCCCAAAGACGGCACAAAACAGTGCACAGCGGGAAAGGGGAAGGCCCTCCCAACACCAAGCAACAAAAGCTTTAAAAAAAACTGCTGGGGTGAAAAAGGGGCTTAAAAAAACGGAACATGCCTTGGGGGGGGGGGGGGGGGGGGACCACTTGTAAAAACTGTTGTACATAGGACACAAACTGTCTTGTAAATATCAGACACACTTACTACTCTGTAATACCGTGTGCCTTACACATCAAACTGTTATACTGTTAAAGTTGAAAATGCCAATAAAAATATTAATTTAAAGAAAAAATTTATACAGGTCACAGTAGTGGGTTGTGAAAGCCGCGTTGACCTCGAGAGGGTCAGAAGGGAGTTTGCCGCCCGGGTTGGATATCGGGAAGCTGATTGGCGTTTTAAGTTGGTGAGCTAAAAGATGACTGGCCTTTTCCCCATATTCGTAGAAAGTACCCATGGAGCGCTGTAGCAGACATACAGCCTTATTGTATGCTCAATAGCTCAAAAAGGTCAATAGCTCAAAAAGGGTCTGCAACTTTTGTCTGGTTGCATTTAATTCCAGTGTGGGATCAAGTGAATACTAGTGATCCACCTCTAAAATGAAGTCCATCAGCCTCTGTCTAATTTCTTTATCTTTAGCACAGGTATGCTATAAGAAATCAAATTTTGCCCTAATGTGGGGCTTAAGAGGGGTGGCACGGTAGCATAGTGGTTAGCACAGTTGCTTCACAGCTCCAGGGACCCAGGTTCAATTCCCGGCTTGGGTCACCGTCTGTGCCGAGTCTGCAGGTTCTCCCCGTCTCTGCGTGAGTTTCCTCCAGGTGCTCCAGTTTCCTCCCACAGTCCAAAGATGTGCAGGTTAGGTGGATTGGCCATACTAAATTGCCCTTGTGTTAGGTGGGGTTACTGGGTTATGGGGATAAGTTACGGAGATTCGGGGATAAATTGCCCTTTGGTTAAGTGGGGTTACGAGGTGTGGGCTTGGGTAGGGTGCTCTTTCCAAGAGCCGGTGCAGACTCGATGGGCCAATTGGCCTCCTTCTGCACTGTAGATTCTATACATCGTGGAACGGGAAATGGAGTCAGACTTCTAATTTAATGTCGTCAATAGAGGTCGACAGGCGCTCACAAATGTTTTTATCGGATAGCAAAGTAGGACCCAAGCGTTGGGTGGGGCCAGACTCCAGCAACAGATCAGCAAACTGGGCCGTGGTAAGAGATGACAATTTTTAGTACTCAGCCGCCACTACCGATGGGAGGAGAGCCCTATCTAGACTGTGAGAGATACACATGGGGAACATGAGAGATTAATAAGGAATCCCTGTAATTTGGATGTTTAAAAAAAATTGCCACCTAAGCTATGAAGGGAGACCAAACCCAAGCCACCCCTGCTGGGACAAAAAAAATGTTGTTTTGAGTAATCCAATTTTGGATCCGGAACACCGTTCAAAATTGCCTCCTAAAATAAGATGGTGTGTGTCAAGATTGGGGAAGGGAGATATCGAGTTAATGAAGCCACTGGTTTTTCAAAAGAAATTTACAAGGATAGTACCAGAATTGTGGTGTTATACCTATCAGATTTGGACAAACAGACAAGGGCCTTTTTCTCATGAAAAGACTTGAGCAGTAACAAAGAACAATTCAGCACAGGAACAGGCCCTTCGGCCCACCAAGCCTGCAACGGTCATGATACCACCTTTGGCCAAAACCTTCAGAACTTCCTTGTGCCGTATTTCACTACAACATACTGTACATGTATTTGTCAAGGTGTTTTTTGAATGCCGTTAATGTATCTGCTTCCACAACCTCCCCTGACAACGCGTTCCAGGCACTCACCACCCTCTGTGTAAAAACCTGCCACGCCTCATCTCCTCTAAACTTTGCCCCATGCACCTTAAACCGATGCCCCCTGGTGACTGAGTGGGAAAGAGTGCCTGCCCATCAACTCTCGCCATGCTCCTCATAATCTTGTAGACCTCGATCAGGTCACCCCTCAATCTCTGTCTTTCTAATGGAAACAGTCTGAGTCTATTCAGCCTCTCCACAAAGCTGCTAACAACCTCCAGACCAGGCAACATCCTGGTAAACCTCCTCTGCACCCTCTTCAAAGCCTCCACATCCTTCTGGTAGTGTGGCGACCAGAATTGGGCCCAGTATTCCAAGTGCGGCCTTACCAAGGTTCGATACAACTGTAGCATGACTTGCCAGTTTTTTATACTCTATGCCCCGTCCAATGAAGGCAAGCATTCCGTATGCTTTTTTGACTACCTTGTTCACTTATGTTGCTACTTTCAAACATCTGTGGACCTGCACGCCCAGATCTCTCTGACTTTCTATATTCCGAAGAGTTTTGCCATTTATGGTATATTTCCCCTATGTGTTAGACATACCAAAATGCATTACCTCACATTTGTCTTGATTAAACTCCATTTGCCATTTCTGTGCCCAAGTCTCCAACCTATCTATGTCCTGCTGTATCTTGTGACAAACCTCAACACTATCTGCCACTCTACCAACCTTGGTGTCATCCGCGAACTTACTAATCAGACGAGCTAC
Source organism: Scyliorhinus torazame (assembly GCF_047496885.1). Classification (NCBI taxonomy): domain Eukaryota; kingdom Metazoa; phylum Chordata; class Chondrichthyes; order Carcharhiniformes; family Scyliorhinidae; genus Scyliorhinus; species Scyliorhinus torazame. The sequence continues at coordinate 67,355,752 of NC_092717.1, read as the reverse complement.
ATTTTCCTCCAAATCGTTTATGTACACTACAAACAACAGAGGCGACAGCACAGATCCCTGTGGAGCACCATTAGTCACAACCTTCCATTCAAAAAAACACCCTTTGCTACCCTACTACTACCCATTGCCTTCTGTGACCGAGCCAGTTCTATATCCATCTTGGTTCCCAGGAGTATCCCTGCTACCTTTCTTAAACAGCGGTACCACATTAGCTGTTCTCCAGTCCTCTGGGATCTCACCTGTCGCCAATGAGGATACAAAGATGTCAGTTAAGGCCTCAGCAATTTACTCCCTTGCTTCGCTCAGTATTCTGGGGTAAATCCTACCCAGCCCAGGAGACCTATCCATCTTCATATCTTTTAAAAGACCCGATACCTCCTCCTTTCCAATGCCAACATGACCCAGACTCTCCACACACCGTACCCAAGAATCATCTTCCACAAAGTCCTTTTCTTTGGCGAACACTGATGCAAAGTACTCATTTAATACCTAATAGAGGTCTCTAACATTCTGAAAGGTTTTGATGGAATAGCCACACATGTGGGGAAGAGCAAAACTGAAGGGAAATGGAGCACAAAAATAAGAGAACCTGTATGCTCAAACACTTGTTTAAAGTGTAATTGTTTCAACGCCAGAAGTATAGCGGGTTAGGCAGATGAACTTAGAGCACTTATTATTACTTGGATTACGATATTGGATACACCTTACAAACTCTGCCCCATCCAAACCCTGAGCACTAAGTGAGTCCCAGTCAATATAGGGGAAATTAAAATCCCCTACCATAACAATCATGTTACTTTTGCACCTATCCAAAATCTCTCTACTTATCTGCTACTCTATCTTTCGCTAGCAGTTGGGGGGGCCTATAATAATAATAATAATAATAATGATTGCTTATTGTCACAAGTAGGCTTCAATGAAGTTACTGTGAAAAGCCCCTAGTTGCCACATTCCGGCGCCTGTTCGGGGAGGCCGGTACAGGAATTGAACCCAGGCTGCTGGCCTTGATGTGCAATGCAAGCCAGCTGTTTAGCCCACTGTGCTAAACCAGCCTCTATAAACGCCCAACATTGTGATTGCCCCCTTCCTGTTCCTAAGCTCTACCCAGATTGCCTCATTGTATGAGCCCTCCAAGGTGTCCTCCCATAGTACGGCTATAATATTCTCCTTAAAAGGTAATGCTACTCCCCCACCCCTTTTACATCCCCCTTTATCTCGCCTGAAGCATCTATATCCTCCAACGTTCAGCTGACAATCTTGCCCTTCCTTTAACCATGTTTCTGTGATAGCCACAATATCGCAATCCAAGTAATAATAAGTGCTCTAAGTTCATCTGCCTAACCCGCTTTTTCTTTTTGACGAGGTTCACAATACCCCTCGATTTCCAAGGCTCCCAATACTTCCCATACTTATCCTTCATTCTCTCAGGAACATGACTTTCCTGAATCCTAATCAACTGTCGCTTGAAAGACTCCCACATGTCCGATGTTGATTTATTATCCAACAGCCGCAACCAATCCAAATTCTTCAATTCCTGTCTAATGTTATCGTAATTTGCCTTACCCCAGTTCAGCACCTTAACGTGAGGCTAACCCTGTCCAGAAGTACCCTAAAACTTACGGAATTGTGGTCACTACTCCCAAAATGTTCCCCTACTGAAACCTCAACCACCTGTCCAGGCTCATTCCCCAATACCAGATCCAGTACTGCCCCTTTCCTAGTTGGACTATCTACATACTGCACAAGGCGGCTTCCATAAGACCACAAGACATAAGAGCGGAAGTAAGGCCATTCGGCCCATCGAGTCCACTCCACCATTCAATCATGGCTGATTTCAACTCCATTTAGCCGCTCTCTCTCCATAGCCCTTAATTCCTCGAGAAATCAAGAATTTATCAACTTCTGTCTTAAAGACACTCAACGTCCCGGCCTCCACCGCCCTCTGTGGCAATGAATTCCACAGACCCACCACTCTCTGGCTGAAGAAATTTCTACTCATTTCTGTTCTAAAGTGACTACTTTTTATTCTAAGGCTGTGTCCTACTCTCCCCTGCTAATGGAAACAACTTCCCTACGTCCACCCTATCTAAGCCATTCATAGAACATAGAACATTACAGCGCAGTACAGGCCCTTCGGCCCTCGATGTTGCGCCGACCTGTGAAACCACTCTAAAGCCCATCTACACTATTGCCTTATCATCCATATGTCTATCCAATGACCATTTGAATGCCCTTAGTGTTGGCGAGTCCACTACTGTTGCAGGCAGGGCATTCCACGCCTTTACTACTCTCTGAGTAAAGAACCTACCTCTGACATCTGTCCTATATCTATCTCCCCTCAATTTAAAGCTATGTCCCCTCGTGCTAGACATCACTATCCGAGGAAAAAGGCTCTCACTGTCCACCCTATCCAATCCTCTGATCATCTTGTATGCCTGAATTAAGTCACCACTTAACCTTCTTCTCTCTAACGAAAACAGCCTCAAGTCCCTCAGCCTTTCCTCGTAAGATCTTCCCTCCATACCAGGCAACATTCTGGCAAATCTCCTCTGCACCCCCTCCAATGCTTCCACATCGTTCCTGTAATGCGGCGACCAGAATTGCACGCAATACTCCACATGAGGCCGCACCAGAGTTTTGTACAGCTGCAACATGACCTCATGGCTCTGAAACTTAATCCCTCTACCAATAAAAGCTAACACACCGTACGCCTTCTTAACAACCCTCTCAACCTGGGTGGCAACTTTCAGGGATCTATGTACATGGACACCGAGATCTCTCTGCTCATCCACACTGCCAAGAATCTTACCATTAGCCCAGTACTCGGTCGTCCTGTTATTCCTTCCAAAATGAATCACCTCACACTTTTCTGCATTAAACTCCATTTGCCACCTCTCAGCCCAGCGCTGCAGCTTGCAAGTCCCTCTGTAACTTGTAACATCCGTCCGCACTGTCCACAACTCCACCGACTTTAGTGTCATCTGCAGATTTACTCACACATCCTTCTACGCCCTCCTCCAGGTCATTTATAAAAATGACAAACAGCAGTGGCCCCAAAACAGATCCTTGTGGTACACCACTAGTAACTGGACTCCAGTCTGAATATTTCCCATCAACCACCACCCTTTGTCTTCTTCCAGCTAGCCAATTTCTGATCCAAACTGCTAAATCACCCTGAATCCCATGCCTCCGTATTTTCTGCAGTAGCCTACCGTGGGGAACCTTATCAAACGCTTTACTGAAATCCATATAGAACATAGAACGATACAGCGCAGTACAGGCCCTTCGGCCCACGATGTTGCACCGAAACAAAAGCCATCTAACCTACACTATGCCATTATCATCCATATGTTTATCCAATAAACTTTTAAATGCCCTCAATGTTGGCGGGTTCACTACTGTTGCAGGTAGGGCATTCCACGGCCTCACTACTCTTTGCGTAAAGAACCTACCTCTGACCTCTGTCCTATGTCTATTACCCCTCAGTTTAAAGCTATGTCTCCTCGTGCCAGCCATTTCCATCCGCGGGAGAAGGCTCTCACTGTCCACCCTATCTAACCGCCTGATCATTTTGTATGCCTCTATTAAGTCTCCTCTTAACCTTCTTCTCTCCAACGAAAACAACCTCAAGTCCATCAGCCTTTCCTCATAAGATTTTCCCTCCATACCAGGCAACATCCTGGTAAATCTCCTCTGCACCCGCTCCAAAGCCTCCATGTCCTTCCTATAATACCAGAACTGTACGCAATACTCCAAATGCGGCCGTACCAGAGTTTTGTACAGCTGCAACATGACCTCCTGACTCCGGAACTCAATCCCTCTACCAATAAAGGCCAACACTCCATAGGCCGTCTTCACCACCTGATCAACCTGGGTGGCAACTTTCAGGGATCTATGTACATGGACACCTAGATCCCTCTGCTCATCCACACTTCCAAGAACTTTACCATTAGCCAAATATTCCACATTCCTGTTATTCCTTCCAAAGTGAATCACCTCACACTTCTCTACATTAAATATACACCACATCAACTGCTTTACCCTCATCCACCTGTTTGGTCACCTTCTCAAAGAACTCAATAAGGTTTGTGAAGCATGACCTACCCTTCACAAAACCGTGTTGACTATCTCTAATCAAATTATTCCTTTCCAGATGATTATACATCCTATCTCTTATAAACCTTTCCAAGATTTTGCCCACAACAGAAGTAAGGCTCACTGGTCTATAGTTACCGGGGTTGTCTCTACTCCCCTTCTTGAACAAGGGGACAACATTTGCTATCCTCCAGTCTTCTGGCACTATTCCTATAGACAAAGATGACTTAAAGATCAAAGCCAAAGGTTCAGCAATCTCCTCCCTAGCTTCCCAGAGAATCCTAGGATAAATCTCATCCGGCCCAGGGGACTTATTATTTTCACACTTTCCAGAATTGCTAACACCTCCTCCTTATGAACCTCAAGCCCGTCTAGTCTAGTAGCCTGAATCTCAGTATTCTCCTCGACAACATTGTCTTTTTCCTCTGTGAATACTGACGAAAAATATTCATTTAGCACCTCTCCTATCTCCTCGGACTCCAAGCACAACTTCCCACTACTGTCCTTGACTGGCCCTACTCTTACCCTAGTCATTCGTTTATTCCTGACATATCTATAGAAAGCTTTAGGGTTATCCTTGATCCTACCTGCCAAAGACTTCTCATGTCCCCTCCTGGCTCTTCTTAGCTCTCTCTTTAGGTCCTTCCCAGCTAACTTGTCACTCTCGAGCGCCCTAACTGAACACTTCATGTCTCATCTTTACATAAGCCTCCTTCTTCCTCTTGACAAGTGTTTCGACTGCTTTAGTAAACCACGGTTCCCTTGCTCGACCACTTCCTCCCTGCCTGACAGGTACATACTTATCAAGGACACGCAGTAGCTGTTCCTTGAACAAGCTCCACATTTCCATTGTGCCCATCCCCTGCAGTTTTCCTCTCCATCCGATGCATCTTGAGTCTTGCCTCATCGCATCATAATTGCCTTTCCCCCAGATATAACTCTTGCCCTGCGGTATATACCTATCCCTTTCCATCACTAAAGTAAACTTAATCGAATTGTGGTCACTATCACCAAAGTGCTCACCTACTTCCAAATCTAACACCTGTCCTGGTTCATTACCCAGTACCAAATCCACTATGGCCGCGCCTCTCGTTGGCCTATCTACATACTGCGTCAGGAAACCCTCCTGCACACATTGGACAAAAACAGACCCATCTAAAGTACTCGAACTATAGCGTTTCCAGTCAATATTTGGAAAGTTAAAGTCCCCCAACAGGCCGAAGAGCCTGTACTGCCCTGTTGCTTTCGCTCCTACCCTATTCGTTAGAGAGAAGTCCCCCATAACAACTACCCTGTTGCTTTCGCTCCTATCCAGAATCATCTTTGCAATCCTTTCCTCTACATCTCTGGAACTTTTCGGAGGCCTATAGAAAACCCCTAACAGGGTGACCTCTCCTTTCCTGTTTCTAACCTCAGCCCTACTACCTCAGTAGATGAGTCCTCATCAAACGTCCTTTCTGCCACCGTAATACTGTCCTTGACTAACAATGGCCCCCCTCTTTTACCACCTTCCCTGAGCTTACTGAAATATCTAGCTCCCTGAATTCCTGCCTTACATCTTGTAAGTTTCTATTAGATCGCCCCTCAACCTCCTAAACTCTAATGAACATAATCCCAGGATCCTCAGACGTTCATCGTATGTTAAGCCTACCACTCCTGGGATCATCCGTGTGAATCTCCGCTGGACCCGCTCCAGTGCCAGTATGTGCTTCCTGAGATGTGGGGCCCAAAACTGCTCACAGTATTCTAAATGGGGCCTAACTCGTGCTTTATAAAGCTTCAGAAGTACATCCCTGCTTTTATATTCCAAGCCTCTTGTGATGAATGACAACATTGCATTTGCTTTCTTAATTACGGACTCAACCTGCAAGTTTACCTTTAGAGAATCCTGGACTAGGACTCCCAAGTCCCTTTGCACTTCAGCATTATGAATTTTGTCACCGTTTAGAAAATAGTCCATGCCTCTATTCTTTTTTCCAAAGTGCAAGACCTCGCACTTGCCCACGTTGAATTTCATCAGCCATTTCTTGGACCACTCTCCTAAACTGTCTAAATCTTTCTGCAGCCTCCCCACCTCCTCCATGCTACCTGCCCCTCCACCTATCTTTGTATCATCGGCAAACTTAGCCAGAATGCCCCCAGTCCCGTCATCTAGATCGTTAATATATAAAGAGAACAGCTGTGGCCCCAACACTGAACCCTGCGGGACACCACTCGTCATCGGTTGCCATTCCAAAAAAGAACCTTTTATCCCAACTCTCTGCCTTCTGCCTGACAGCCAATCGTCAATCCATGTTAGTACCTTGCCTCGAATACCGTGGGCCCTTATTTTACTCAGCAGTCTCCTGTGAGGCACCTTATCAAAGGCCTTTTGGAAGTCAAGATAGATAACATCCATTGGCTCTCCTTGGTCTAACCTATTTGTTATCTCTTCAAAGAACTCTTAACAGGTTTGTCAGGCACGACCTCCCCTTACTAAATATATGCTGACTTGTCCTAATCCGACCCTGCACTTCCAAGAATTTAGAAATCTCATTCTTAACGATGGATTCTAGGATCTTGCCAACAACCGAGGTTAGGCTAATTGGCCTATAATTTTCCATCTTTATTCTTGTTCTTATCTTGAACAGGGGGGTTACAACAGCGATTTTCCAATCCTCTGGAACTTTCCCTGACTCCAGTGACTTTTGAAAGATCATAACTAACGCCTCCACTATTTCTTCAGCTATCTCCTTTAGAATTCTAGGATGTAGCCCATCTGGGCACGGAGATTTATCAATTTTTAGACCTCTTAGTTTCTCTAGCACTTTCTCCTTTGTGATGGCTACCATATTCAACTCTGCCCCCTGACTCTCCGGAATTGTTGGGATATTACTCATGTGAAGACTGACGCAAAGTACTTATTTAGTTCCTCAGCTATTTCCTTGTCTCCCATCACTAGATTACCAGCGTCATTTTGGAGCGGCCCAATGTCTAATTTTGCCTCCCGTTTGTTTTTAATGTATTTAAAGAAACTTTTACTATCATTCCTAATGTTACTGGCTAGCCTACCTTCATATTTGATCCTCTCCTTATTTCTCTCTTTGTTATCCTCTGTTTGTTTTTGTAGCCTTCCCAATCTTCTGACTTCCCACTACTCTTTGCCACATTATAGGCTTTCTCTTTTGCTTTGATGCATTCCCTGACTTCCTTTGTCAGCCATGGCTGCCTAATCCCCCTCTGATAACCTTTCTTTTTTTGGGATGAACCTCTGTAATGTGTCCTCAATTACTCCCAGAAACTCCTGCCATTGCTGTTCTACTGTCTTTCCCACTAGGCTCTGCTCCCAGTCGATTTTCGTCAGTTCCTCCCTCATGCCCCTGTAGTTACCTTTATTTAACTGTAACACCTTTACATCTGATTCTACCTTTCTTTCAAATTGCAGACTGAATTCTACCATATTATGATCACTGCCTCCTAAGTGTTCCCTTACCTTAAGATCTTTAATCAAGTCTGGCTCATTACATAACACTAAGTCCAGAATGGCCTGTTCCCTCGTGGGTTCCATCACAAGCTGTTCCAAAAAGCCCTCCTGTAAACATTCAATGAATTCCCTTTCTTTGGGTCCACTGGCAACATTATTTACCCAGTCCACCTGCATATTGAAGTCCCCATGATCACTGTGACCTTGCCTTTTTGACATGCCCTTTCTATTTCGTGGTGCATTTTGTGCCCCTGGTCCTGGCCACTGTTAGGAGGCCTATACATAACTCCCATTATGTTTTTTTTGCCTTCTGCACTGTAAATTCTATGTATGATCTTGAAAGGTGGGAACAGTCGAAACCCTTGAGTATAAAGAAAGTAGGAATGTAGTGAAGCGGAAAATTAGGAGGGCTAGGGGGGGGGTAATGAAAAGTCCTTGGCAAGTAGGATTACGTTGAATTTCAAAGCTTTTTATTCATATGGAAAAAACAAGAGGGTGGCCAGGGAAAGGATTGGGCCACTTAAGGACAGTGGGGGAAATCTATGTGTTGAGCCAGAGGAAATGGGCAAGGTACTAAATGAATACTTTGCATCAGTATTCATTAAAGAAAGGGACTTTGTGGAAGATAATTCTTGGGTAGGGTGTGTGGAAAGTCTGGATCATGTTGACATCAAAAAAGATATTAAGATATTAAGGTAGATAAGTATCCTAGGCCGGATGGGATTTAACCCAGAATACTGAGGGAAGCAAGGGAGGAAGTTGCTGGGGCCTTGACTGACATCTTTGTATCCTCATTGGCTGCAGGTGAGATCCCAGAGGACTGGAGAATAGCTAATGTGGTACCGCTTTTTAAGAAAGATAGCAGCGATAATCTTGGAAACTATAGGCCAATGAGCCTCATGTCGATAGCCGGTAAATTATTGGATAGAATTCTCAGAGACAGGATTTATACCTATTTGGAAACAAATGAACTCATAGGTGATAGCATGGTTTTGTGAAGGGGTGGTTGTGACTCACCAACTTGATCGTGTTTCTTGAGGAGGTGACAAAGATGATTGATGAGGGGAGGGCAGTGGATGTTTACATGGACTTCAGTAAAGCCTTTAACAAGGTGCCTCATGGCGGACTGGTACAAAAGGTGAAGTCACACGGGATCAAAGGTGAGGTGGTAAGATGAATACAGAACTGGCTCGGTAACAGAAGGCAAGTAGAAGGCAAGCAGTAGAAGGGTGTTTTTCTGAATGGAAGGTTGTAACTAGTGGTGTTCCACAGGGATCGGTGCTTGGGCCTCTATTGTTTGTGGTGTACATAAATAATTTGGAGGAAAATGTAGCCGGTCTAATAAGTAAGTTCGCGGATGATACCACAGTTGATGGAGTGGCAGATAGTGCTGAGGATTGTCAGAAGATACAGCAGGCCATAGATGGGTTGGAGACTTGGGCAGAGAAATGGCAAATGGAGTTCAATCCGGACAAATGTGAGGTAATTAATGCATTTTGGTAGGTCTAACATAGAGGGCAAATATGTCGTAAATGGTAAAACTCTTAGGAATATAGAAAGTCAGAGAGATCTGGGTGTGCAGGTCCACAGATTTTTGAAGGTGGCAACACAAGTGGACAAGGTAGTCAAGAAAGCATACGAATGCTTGCCTTCATTGGACGGGGCATCGAGTATAAAAACTGGCAAGTCACGCTACAGTTATATAGAACCTTAGTAAGGCCGCACTTGGAATACTGGTCGCCACACTACCAGAAGGATGTGGAGGCTTTGGAGAGGGTGCAGAGGAGGTTCACCAAGCTGTTGCCTGGTCTGGAGGGTGTTAGCTATGTGGAGAGGCTGAATAGATTCGGACTGTTTTCATTAGAAAGACAGAGGTTGAATGGTGACCTGATCGAGGCCTACAAGATTATGAGGGGCATGGATAGAGTGGATGGGCAGGCATTCTTTCCCAGAGTGGAGGGGTCAGTCATCAGGGGGCATAGGTTTAAGGTCCGTGGGGCAAAGTTTAGAGGAGATGTGTGAGACAGGTTTTTTACGCAGAGTGTGGTGAGTGCCTGGAACGCGTTGCCAGGGGAGGTTGTGGAAGCAGATACATTGCCAACGTTCAAAAGGCATCTCGACAAACACATGGATAGGATGGGTATAGAGGGATGCGGCACAAGGAAGTGCTGAGGGTATTGTCAACGGTAAGGTATCATGGCTTGGAGGGCCGAAGGTCCTGTTCCTGTGCTATTTTGTTCTTTGTTTTATAAATATAAGATAGTCACCAAGAAATGAAATACAAAATTCAGAAGAAAGATCTTTACCCTGTCAGTAGTGAGAATATGAAACTTGCTGCCACGGGGAGTAGATGAGGTGGATCGTATAAATGTGTTTAAGGGGAAAATAGATAAGGAGAAAGGATAAGAGGAATATGTTGATATGATTATGTGACAATGAATGGAGCATAAATGCCACCATAGACTGGCTGACTCCGGCGGCTGTTTCTATGCTTTATATTCTACGTAATACTATGTATTTTACTTTGTGCTTCCTGTCACCTTAATCCAGATATCATTGCTGTTGCGAGACTGCGACTTCATGAATAACCTCAATGAGCCGGTGTGGAATATTTTCCCTGATCGCCGGGACGGTGGAGGTGGTGGAAGCAAATGGAATTATGCTTTGCTCGTGCCTATGGTGGGATTGGCAGCCTTCCGTAAGTATTGAGAATTTTGATCTGTACCATTTTTCCCCTTACTGTTCTGAACCGGTACTTCTGGAGTAAAAACAGACCTGGGAAGGGAACATAAGTGGGCCATTCAAAGCCCCGATTTTTTTTCTTTGAGAGAATAGCTCCCCGTGCCACCCCCCCCCCCCCCCCCCCAATCTCCCCCACCCACCCACTTTCTTATCCCAATAATGTACCTGTTAAATAATGCAATGTACACCACTTCAAAGTTATTTGCTGATGTCTGCTATCAGTTGAAAGTTTTTCTCTTACAGCTTTTGGAAAAAATAGCAAATTGGAATGAAAACTGTCTTAATTTTGTTTCTCGAGGCTGGATCTGGTCCAGGGAATCTCAGAACGAAATCAAGCAAGTAAAAGCAGCATGTAAGAACACAATAGACACTATGGAAAAAGATCTCAAATTGAAGTATGAAGACACAATAATTCAGAATCGACGCTTGCTTGCACATTGTGAGTTAGAGCAGGAGAAGCTCAAAAGTAAAGTCCAAAGTTATCGTGAAGCCCTTTCAGCACAGAGCCGGCAGCTGGTTGAAGAACGCAGACAGCTGGAGCAGGAACGTTTAAATATAGAACAGAAGAAGCATTCTCTGCAATATTCTGGTGTAGCAGGAGCTTTGTATCAGGATATGGTGGAGAGGGAAGGAGTGTGGGAAAACCAAGCTAGATCACTCATAAAAGAATTTGAAAAATCCCTGGTCAACAGGCAAAATCTGTTCTGCAGCTACTTTATACCACGACAAGAAAGATTGGAATTAGAAAGGAAGATGCTTAGCCAAGCTGTTACAAACCCAGTTGCCAAAGAGTTGGGTATTGAAGCTGGCTTAAGCAATATCTTCAAACATGAAACACACTGTGCAAATTTGCAAAATGTGGACAAAAGGCAAAATGGCAGATTAATGTGGATGTATCTCGCGTACTGGGAGCTTCAAGCTGAGCTACAGAAATTCAAGAAAGTAGAAGCAGCCTTATTGGGGAAACAAGCCAACTAAAATGGTGATTTTGTTTTAAGAAGAGTTAATCATTGTACTAGAAATTGATGGAAAATAATGGTGAATTAGCATCATTATTAGTGAACAAAATATCCTACAATTTGAAGTGGAGAAATAGGTCATGAGTTCCAATTCTCTACAACTGATTGTGGATTGCAGATGATTTAATATTAGCCATGCAAAACTTGAAAAAATCGCAAGCTCAACCCTCCAGTCAAATTCTTTATATCATGAAATTTCTGGATTTGTGCTGTAGTTGCACATTATTCTCATTGTTGCCATTTGGAGCTGATAATTCCTGCTGTAAGGGCCCTGTTAATGATCTGATTCATGATCCTAACTAAAACGCCAACCATGCAGGCTCTAAATGGGAACAATTGACACTGTGATCCCTCATTCCAGAGGGCATGAGTTGTTCTGAGTTAAATACGTATTTTTAAACACCTTTAATTCAGAAATGCAAATTAGATCCATTTCTTTCACAAAATGATTTTGATGTGAGGATGAGTAATTTGAAACATTTAGCATTCTTGGGAGGAAAAAAATTACATTGGCCACATCATTCCCAAAGCTCTTCACCACTGATGTTTTGTGCATGTTTTATGTTTTGATTTGCTGTAGCCTAATTGATGGAGACTGAATGCTATCATGAGACACCTCCATATCACTGTGCCGAGTGATTATCAGAATCATGGAAGGCAAATGAGATGAATTTGGGCAATTTCTTGTCTAACAATTCCTATGTTCTTTGAAAGTAGTTCATAATCCTAATCATGATGGATGCGGCTGCTTTTTCTGTATTTATTTGGTCAAGAATCTGTATACCCTTCTATTTCCTCATTCACTTCTCCAGGAACAATGTAGCAAATCACAAACACAATTTGATTACAGCATCCTCTCTGATTATTTCTTTTAGTTTTTGGTTTTACTTTTCCTCTGTGTATTTTTTCTTTCTCCTTTCATCCACTCTTTAATTCTCCTTTGGTACCGAAATTGACTCATATTCATCCTGTTTTCTGACCATAAGACATGGGAGCAGAAGTAAGCCACTTGGCCCATCAAGTTTGTTCCGCGATTCAATGGGATCATGGCTGATCTGACGATCCTCAACTCCACTTTCCCACCTTATCCCCATAACCCGTCATTCCCTTGGTGATTAAAAATATGTCCGTCTCAGCCTTGAACATATTTAATACCCAGCCTCTAAAGCTCTCTGCGGTAAAGAATTCCACAGATTCACTCCCGCTGAGGGAAGAAATTCCTCCTCATCGGTCTTAAATGGGTGACCCCTTACTATGAGATTATGCGCTCTGGTCCTAGACTCTCCCACAAGAGGAAATATCCTCTCAGCATCTACCCTGTCAAACCTCTAGAGAATCCTATTTGTCTCAATAAGGTCACCTCTCATTCTTCACAACTCCAATGATAATAGGCCCAATCTACTCAACCGCTTCTCACAAGAAAATCCCTCTATTCCCGAGATCAATTTAGTGAACCTTCTCTGGACTGCCACCAATGCCAGTCATGTGCTGTGTTTCTTCTTGATCCTTTTCTTTCATTGGTTAAGAAGGTAGTCCACTGGATACAACAGTCACAAACTGCCAGATTTGACTTTCATATTGCTCCACCGTTACCAATTTACGTTTCCAGCAATTTGTAGTGTAAATACAGTGTCATCTACAGGGGGGAAATTAAGCCAAATTTTTGGCAGTCGCCTCACGATGTGTCATTCTAGCAATTTCTGGGCCAACATATTGTTGCACCAGACACTATCAAAGCAAATATTCAACCAATATAAGTAAAATCCATTGGACCTTCATTCACCTGTCATAGAATTAATAGGAGCAGGAATAGGCCATTCGGCCTGTCGAGCCAATTTTGTCATTCAATAAGATCATGGCTGATCTGAATATGGACTTAGCTGCACTCTCTTGCCTGCTCCCCATAACTCTTGACTTGTTTGTAAATGAAAAATCTGTCTAACTCAGATTCAAATATTTTATATAATCTAACATCCAGATAATGAACTGGCAGATAATTTAGAAGTCTCCATTCACCATGTGTTTTCCATTCCATTTTAAATTGAATGCTTTGTTTGGTCATCTGAAAAATCTTGGAGGAATGTGCTTATAAACGCAGTATAAAAAACATCACTTTCTGGATGGGATTGTTTGTGTCATCTTGATCAGTAATATTTACTTCATGCTGAGTTTGTTGTATTACCTCGTCCACAGCAACGTGGGTTAATTGCTCAAATGCAGCAATATAGAACATTACAGCGCAGTACAGGCCCTTCGGCCCTCGATGTTGCGCCGACCTGTGAAACCACTCTAGAGCCCATCTACACTGTTCCCTTATCGTCCATATGTCTATCCAATGACCATTTGAATGCCCTTAGTGTTGGCGAGTCCGCTACTGTTGCAGGCAGGGCATTCCACGCCCTTACTACTCTCTAAGTAAAGAACCTACCTCTGACATCTGTCTTATATCTATCTCCCCTCAATTTAAAGCTATGTTTGTGATAAAGCTATGATGCTAGACATCACCATCCGAGGAAGAAGGCTCTCACAGTCCACCCTATCCAATCCTCTGATCATCTTGTATGCCTCAATTAAGTCACCTCTTAACCTTCTTCTCTCTAACGAAAACAGCCTCAAGTCCCTCAGCCTTTCCTCATAAGATCTTCCCTCCATACCAGGCAACATTCTGGTAAATCTCCTCTGCACCCTTTCCAATGCATCCACATCCTTCCTATAATGCGGCGACCAGAATTGCACGCAATACTCCAAATGCGGCCGCACCAGAGTTTTGTACAGCTGCAACATGACCTCATGGCTCCAAAACTCAGTCCCTCTACCAATAAAAGCTAACACACCGTACGCCTTCTTAACAACCCTCTCAACCTGGGTGGCAACTTTCAGGGATCTATGTACATGGACACCGAGATCTCTCTGCTCCTCCACACTGCCAAGAATCTTACCATTAGCCCAGTACTCTGTCTTCCTGTTATTCCTTCCAAAATGAATCACCTCTCACTTTTCTGCATTAAACTCCATTTGCCACCTCTCAGCCCAGTGCTGCAGCTTATCTATGTCCCTCTGTAACTTGTAACATCCGTCCGCACTGTCCACAACTCCACCGACTTTAGTGTCGTCTGCAAATTTACGCCCTCCTTCTACGCCCTCCTTCTACGCCCTCCTCCAGGTCATTTATAAAAATGACAAACAGCAGTGGCCCCAAAACAGATCCTTGTGGTACACCACTAGTAACTGGACTCCAGTCTGAACATTTCCCATCAACCACCACCCTTTGTCTTCTTCCAGCTAGCCAGTTTCTGATCCAAACTGCTAAATGATCCTGAATCCCATGCCTCCGTATTTTCTGCAGTAGCCTACCGTGGGGAACCTTATCAAACGCTTTACTGAAATCCATATACACCACATCAACTGCTTTACCCTCATGCACCTGTTTGGTCACCTTCTCAAAGAACTCAATAAGGTTTGTGAGGCACGACCTACCCTTCACAAAACCGTGTTGACTATCTCTAATCAAATTATTCCTTTCCAGATGATTATACATCCTATCTCTTATAAACCTTTCCAAGATTTTGCCCACAACAGAAGTAAGGCTCACTGGTCTATAGTTACCGGGGTTGTCTCTTCTTGAACAAGGGGACAACATTTGCTATCCCCCAGTCTTCTGGCACTATTCCTGTAGACAAAGATGACTTAAAGATCAAAGCCAAAGGCTCAGCAATCTCCTCCCTAGCTTCCCAGAGAATCCGAGGATAAATCCCATCCGGCCCAGGAGACTTATCTATTTTCACACTTTCCAGAATTGCTAACACCTCCTCCTTATGAACCTCAAGCCATTCTAGTCTACTGGCCTGAATCTCAGTATTCTCCTCGACAACATCGTCTTTTTCCTGTGTGAATACTGACGAAAGATATTCATTGAGCACCTCTCCTATCTCCTCAGACTCCAAGCACAACGTCCCACTACTGTCCTTGACTGGCTCGACTCTTACCCTAGTCATTCGTTTATTCCTGACATATCTATAGAAAGCTTTAGGGTTATCCTTGATCCTACCTGCCAAAGACTTCTCATTTCCTCTCCTGGCTCTTCTTAGCTCTCTCTTTAGGTCCTTCCTAGCTAACTTGTAACTCTCGAGCGCCCTAACTGAACCTTCATGTCTCGTCTTTACAGAAGCCTCCTCTTGACAAGTGTTTTGACTGCTTTAGTAAACCATGGTTCCCTTGCTCGACCACTTTCTCCCTGCCTGACAGGTACATACCTATCAATGACACGTAGTAGCTGTTCCTTGAACAAGCTCCACACTTCCATTGTGCCCATCCCCTGCAGTTTTCCTCTCCATCCGATGCATCCTAAGTCTTGCCTCATCGCATCATAATTGCCTTTCCCCCAGATATAACTCTTGCCCTGCTGTATATACCTATTCCTTTCCATCACTAAAGTAAACGTAATCGAATTGTGGTCACTATCACCAAAGTGCTCACCTACCTCCAAATCTAACTCCTGTCCTGGTTCATTACCCAGTACCAAATCCAATATGGCCTTGCCTCTCGTTGGCCTATCTACATACTGTGTCAGGAAACCCTCCTGCACACATTGGACAAAAACGGACCCATCTAAAGTACTCGAACTATAGCGTTTCCAGTCAATATTTGGAAAGTTAAAGTCCCCCAACAGGCCGAAGGGCCTGTACTGCCCTGTTACTTTCGCTCCTATCCTATTCGTTAGAGAGAAGAAGGTTCAGAGGTGACTTAATTGAGGCATACAATCAGAGGATTGGATAGGGTGGACAGTTAGAGCCTTTTTCCTTGGATGTTGATGTCTAGCACGAGGGGTCATACCTTTAAATTGATAGATATAAGACAGATGTCAGAGGTAGGTTCTTTACTCCGAGAGTAGTAAAGGAGTGGAATGCCCTGCCTGCACACAGTAGTGGACTCGCCAACACTAAGGACATTCAAATGGTCATTGGATAGACATATGGACAATAAGGGAATAGTGTAGATGGGCTCACAGGTCGGCGCAACATCGAGGGCCGAAGGGCCTGTACTGCGCTGTAATGTTCTATGTTCTATCCAGAATCATCTTTGCAATCCTTTCCTCTACATCTCTGGAACTTTTCGGAGGCCTATAGAAAACCCCTAACAGGGTGACCTCTCCTTTCCTGTTTCTAACCTCAGCCCATACTACCTCAGTAGACAAGTCCTCATCAAACGGCCTTTCTGCCACCGTAATACTGTCCTTGACTAACAATGCCACCCCACCCCCTCTTTTACCACCTTCCCTGCGCTTACTGAAATATCTAAACCTGCAACAACCATTCTTGTCCCTGCTCTATCCATGTCTCCGAAATGGCAACAACATTGAAGTCCCAGGTACCAACCCATGCCGCAAGTTCACCCACCTTATTCCGGATGCTCCTGGCATTGAAGAAGACACACTTTAAACCACCTTCCTGCCTGCCGGTACACTCCTGCAACTTTGAAACCTTACTCATGACCTCACTACTCTCAACCTCCTGTATACCGGAGCTACAATTCAGGTTCCCTGCATCTGCATATAAAAGTGCACAACTCTGGCATTGTTCAGCGATTCAGTCGATGGTCCTTCAGCGTGATTTTTTTCCAATGACACGACTACTTGCATCAATCACAGACATCAAGAATCATGGTGAACGGTTATGTGTAGATTTGTGGGATTTGGGATCATGTTTTAGGGGTATGAAATCAACTGATTTTGGATTGTGTGTAAGGGGTTTAAATCTTGTGTCTGAAATATGGGCAAAGGATTTAAACCATCTGGTTTTGAATTATGTATAAAAATCTGTTGGATTTGTTGCATTATTTTTAACAGATTTTAGATGAGAATATGCTGTGTTTGTTTAAGCATTTCATTGTATATATTTTTGCAGGAGTGTAATGTCTTTTTTTTTTACCTCTGAAATTTGAATGCAATAAATCAGTTATTTATATCTGGAACTGATCAAAATATATCTTGTAAAATAAAAGTTGTCACTATGCTCTTGATCTTGTATACTGCATAAATAACGGGCTTTATTTAGTAAGTGCATTCCACTGGTTCTTTGTTACCAATTTTCTTCTATCATGTGGGCGGCACGGTTGCTCCAGGATCCCAGGTTCGATTCCGGCCTCGGGTGACTGTGTGGAATTGCACTTTCTCCCCGTATCTGCGTGGGTTTCCTCCGGGTACTCCGGTTTCCTCCCACAGTCCAAAGATGTGCAGGTTAGGTGGATTGGCCACTCTAAATTGTCCCTTAGAGTCCAAAAAGGTTAGGTGGGGTTACTGGGTTACGGGGATAGGGTGGAAGTCTGGGCTTAAGTCGGGTGCTCTTTCCAAGGGCCGGTGCAGACTCGATGGGCCGAATGGTCTCCTGTGCTGTAAATTATATGATTCATGTTTTCACTGGAAATATGGGTTTAGATGTGATTTTGTTTTTAGGATTCTAAAGGGACTGGATAATGTGAACTATTTCATCTTCTCCAAACCATAGAGCGAGTGGACATGGCCTGTGGTTGAAGGGCAGGTGGGAGAAGATGAGATGGGTATATTCTAAATTAAAAAGTATATGAATTATTTGGGACAAAACATTAGAAGTATAGTATCCTTGAGAGGAACAGGTACTTTGGATCTATGATTCCCAAAGCTCTTCATCATTGGAGTTTTCCTCATGTTCTGTCTTGGTCTGAAGTAGGTTAATTGATTTTTTAAAAAATATTTTTATTCTCCTTTTTCACATTTTCACCCAACAAACAATCAACAGTAACAAATATAATGTTAAACCCCTGGTCAACAACCCCTTCCAACAACCCGCAAATTTTAAATACAAGCATCGAAGAAAAGGAATCAGGAATCCACCATCCACCATAGTCATCAACAATATACACAGTCCAAACCGCACCCCAACGTTCAATGTTATTCAATTCTTGAAAGTGCATAATGAACAAAGCCCATGAATTGTAGAACCCTTCCATCCTTCCCATAAACTCAAATTTCACCTTCTCGAGGGTTAAAAACTTCAACAGATCTCCCCACCACGCCAGGGCACAGTGTGGAGAAACTGAACTCCACCCCAACAGGATTCGCCTTTGGGCGATCAGTGAGGCGAAGGCTAAAACATCTGCCTCCACTCCTGCTTCCAACCCTGGCTGATCCGTTACCATGAAAATGGTCTCCAGAGGACCAGGCTCAAGCCTCATGTACCACCTTCAAAATTAAATTGAAAACCTCCCTCCAATACCCCTCCAGCTTTAGACAGGACCAAAACATATGAACGTGGTTTACGACGCACCGCACGCTCACAAGTATCCTCTACCCCCTCAAAGAGTCGGCTCATCCTCTCCTTTGTGACGTGCGCCCGAACCACCATCTTCAGCTGTATCAGCCCCAACCTTGCGCATGGAGTTGAGGCATTCACCGTCCGGAGCACCTTACACCCACAACCCCTCGTCCATGTCCTCTCAACTCTACCTCCCAATTTGTCTTAACCCCCTCCAGTGCGTTCTCTTCCAGAATCGCCCCATAAATCGCCGACACCACCCCCTCCTCCATTTCCCCTGTTGTCAGCACCTCCTCCAACAGTGTGGAGGTTGGCGCCACCGGAAAGCTCTGTATCTCATTCTTAGCGAAATCTCGGACCTGCATATCCCCCTGCCCCAATCCCTTTCCACACCTCCAAACTCCTCAACGCGATGGCCAGCGACTCAATCGCAAGCACAAACAACAGGGGAGACTTAGGACATCCCTGCCTGGTCCCACGGTGCAGAGCAAAATATCCCGAATTCATGTTATTTGTGCGGGAAACCCATCTGGCCCTGCTACCATCCCCGACTGCATCCTCCCAATCGTGTCTTTTATCTCCTGCTCCGCTATCGCCCCATCCAATGTGTCCCTGTCCCCCGACCCCAGCCTAGGGTATTCAAAACCATCCAGGAATTCCTGCATCTCCCGATCCCCCCCAGGTGGCTCCAACCTATACAATCTCTCGTAAAACTCCTCAAACACCCTATTAATCTGACCTGGAGCCACCACCAACTTCCCTGCCCTATCCCGCACCTGAACAATTTCCCTCGCTGCTGCCTCTGAGACTGGCCTACCAACATGTACCCGGCCTTCTTTCCGTATTTGTAAACTGATCCCCTTGCCCGCTTCAATTGTCGCACTGCGTTCCTTGTGGACAACCGGTCAAAACTCGCCTGTAACTCCTTCCTCTTTTCCAACTTCTGCATAGAAATATCACAGAATTTACAGTGCACAAGGAGGCCATTCGGCCCATCAAGTCTGCGCCGGCTCTTGGAAAGAGCACCCTACCCAAGGTCTCCTGTCTGCCTCCAACATCTCATCTGTTACCCGTTGATGCTCCACCCTCTCCTCCTTTGCATTAAAGGAGATCACCTCACCACTGCCTTGAGAGCTTCCCAAACCACCGCCTGCGAAACCTCTCCCGTACAATTGAACTCCACATATTCCTCAATTACTTTCCCAGTCTTATTACAGAACCCTCGGTCCCCCAACAGCCCCACATCTAATCTCAACTCCGGACTCTGCACTGGCCCCCTCTCCCACTGGAGCATCATTTTGATATTGCAATGGCCGAGTATTCCGACTCTTTAACCCCTCCAAGCAGCGCCTTCCCTACCACAAAAGACTCAATTCGAGAATTAGCCTTGTGGACTGAGGAGAAAAAAAGAGTACTCCTGCTCTACCGGGTGCAGAAACCTCCAAGGGTCAACCCCTCCCATTTCTGCCATTAGTCTAGCCAATGCCTTCGCACACCCCTGACGGAACAAGCGAATGGGGCCGTGACCTGTCCAATCGTGGCTCCTGCACCAAGTTCCAGTCCCCACCCACTATCAATCCTTGTGAATCAAGTCGGGGATCGCCCCACACACCTTCACAAAACCTACATCATCCCAGTTGGGACCATATACACTTACTAGCTCTACTAGCTTCCCCTCAAATGCCCCTGTCACTGTTACATACCTGCCTCCCTGATCTGCGACGACTTTCTCCAAGTGGAACTGTACTCTTGCCGACCAGGATCGCTACCCCTCGATCCCCACCATCAAATTCCGAATGAAACACCTGGCTGACACAGCCCTTCCTAAGCCTTTACCCTCAATTGAGTCTCCTGCAGCATCGCCACATAGGCCTTAAAATCTTTCAGGTGTGTCAGCACCTTTGATCTCTTGACTAGGCCACCCAATCCCCTCACGTTCCATGTAATTATCCGAACCGGGGGGGGGGTCTCTCAAACCGCGCCCCCCCTCCCTTCATATCCACCATCATCGTAACACTGGGCCCTGCCCTTATCCATTGTTAACATTGAACCCCCTCCCAGAATCCCCCCTGCACTTCCTCACAAAAAACCCACACCCAGTATTGATCCCCTCCCACCTCCTTTTTACACCTCTTCTGCCTATTACAAGCTGCTCGCCAGGCACCAATGTCTGCAGCCCCTACCACACCTCATCTCCATTCACTAGCCAAGTTAAGGTAGCTAGTGGGGGGGCCCCTACCCAAGACTTTCACATTTCCTCTCCCCCCCCCCCCCCCCCCCCCCACCTTCCCGTCCCAGGAAAAAACAACCAAACCCAAACATCTCAATAAAATAACATAAAACCGTTGCAACAAAGAATGACAATCAAAAATCTTAAACTCTATAACAGCGTGAAGTAAATAAAGAACAATGCACTCTCCTTACTCCCCATTCACAGCCCACAGCCCTTCTTCAGTTTCAGTCTTCACTTCTGTCCGGAATGCCTCCACCATCTCAAAGTAAAAATCTCTGGCGTTGTAGGTCATCCTCAGCTTCGCTGGATACACCACACCAAATCGCACCCCGCTGTTGTATAATGCTGTCTTAACTCGGCCAAAAGCCGCTCGCCTCTTTGCCAGCTCCACCGACAAGTCCTGGTATATGCAAACTCCTACTGCACCTCCCACTTCTGCTGGGCCCAGTTCAACACCTCCTTCATGTGATACTTGTGAAAGCAGATGATCGCAGCCCTTGACGGCTCATTTAACTTTGACTTCGGCCTCAGTGATGGGCTAGGTCCAGTTTATACTGGGAGGGCTCCTCACCCTCCACCATCGATTCCACCAACATCTTGGCGAAGTACTCCGTCGGCCTCGCGCGCGCCCCCCCCCCCCCCCCCCCCCCCCCCCCCCCGGGCAAGCCCACAATCCTCAAATGTTTCCGCCTCGAGCGGTTCTCCAGGTCCTCCAGCTTTGTTTGAAGCCCCTTGTTGGCCTCGACCACCCTCTGCAGCTCAACCCATCGAGGTAAGCTGATCATGTGCTACGACATGGCCTCCTCCACTCCCTTCATCTTCTCGCTCTGCTTCTCGCACTTTGGCTGATGTCTTCGACACAGCTACTCTCACCGGACAACTGCCTCCTCCAAGAACATCTTCAAAGCCACCGGCATCTCCTTCCTCAACGCCTCCATGTGCTTCTCCGGCTCCAAAGACATCACCTCAGTCATCCTTTCTGCTGTGAACTGTGAGGCCCCACCCGGCAGCCCAGCCTCCGCCATCTTGCCAGCTCCCTGGCTGGCCCTCTCACTCAACGGTGAACACTCACTCCCACCCTTCTGTACGGCTGTTTTTTTTTTTTTATCCCTTTAACATCGTTTGCCTTGCATATTCCTTCAATCAATCATTCGCAATTTGCCCCCAGGACCGGATTTTAAAACTCCTAAAATCACACCTCAAGGAGGAGCCACCCAGCATGCGACTTCACCTCTATATGCCGCCACCGGAAGTCGGTTAATTGATAAGAGATGATTGCTGTGATTAGTCAACAACCCAATATCATTTAATCCAGTGACTACCTGATTGAAGGTTAACCCGATGGAGCTTGGTAATTTTTCACCTAGAAATTCCTATGCTCCTGCCTCTCCTGCATCAGTTATCCTGCTACAACCTTCCAAATCAACTGAGTTACACAATGAATGCCAGCAGAAAAGCATCAGAGCCAGATCTGAGCCTCCTCTTGCCCAGTATGTACTGACGTGTATTCCAGTGAATGCCAGCAGATAAATCTATGGGAACTCTGACGTTTACTTCGCTATGCTCCCTCAGCCAGGGCATAGGATTTCACATCTTAGTCATAGGATTTCACAGCTCAGAAGGGCAGCAAGTCCACTGTGCCTGTTCTGTCTCTAAATAAATGCTATTCCAGTTGCGAACCCAACCAGATTTGAACGGTGGGTTGGCTATCTAATGTGTGTGGTTAATGCAACATTGGACCTTGCCTTCCCTTACTCGCCCACCATATTGTGTAGTTAGCCCAAAGGCAGTTTGCATAAATTGAAGCACAGGTTAGG
The DNA here is from genome assembly GCF_047496885.1 of Scyliorhinus torazame. Classification (NCBI taxonomy): domain Eukaryota; kingdom Metazoa; phylum Chordata; class Chondrichthyes; order Carcharhiniformes; family Scyliorhinidae; genus Scyliorhinus; species Scyliorhinus torazame. Next base: position 67,333,094 of record NC_092717.1, on the reverse strand, counting down.
GAGAAGTTGGGGTTTAGGGGGATCAAAGAATCAACCTTTGTTTTTTAAAAAAACATTTATTGAGGCATTTATAATTTTATAACAATAAACGATACAGATACAAATATAAACGTAGTGCAAAAAACATCTCTCACTAATCACGCCTACTCTAAACATAGAGTAGCCTAACTCCCCACCTACCCCCACCCCCCTGCCTCTGCTGACAGTTTTCCCTGAAGAAATCGATAAACAACTGCCACCTCTGTATGAACCCCAACGTTGACCCTCTCAGGGCAAACTTATTTTCTCAAGTCTGAGAAACCCAGCCATGTCGCTAACCCGAAGCTCTGATTTCAGGGGCTTTGAGTCCCTCCACACTAACAATATCCGCCTCCGGGCTACCAAGGAGGCAAAGGCCAAAATGACAGTCTCTCTCGTCCCCTGGACTCCCGGATCTTCCGACACTACGAAGATCGCCACCTCTGGACTTTGCGCCACCTTTGTTTTAAGTACCGTGGACATGACATCCGCAAATCCTTGCCAGTATCCCCTAAGCTTCGGGCATGCCCAAAACATATGGACAGAGTTTGCTGGCCCTCCCGCTCACCTCACACACTTGTCCTCTATCCCAAAAAACTTGCTCATCCGGGCCACCGTCATGTGTGCCTGGTGAACCACCTTAAATTGTATCAGGCTGAGCCTGGCACATGATGAGGACGTGCTGACTCTGCTCAAAGCATCCGCCCACAGACCAGCCTCAACCTCCCCCACCCCCCAACTCATCTTCTCATTTACCCGTTAGCTCATCTATCTGGGTTTCCTCTCACTCCATAAGCCCTTTGTAGACATCTAAAACCTTCCCCTTCCCCACCCCCATTCTCGAAACTACCCTGGCCTGCGTCCCCTGTGGCAGTAGGAGGGGAAAGGTCGAAACCTGCCTTCGCACAAAATCTCTTATCTGCAGAAATCGAAATTCATTCCCTCCCGGCAATTCAAACCTCTCCTCCAAATCCTCCAAACGTGGAAGCTCCCATCAATAGATAGATCTCCCATCCTCTCAATCCCTGGCTCTCTGTCACCTCCGAAACCCTCCATCCAACCTCCCCGGGACAAACCGGTGATTGCCAGAAATTGGAGCCCACACCTGTTGTGTTACCTGCGTGGTCGATAACACGTGTTACTCAATCCTTGGTTGATGGTGAGGTCCTCGGAATCTTGTTGAAGAAGACTCAAACTCGTCCAGTAACAACAAAGATTTATTGAGTAACTATAACTATTAATGCATGAGTTCTTTACCTTAACATGGAAACTAGGAATTGGTTAACAAGATTTAACAATAATAACTAAACGTAACTCCACTAACTATCTATGTGATTCTGATGTTACTCTGTTCCCAGTGCACCCACAAGAGAGAGGCTGAGACCCCGTGTGGCTGCTTTTTTTATACCCCTGTTAGTCCAGCCCTCCAGTTATCATGTGGTGCTGCTATCTACCCATTAACCCCTTGTGTGCATGCACCTACAGAGATCACTACATCGCCCCCTTTTTAATGTGTTACAGATTTTCTGTATGGTGCAACGAAAATTGAACAAACATAATGAATTAAGCCAACTGGGAACAGATAAAACAAGTAACGCTGTGTACAGAATGGGATGGTATTAATGACTGTACAAAGTCAATCAACGTTTAAAAAGTCCAATCCTAACGAAAAACCTTGTGAGTCCAGACTGTATGAGTTTGATCAGGTGGATTGATCCCTCCGCCTGTCGTTGAGGTGGCAGTGTTGATGCCGTCATGTCGTTGTGACCACCATCAGTGTTTATGTGTTTGTGAGGACATCACGAGACATCGGAATGGTTGAATCACTTTGTTGTCTGATTTATACTTTCTTTTTTTTATGCTTGTGGTAGCGATTTGTGTTGCATCTTTCTTGAAAGCTGGTTTTCTTGTTTGTTGTGGAGCAAATGCGAATTTGTGAGATTTGTTGCCATGCCATGGCATGTTTGTACTCTTGTTGCGCTCAATGTGTGTTCCTTGTGGATAATTTGAGTAATTGTCAGTTATTGGTGTCAGTTACATTGAGCGTTTCTTTTTGAGAACTGTGAGAATGATCTGATGTCGTATTGATGTTGGTGACATCAGTCATTTGTGGTGGATTTGATTGTTCTTCTTTGCTGCCTCGGTGCTCCTCTGATGGAGACATTTCCGGTTCATTTGAATCATCTGTGATCTCTTTATGCTCCTCTTCAGAGTTAAAATCTTCAAGATTTCAATTGACGTGGTCTCACTGGACCCAAGAGTAGTCCTATTCTGTGCTTCTGAGATCTGTCAGTCTCGCTGTGATCCTGCACACTCTGAATGTCGAGTGTGATCGCTTTGTCACTGTTTTCACATACAGTGGGTAGACATTCAGTGTCTTCTTGCCGATTCATGGCTGTCTCTCCGGAGTCGTTGCTTGCGGCCATTCTGGAGCCTGTCACGAGCTCGCTATGGAGGCCGGTATCACTCCCTCAGTGGAGCCAATCTGTGCTCTCTGCGTGGCGTCGCCTTCTGCTAGGATATGTGACATGTGGTTGTCATCCATTTTGTCAACGAGCTGCCGTGTCGTCATGGTACTGGATTCTCCCACCATGAAACTCGTTGGGACTTGGCATCTATGTTGCTGCTGCAATGACCATCAGATCCGGAGAACTGATCCATGGCTGAGTGGCATTCGTCAGCGAGCAAATCATCGTTTCTTGTCAAGGATGTGTCATGGTGCTCTATTTGTCCAATGAGGAACTCATCTCTTGAGTAATCATCGTCAATGAACAAATCTTTTGTTATGGACTTGTCATTGTGCTCTTCTCTTTGGGTGTTGCAAACTGCTTGTTCCAGTGTGTTGTGAATGTTATTTTCAACTGCTGGTGTAAGTTCGGGCATTGTTCTGTATTTTGAGGTTAAAAAATTGGGTTTTGCAGCTTTAAATTTCTTTTTGTTCATTTTCGTGCATTTCCCTTTTAAGTGGGCGTGGTCCTGGTCCTCTGACGTCATGACGCGCGTGACGTCATGTCGCATGTGACGTCATTCTTAGGGCCCAATTGCGCTTGTGCACTCCGAGTTTCCTGTACTGTGCGCTCTTTCCGCAACTGCGCATGTGTGGCTTATCGCGCATGCGCAGAGCACTGTTTTGGCTGTTTACGTCTTTTAGGGAAGTGCGCATGTGCGGCTCCTTTCCCAAGATGGCTGCCAATCAAAGTATGCTGCTGCATTGAGTGAGATCCTGCCTCTGCTTCGTGGTAAGTTTTGGCGCTGTTTTTCTTTGGATAAATTGAAGGTACTAATTTTTTTTCTGTGCATGCACTATGCCCTGTTTAATCGCGATTTCTAGAGTTAGATACTGTGGTTGTGAAAGTTTTTTTGTTAAATTTTGATCAGATAGTCCATAAATCTATTATCATAGCATCTCTGAAATCAGCATAATTACAGCCTTGTACTAGTACCTGGAGGTCTGCAATAAAATCAGTGATTGTCTCTCCGAATCTCTGGCACCTATTACGAAATTCAAATCTTTCTAGCATCTCAACAGACTGATTTTTACAGTGTTGTTCAAATTTTGCAGTAATTACTTTAAATTTCGTTTTGTCTTCACCTTCCAAGAAATTGAATGAATTATATATCTCCATGGCCTGTTTCCCCGCCGCCAATTGGCTATTTTTTTAGAATCTGCCGCAGCGGTTATCTCCTTAATTTCCAGAAATAGATTAAAGTGTTGAAGGAAAATTTTCCAATTATACTGGAGATTACCCCAGGTTCTGAGGGGCTCTGGAGCTGGAAGTGAGTCCACCTTACCGTTTTTTTTCTTGCCCGAGAGGTCCGACTGTTGCGATGCCTTCCGTGGTCGAATAACTATCCAAATTTTTTTCTTTTTCTTGTCTGTCGAACCTAATCTAGCTAGTTTCTGTTTTTGCTGTTAAGACCAACACTCCTCGGTACCATGTTGTGTTACCTGCGTTGTCGATAACACGTGTTACTCAATCCTTGGTTGATGGTGAGGTCCTCGGAATCTTGTTGAAGAAGACTCAAACTCGTCCAGTAACAACAAAGATTTATTGAGTAACTATAACTATTAATGCATGAGTTCTTTACCTTAACATGGAAACTGGGAATTGGTTAACAAGATTTAACAATAATAACTAAACGTAACTCCACTAACTATCTATGTGATTCTGATGTTACCCTATTCACAGTGCACCCACAAGAGAGAGGCTGAGACCCCGTGTGGCTGTTTTTTTTATATCCCTGTTGGTCCAGCCCTCGAGTGATCATGTGGTGCTGCTATCTACCCATTAACCCCTTGTGTGCATGCACCTACAGAGATCACTACTACACCGCGCTCCCTCCACTCCCATATGGTTCCGCCACTGCCCCCAAACTTTCAGAGCCGCCACTACCAGCGGACCTGTGCAGTATCAAGCCAGCGAGAATGGCAGAGGTGCTCCTCTGGCCGTTAGCAGTGCTCCTAAACTTGTGCTCCTTCATGATGCTACTTCTATCTGCTCCCATACCGACCCCTCCCCCTCACCCCACTTCCTGATCATTGCTGCCCAGTAGTAATTGCTAAACCAGGGCCAACACCACCCCCCCCCCCCCACCCCGCCTTGGCTCCGCTCCAACAGCAATTTCCTTACTCGTGGGTTTTTACCAGTCCACACAAACCCAGAGATCACCGCATAAACCTGCTTAAAAAGGGCCTTTGGTATATAAATAGGGAGACACTGGAAAACAAACAAAAATCTCAAGAGAACTGTCATCCTTACAGTCTGTACCCTCCCCGCCAGTGACAACGGGAGCATGTCCCACCTCCGAAAGTCCTCCTTCATTTGCTCAACTAACTGGGTCAGATTTAATTCATGTAACTGTTCCCACCCCCTGTGCCACTTGAATTCCCAAGTAACGAAAACTCCCTCCCACCACTTTGAATGGCAACTCCCCAGCCTCCTCTCCTGCCCCCTCACCTGGATCACAAAAAATGCACTTTTTCCCATATTCAATTTATACCCCGAGAACCGTCCAAATTCCCCAAGATCTGCATAATCTCTCCCATCCCCCCTAGCAGGTCAGAAATATACAAGAGTAGGTTGTCTGCCTATAGCGAGACCCTGTCATTGGCAAACAGGGTTAAGGAAAATCCCAAGGCTTTTTACACGTACATAAAAAGCAAGAGGGTAGCCAGGGAAAGGGTTGGCCCACTGAAGGATAGGCAAGGGAATCTATGTGTGGAGCCAGAGGAAATGGGCGAGGTACTAAATGAATACTTTGCATCAGTATTCACCAAAGAGAAGGAATTGGTAGATGTTGAGTCTGGAGAAGGGGGTGTAGATAGCCTGGGTCACATTGTGATCCAAAAAGACGAGGTGTTGGGTGTCTTAAAAAATATTAAGGTAGATAAGTCCCCAGGGCCTGATGGGATCTACCCCAGAATACTGAAGGAGGCTGGAGAGGAAATTGCTGAGGCCTTGACAGAAATCTTTGGATCCTCGCTGTCTTCAGGGGATGTCCCGGAGGACTGGAGAATAGCCAATGTTGTTCCTCTGTTTAAGAAGGGTAGCAAGGATAATCCCGGGAACTACAGGCCGGTGAGCCTTACTTCAGTGGTAGGGAAATTACTGGAGAGAATTCTTCGAGACAGGATCTACTCCCATTTGGAAGCAAATGGACGTATTAGTGAGAGGCAGCACGGTTTTGTGAAGGGGAGGTCGTGTCTCACTAACTTGATAGAGCTTTTCGAGGAGGTCACTAAGATGATTGATGCAGGTAGGGCAGTAGATGTTGTCTATATGGACTTCAGTAAGGCCTTTGACAAGGTCCCTCATGGTAGACTAGTACAAAAGGTGAAGTCACACGGGATCAGGGGTGAGCTGGCAAGGTGGATACAGAACTGGCTAGGCCATAGAAGGCAGAGAGTAGCAATGGAGGGGTGCTTTTCTAATTGAGGGCTGTGACCAGTGGTGTTCCACAGGGATCAGTGCTGGGACCTTTGCTCTTTGTAGTATATATAAATGATTTGGAGGAAAATGTAACTGGTCTGATTAGTAAGTTTGCAGACGACACAAAGGTTGGTGGAATTGCGGATAGCGATGAGGACTGTCGGAGGATACAGCAGGATTTAGATTGTCTGGAGACTTGGGCGGAGAGATGGCAGATGGAGTTTAATCCGGACAAATGTGAGGTAATGCATTTTGGAAGGTCTAATGCAGGTAGGGAATATACAGTGAATGGTAGAACCCTCAAGAGTATTGAAAGTCAAAGAGATCTAGGAGTACAGGTCCACAGGTCATTGAAAGGGGCAACACAGGTGGAGAAGGTAGTCAAGAAGGCATACGGCATGCTTGCCTTCATTGGCCGGGGCATTGAGTATAAGAATTGGCAAGTCATGTTGCAGCTGTATAGAACCTTAGTTAGGTCACACTTGGAGTATAGTGTTCAATTCTGGTCGCCACACTACCAGAAAGATGTGGAGGCTTTAGAGAGGGTGCAGAAGAGATTTACCAGAATGTTGCCTGGTATGGAGGGCATTAGCTATGAGGAGCTAATCACTGGAACGAAGGAGGTTGAGGGGAGACCTGATAGAGGTATACAAAATTATGAGGGGCATAGACAGAGTGGATAGTCAGAGGCTTTTCCCCAGGGTAGAGGGGTCAATTACTAGGGGGCATAGGTTTAATGTGAGAGGGGCAAGGTTTAGAGTAGATGTACGAGGCAAGTTTTTTACGCAGAGGGTAGTGGGTGCCTGGAACTTGCTACCGGAGGAGGTAGTGGAAGCAGGGACGATAGGGACATTTAAGGGGCATCTTGACAAATATATGAATAGGATGGGAATAGAAGGATACGGACCCAGGAAGTGTAGAAGATTGTAGTTTAGTCGGGCAGCATGGTCGGCACGGGCTTGGAGGGCCGAAGGGCCTGTTCCTGTGCTGTACATTTCTTTGTTCTTTGTTCTTTGTTTGTGCTCTACCCCACCCTGGACTAGTCCCTTCCAGTCCTTTGACGCTCTCAGCGCCATCACCAATGGCTCTATAGCCAAGGCAAACAACAGTGGGGAGAGTGGACATCCCTGCCTCGTCCCCTGGCTCAGTCTGAAATATTCCGAGCTCACCCGGTTCGTCCGCACAGTTGCCACCGGCCCCTGGTACAGCAACCGGACCCAGTCTACAAAACCCTGCCCAAACCCAAACCGCCCCAGGACCTCCCACAAATACTTCCACTCCACCCAGTCGAAGGCCTTTTCTGCGTCCATAGTGACCACCACCTCTACATCCCGCCCCTCGGAGGGCATCATGATAACATTCAAAAGCCTTCTAACGTTGGCTGTTAACTGCCTACCTTTAACCTATCTCGTCTGGTCCTCCCCTAACATCCCCAGAACACAATCTTCTTTTCTCGAGGCCAAAATCTTGACCAGCAATTTGGCGTCAACATTTAGTAGGGAGATTGGCCTATATGACCCGCATTGTTCTGGGTCCTTCTCCCAATGAGATCAAAGCCTGTGACATTGTTGGGGGAAGAACACCCCACTCCCTAGCCTCATTAAATGCCCTCACCAGCAGCGGACCCAGCATCCCAGAAAACATCTTATAAAATTCCACTGGGTAGCCGTCTGGTCCCAGGGCCTTGCCCGACTGCATGGCCTCCAATCCCTCCACTACTTCCACAATCCCGATCGGGGCTCCCAGTCCCTCCACCAACCGTCGTCTCAGTTTGGTGCATAGATATTCACTAAAACCACCAGCATCCCCTCCAGTTTCCCACTCACCAGAACATACCTTCCCCCTGAGTCCGCCACTATGCTCCCTACTTCAAATGACACCCGCTTATTGATCAAGATCGCTACCCCCCTAATTTTAGAGTCTAGCCCTGAATGAAATACCTGCCCAACCCATCCTTTCCTCAGCCTAGTCTGATCCACTATCCTCAGTTGTGTTTCCTGTAGTATTGCCACGTCCGCCTTAAAACTCTTTAAATGCGCGAACGTGCAAACCCTCTTGGCCGGGCCCCTCTGGCACTGTTCACATTTATGCTCCACCGCCGGGAAGAACCTGCTCATTTGGGTTCTGGTCAGTTGCGCTCTGTGCACCACTTTGAGCTGCATTAGGCTGAGCCTTGCGCAGGAGGAGGTGGAGTTGGCCCTGCTCAGTGCTTCGCTCCAGAATCGCCACCCTACCTCTGTCCCCAGTTCGTCCTCCCATTTTTGTCTGGTCCTGTCCAGTGGTGTTCGAGCTCTGTCCAGTAACTGTCCGTATATTTTCCCACATAGCTCCCCCTTCTCACTGCTTATGCCTCTCAGGTCCTCTAATAGTTTCTGGGGCCCCGGGAGTCTTTGCGGAGGAAGTGTTTTGTTTGGAGGTGTCTCAATTCCTGTCCTTTTGCTAGTTTCCGCTTCCTTGTCAGTTCGTCCAGTGTTGCCAGTCTGCGCCCTACATAGTAGTCCCCGACCGTCAGTGTGCCCCCGTCCCAAATCCATCTTTTGAAGGTGGAATCCAGCATGGTTGGGGGGAATCTGTGATTGCCACAGATGGACACCATGGGGGACATTTTAGTTATCCCCAAGTGTTGTCTCAGCTGGGTCCACGTTCTCAGCGTGGCCTCTACCACTGGGTTCGTTATGTGTCTTATTGAGGGGGATGGGAGTGCTACTATAGCCAGGGCTGGAGAGTCGTTCCCTTGCAGGAGGCCTCCTCCATTTGTACCCACTCTGAGTCGGGTTCGTGCACCCAACCCCTCTTTCTGTCGTTGCTGCCCAGTGGTAGTAATTTAGGTTTGGTAACTTTTCCTCTTTGCAGTGTTGATTTGGGAATTCTCGGGTTCTTACCCAACCCCCCACCCCCCACACACACACGAACGCCATGATTAGACTGTCTACATTTTGTATAAAGGCCTTGGGATGAAGATCGGTATGGATCTAAACAGGAAGAGGAACCTCGGCAGTACGTTCATCTTGATTGCCTGCACTCTCCCCGCCAGGGAGAGTGCGAGTGCACCCCACCTTTGAAGGTCTTTTCTTACTTCCTCCACCAGGCTGGTCAGGTTCCAGTTGTGGATCTGTGTCCAGTCTCTGGCTATCCGGATAACCAGGTAACGGAACCTGTTATTGGCTGTTTTAACCAGGAGCCCCTCCAGCTTTGCCCCTCCCCCTTTGGGTTCTCTGGGAATACCTCACTTTTGCCCAGGTCAAGTTTGTAGCCCAAAAAGGTTCCAAACTCCTTCAGTATTTGCCAGTATTTCCTTCAGTCCCTCCTGTGGTTTCGAGACATAGAGGAGCAGATCATCTGCATAGAGTGAAACTCTTGTCTCCTCTTTGGATTCCCTTCCAGCTTTTCGCGTCCTGCAAGGCTATCGCCAGGGGTTTGATCGCGAACAAGAGTGGGGACAGGGGGCTGCCCTGTCTTGTTCCTCTCTGTAGCTGGAAGTACTCGGAGCTGGTAGTGTTAGTTTAGACGCTCACTTTGGGAGCATTGTACAGGAGCCTCACCCAGGCGGTGAACCCCGCTCCTAGCCCAAACCGTTCCAGTACCTCGAGGAGATACTTCCATTCTGTAGCCACCTGAGTTGGCCACTTCCCGACTTAAAATGGAGAACCGCAAAGGCTGAAGGGAAATTCAGCCAACACAGGCAAAAACTAGCAGGTGCAAGTTTACTGTGTATTAGACTCTACAGAAACCCAGACAGCATCGATACAAGCAGCCATCTGCATAATAATGTAGCAGCTATCTACATAGTAATGAGCGATCCCCGGGAACAATTGAAACATTTTGAGGTAAACAAGGCCAAGCCAGACTCCTCGGCGCCAGCAGGAGCCAACACAAAAGAGGTTAACGGACACTTAAAGACCGCCCAACAATCAGGGAACAGCTCCACTATTGGAGAAATCGAACCAAGCGATTGGAACGAAGTCCAATCACTTGAAACCAGGTACGGGGTCCGCCCCAAAGGGCAGGAAGCCCCTGGGGACTATAAAGTAAAGCACCGAAGTTCAAATCGTCCTTCTTGACAGGGTCACTCAGCAACGCGAAGCAACCCCTGAGAGTGAACCGTCCGGCGGCCTCCAAGAAAGTAAGTCTCAAGTCAACGCTCGCTACGAGATAGGCGCTCCTAGCTACCAGTCCATACCAGCTTTTGAATCCCGCAGACTCAGAACCCGAACGAAAGGCCATTTGTTCCCCTGACCTGGTGGGCCAGTCCGAAGCTCAGTATAGGCCTGTTAGTTATAGAAATAGCCTAGAAAGTAGAGTTTATGCATGAGTAGCGATTTACTGTGTATAATAAATGTGTATTGATTTGAATCTTACTAATTGGTGTGTTAAGTTATTGATCATTACTTGAACTTGAACCTCGTGGCGGTATCATAAAGATACCTGGCGACTCTAGAGCAAAGGTTATAAAACAGAGCCAATTGAACCAACCAAAAGTTAGCAACATATTACTGGCAACTCCACCGGGACCCGATCTAGAAGTGGCTTAACCACTCCAGGAGAACCCGAAAATTTGAATTAGAAATCCAATTGGGAACAGAAAAACCACAAGTGTTCAAGCAGTTCTGATCAATCCTCATAATTCGGAAGTGTGATAATGCATGCGTAACTAACAGGGCTATAAGGTAAACTGATAGATTTTTGTTGCGACTAAACTGTCGGGAATTTGTATTCCGGAAAATAGCGAAAGCCGTACCCATAATTACAGCACCGCCTTAGTACCCCTTGTTCCAAATTTTAAGATAAGTATTCAGAGAGGAAAGATGGCAATGCAGGCAATGCAACGCCTCATGAACCCCGAAGAATTCGTGGTCGCAGTGACCAGCAGTAGAGAAGGACAGTGTCCCGTTTGGGAAGAAGAAATCAGAAAGTACCTCTAAAAAGGAAAGGATGGCCCCTTTGGAGCGAATTCGGTGAAAATGAGGAAACAGGTCCCGGGAGTATAGGACATGCTTGGTGGGAGAACCTGAGCGAAATTCATAAGAAAGGTTTAGGAAAAGCTCGCAAGCCGATGGCAATCGTGTCCTGTTTGACACAATTGCGAGGCACAGAGGATGTCGTGAGGACGCTCCTAAGACTGAGCAAGGTCGATGTCAGCGAGGTAGAGAAAGAGAATGTAGAATTAAGGAGGAAGTTAGCAGCAAAGGACGGAGAGGTGAATGATGGCAAGATTACACACCAGTCTTGTCTGGCGCACTTAAGCAGCTTCCAATCCCAGTACGAAAAGGCCTATCAGGACACTCAACGTGCAATCCTGGTACGAGAGGAAACAGAGAAGCAGGTAGAGGCATTGCAGAGGCAGTGTAGTGACCTGAAGGCAGCGTTAAGAGCACTCCATGCTGCCACCACGGAGCAAAGACAAAGCTCACTAGACCACGCAAAGTGCCAGAAGCAGATTGCAGAACTGCAATCTCTGCTTTCAGTTCAAAAAGGATTCCAGGAAACCTTTGGATCACAGCTAGATGAGGAAGACAGCCCTGATTGGGAAGAATTGAGTGAGACAGCGCAGAGATATGTTCAGGGAACATGTGCGCAGGGAAAGCCCCAGAAGAGAAAAGCGCCCCAACCCCCCACAGAGCAGATAGTTCAGGCTCCAATGAACCCAGTCACCACCCACCGCACAGCCACATCGGACGACACAGAATTTCTGTACACAACCCCCTTAACAGTGACCCAATTACTGGATGCGTGCGATAAAATCAAACCGTTCCTCCCCACCTCAGACTCCCACCACTTCTTTGCCAGAGTAACACAGCAGGCTACCATGTATGGCCTGGATGAGCGAGAGCAAGTCAAGCTCACAGTTTTGAGTTTAGAACCTTCGGTCGTAGAAGCCCTTCCCGACCCACAGAACGTAGGAGGAGGCACCCTTTCAGAAATGCATACCGCGATCCTAGACGCGATCGGGTATAACGGATGACCCCGTAGATGGCCTCAATAAGTGCAGGCAAAAGAAAACCGAGCACTCCACAACGTTTGCTGGACGCTTGTGGATCCATTTCGCAGCAGTTTTCAGAGACTTAGACCGCGCCCATTTGTCCCCAGACAACATAGCCAAATGAACCCGCACCCTTATCTCCCATGCCACAGAAACAGGACAAAAAGCTTGTGCCAATTATGATCCCTTAGAGGAGGCTCATAATGAGAAATGGGTTGTAAAAAGATTGTCCGCGCCTGGGAGCAATCTGTACAAAACAAACCCACAAATAAAAATCCCAAAGCACAGCAGGCAGAAGCAGACATACACACAGTTAAGGCACACCAGAACCCCGCATGGGTATATGAAGGCAGGAACAGCCCCCCACAAAAGCCACAGGAGTGTTACAACTGTGGACAGTTAGGACACTTTGCAAGAGAATGCAATGCCCCACAAAAGCAACAGAGAGCTCAGCAGACAGGCACTCTAAATAAAACCAGGACAAAGCCAATACATAGCGTTGGCACCCATTCAGATCAGACGGACCTGAACGGAACGGACTGACGGTGTTCGGGTTCCCCCAGTTGGGTCTGCGACACTCTTTGGGATAGGTCCGGCCGACCAGTAGTTGCAGCAAAGATATGGGGACAGCCCATCGAGTTTCTCTGGGACACAGGAGGGTCCCGCACCACAATCAATTCCTCCACCATCTTCCAGAAAGACACGTGGCCCACTATAGCCACCATCACCCTCAGCGGCTTTACAGGCCACTCACAGCCCCTGTACCCATTCAAATCGGCAACATCACCACCATAGTCTTAGTCGATCTACCCCACACAGCAGAACACATTTTAGGCATAGATTTTATGAGTTCCCACAACCTATCCTTTGATCCAGTCAACCAATGTGTTTGGAAAATGGCAAAATCCTCAAGAGCCCCCGCAACGCTCACCAGAGGAGAATACGCCAACAAGATTAGCGCAGTAGGCGATATTTGGTTTGACCCGACCACGATTAGCACAAGCAAGCAGGCTAGGGCCGTTCTGCAGAAGCACAGGACAGCATTCGTGACCCACAAACACGACTGTGGTCGGATGACTGGTTCCGTTCAAATCACAGGACCTGATTCTAGACCCCAAAAGCAATACGGATTTCCCCAAGAGGCAGAGGGAGAAATCGCAAAAGTTATCAACAGCTTATTAGAGCAAGGCGTACTCAGATCAGTAGCCTCTACTAATAATGCCCCGATTTGGCCAGTGAGAAAGTCCGATGGATCATGGCGACTGACCATCGATTACAGGGAACTCAACAAAGTCACCCCCGCAGCAGCCCCCACGGTAGCCACATGTCCCGAGACCATGCTCAAACAGGGACTCAACTCACGATACTTTACAGTTTTGGACATCAGTAATGGATTCTGGTCCATTCCATTGGTAAAAGCATGCCGATACAAATTTGCCTTCGCTTTTAAAAATCAGCAGTACACGTGGACATGCCTGCCGCAAGGATTCCACAACTCCCCCTCCATTTTCCACCGACAGCTGGCAAATTAATTATCAAAATCTTCTCGCCCCGAATGTCTGGTCCAGTATGTGGACGACCTATTACTGCAGACAGACACCAAGGCAGAGCACATCGAGCTTCTGGCCGAACTCCTGGAACTCCTTCATTCAATTGGTTGTAAAGTTAACCCCAAAAAGGCCCAGATTTTGGAAAACAAGGTGATATATTTGGGTACAATTATCACACATGGTAAACGCGAGATCGAGCATAAAAGAATTGACACGATTGCCAAATTGCCCCTTCCCCAGAATGTTTCAGCCCTCCGGTCGTTTTTAGGACTGGTTGGCTACTGCCGAAACCACATTGACGGTTTCGCCAGCAAGGTAGCACCCCTCTCAGACCTCCTAAAGAAAGGAGCCCCCTGGGAATGGCTTCCGCAGCATACGGATGCTGTGGACTCGTTGAAAAGAGCACTCATTGCAGCCCCCGCACTACAAGTTCCAGACCCGCTTTCCCCCTATGCGATAGAGGTAGCAAGCACAGACCGCACCCTTTCGGCCGTGCTCCTCCAGGAACGGCACGAACCGCCTCCAGAGTCTTAGATGCTGTGGAGCAGGGATTTTCAGCCTGTGAAAGGCACCTGCTCGCAGTTTTTTGGGCAGTACTATATGTTTCATGCATAACCGGACTGAACCCCAGCACAATCCTCACGGAACACACACCCACCCAACTTTTACTGGACGGACGAATTAAGGACGGTACAGTCAGTCAAATAAGAGCAGCCAGATGGACCCTTCTTTTGCAGGGATGGGACATCACTGTTAAAAGGACCAAGACCCACACTTTCTTAGCAGATAACCTACAGTACCCAGGCACCCCCCACGAATGTGAAATCATCTCACCGCACCACAACACAGACCCCTTTATTGCGAAAACACCCCCCAGAAAGATAGGTAGTTCACCCCAGAGCCCCCAGCACACAGACACGTGCGAACCCAAAAGAATATATGTGGGTGGATCTTCCACAATATTAGAAGGGAAGCGCATAATAGGATGCAGCATTTATGTTGAGGACGCGCAGGGACGCCCCCTAGAAGAAATCACAATAAAACGTCCAGGACACTTAGGCGCATAGGCGGCAGAACTAGCAGCCGTGGCGTACATTGTGGATCACCCAGATTCCTTCCCCAGCCCAGCAGACATGTACTCGGACAGCCTCTATGTCTGCAATAGCCTTACAGAATTCCTACCCCTGTGGAAAGCAAGAGGATTTGTTTCCGCAGGCGGAAAACCCCTCCCTTCAGCCCCATTGCTCCGCCACATTTTAGAAAAAGCACAGAACAGGACTTTTGGAATAGTTAAAGTTCGTAGTCACCATCGTTCCTCCCCCCCTGGAAATGTAAAAGCCGACGCACTGGCTAAAGCAGGTTCATGGCACGGATATTTTTGGACACCCCCCGAGAGCGCCCGAGTGAATGCAGTTCCGGTCTCGCAGACTAATATCGAGGATTTAGTACAGGCCCAGAAGCAGGATAGCAATCTCAGGGAGATTTTAAAAGGAAGATTCCCAGCACCCTATGATAGATTTTAAAATGCTCTGACCACACATGACGGTGTGATGTTAAAAGACACCCTTTATGTGGTTCCTGAACACGACAGGAATCAGCTCATTTGTTTGTTCCATGACGGTCATGGACATCAAGGAATTGGTCCCACTACAGCCCACCTCAGGCAGCTCTGTTGGTGGCCCAGTTTGAAAGAAGACGTAACGCACTACGTTGAGAATTGCCTTATCTATGTCCAGAACAATCCGGACAGATACGCCAAGAAAGCTCAACTTAGTCACACCCTGGACTAACCTCCAGATTGATTTTATAGGACCATTGCCTCCTTGCAGGAATGGTTATAAGTATGTACTCGTTGTAATAGACACGTTTACAAAATGGGTAGAGGCATTCCCATCCAGAACGAACACGGCAAAGACCACAGCCAAGATCTTAACCCACCACATCTTTACGAGATGGGGACTCCCCTGCAGCATTGAATCCGACCAAGGTTCCCATTTTACGGGACGTGTCATGAAGAACATCCTCACGATATTTGGCATTACCCAAAAATTCCACATCGCATACCACCCCCAGTCAAGTGGTATCGTGGAGCGCATGAATCGGACCCTAAAAGCTACCCTCCGAAAAATGGTCCAGCAAAACAACACCACTTGGGATTCAGTCCTCCCTTTTGCGCTGATGTTTTTGTGAAATACGGTTTCAACATCTACAGGTTACACCCCGCACACCCTCATGACCGGACGCCCCATGAAAGGCACAGAATTTTTATTGGGATTAGATTTGACCAGCCCCAAAGTGACGGCCCTCACACACGAGAAAGCAGTAGAACAACTGGTAGAGAATGTTAAAACGGCTCAGCTAGCAGTACGATTAGGCACACGAAAGAAACAGAGCAAGGCCTGTTTCGATAAGACAGTACATGCGACTGAGTTCAGTGTAGGACAGCAAGTCATGCTCTCCATATGCAACCCCAGCACAATCCTGTCACCTAAATATTCAGGTCCTTACTCCATTGCGGACAAAGTAAGCCCCTCCGTGTACAAAATAAAGTTCCCCAACGGAAAGACTGCATGGTTCCATATTAACCAGCTTAAGGCATATGGACCACAGTCGAACCACACACATCACGTCATGCTCAACGCAGCAGACCACGCCCCGCCCACAGCCAACGTAACCCTACCCTCCCCCAACACGTCCAGCCCAGCCACGGACTCAACCCCGACTCCACCCCGACCTATACACTCCGCTCCGGAACGCCCACAGACTGCAGCGACTGTGACACAGACAACAGCCACAGCACGCCTCCCTACTATCCCCATGCAATAGGACCCACACCCAGCGAATCTGAGCACGATTCGTGTGATCCCTTCATGATCACTTTCCTAAACAAACCCCACCACCGATCACCGACCTACAATGAAGGCCCCGACTCCATTCCAACAGAATTGGACACATCCTTTTGGCACCGGGACAATTCATTCAGACTCGTCCGGAATGACAAGATGGATCCCAAATCGCACCATGCAACCCTATCCGCCCTTATACACTCGGGAGTTTGGCATCCGGGAGAAGATGACGACTTTGAGTCTGACTCCCAAAACGTGAACCCCTTTGCGACCCTGTTCGCAACCAATAACTGAGGTGTCCAGATGATGTTTTAAAAAGGAACCGCTTGGGAGAAAACGGTGTCCTTTCTGATGGAACCTGCAGCATGTTTAATGTTGTTTGTAGTGGTATTGTTAAATGTTGTTTGTAAGATCAAAAAAAATTTCAATGCCCCTCGCCACCACCCTTCTGACGCCCACTGGCAGTCAGAGAAACTAGTTTTTCCCGGACGCTAGTTCAGAGTGACGAATGTGATATAAAATAGTTACTTTAGAAAGCAGGAAGAGGTGTGTCTATGAGAGTGATGCTGCATTGATAGGGGCCAGAGAAAGGGATTGGAAGTGAGCCAATCAGAATAGATCGAACAGGTCAGGAGGGACATAGGCTGACCTATGTCCGTCGAGTATGTGAAACTTGATACCATTTGAATTGATTTTGCAGAGATCCCTTTGTCTTTTAGTTCAGTCGTTTTCTGGGGTGTAAGAGGCTGGATGTCTCTTACGTTTCTGTAAGATGATTCAAGCTTGCAAGCTAAACTTCTTTTTACGTGCGAATCCATCTCAACTTTTATTGAGGCCAGACTGACAGAGAAAGAAATTTGGGGATCAACATTTGGTGCCGAAAACCGGGATTTCTCTGGGCGATCCTGATCCAACTGCGAAATCAGAATTAGACTGATTATGAACAGGAGGATGGGGAACAAAGGGCCCTCAATGTAGAACTGGAAAACGACCGCGCATTGATTGTTCCCCTCTTCTTATCGTCTGATTAGTCTGGTCACTCGCGGTTGGCACAGAAAGACCGCCTCGACGAAATCACAGGTCAGTCTGGGGATTAGCACTTTAATTGATGGGATTTCATATTGTTGTTTCGGCTTGGGTTAGGGTTTTGGGCTGATGGGACTTTAATAATGAAGGTTCAGTCTATTATAAGGTTTCAGAGGCTGAAGTGACTTCATTAATGAAGGTTCAGTCTATTATAAGGGTTCAGAGGCTGATGTGACTTCATTAATGAAGGTTCAGTCTATTATAAGGGTTCAGAGGCTGATGTGACTTCATTAATGAAGGTTCAGTCTATTATAAGGGTTCAGAGGCTGATGTGACTTCATTAATGAAGGTTCAGTCTATTATATGGGTTCAGGGGCTGATGTGACTTCATTAATGAAGGTTCAGTCTATTATATGGGTTCAGGGGCTGATGAGACTTCAATAGATGGAGGTTCAGTCCAGTATAACTGTTTTTAAATCTGAAGATGGTTCAACTCTATGTGTGAGTGTTTTAAATATATAGTTGATTAAGCTAAAATTGTCTCCTTGGACTGTAAAGTTCCGAGGTCTAGTTGAGATTGTGAGGAATGCTGCATATTGGTTGAAGCAGAAGTCTCTCAAAGGGTTAACAGCAGCAGGCGGAGTTGAAAACAGACAGTGCTTCTCACTCAGGCTTTGAGATAACAGCAGCAGCCGTAGTGTAATCGGATACCTTTCCTTTGAGTCAGTGAACACCAGCAAAGTTACGTTTTGAATTAATTAAAGGAAACCAGTGGGTTTCTCCACCTCTTTGATAAAAGTTATTATTTTCGAAAGCAATTGATTGAAATTGCCAGAATCTTAAGTTTTACTTACTTGAAATAAGGTTTATCTCATTTTATCTGGAGATTAATAGAAACTTAAAGAAGATCATGGACACCATTTTAAAAAGTGTCAATCTGGAGATGATAGTTGATTTTGCTAATACTTATGTGTATGTAAAAGAAAAAAAACTTGTTAAAAGACAAATTGTTAAGATAAAGAAATAATTAAGTTGTAAATGTTATACAAGTTTGTGTTAAGCAAATTGTAAATTTAGTTCTGAGTTGAGATCAGAGCTAAGCTTGCAAGTTGCAGTAATTCAATTTGAATTTTCAAACATTTTTAAGTTTTTTAAAAAAAGAGAGCAAATAGAGAAAAGAAGGACACAGATCTTGAATGCGTTGAATAGCACATTTCAAAGGCCCATAAATCTTTCTGTTATCTTAGACCTAAAACCTAGGAAGATTGACGAGCCAGAGGAATTTCTGGAGCGTTTTAATGAAATCTACCGGGGGCAGTCAGGCGATTTGCTGTATCAAAATGGTCAGAATTCCCCTCAATACTGTGCTATGTTAATGCATTGCCTACCACCTTCTGTGGTTACTGCTGTGAAATGTAATAACATGAATTGGACAGAGAACGACCCTTCCCAGATGGCAAGGGCAGTCAGATTTTACTGGAAGGAGGGTGTAGGCCAAGAAGGAGGCTCAGTTACAAAGGTTAAGACTGAGTATGTAATGAAAAAGGATGATCTGCGACCCCAACAAGCGGCAGAAATGGTAGTTTACCAGCAGGAGCTCCAATATAGTGACTTTGTGTGGGTGGATCAGCGAAGAGGAGGATGAGACAACAGTGCTATATTTCTATCACCCCCCAGTGGTGGACGTTAGACGTTGAACAGTCACTGCATCACGTTACCCTGGCCTATGACAGAACTGGACGAAACAGGGAGTTGGAGGACAAATACCGGCCATTACTTGAGACCGAATGGCCAGTCAAGGTTACAGCCACAGTCACGGGAAAGGAAGGTACAGCCGATTTTGTTCCAATATCACCACATTTATGGCCACAGTCAGCTTCGGTAAGCCCTCATATTACACGTCAGGTCCATGACCAGTACCATGCCAAGGATATGGGGCGAATGGTCAGCATCTTACCGCAGCTCGTCAGAATAGGTATGAGATATACCTTTTGAACAATCCACGTCTGACATTTAAATACTGTACCACTATCAATCCAGCCTGTTTTCTTAGTGGTCCCCCTGTCCATGAAGACGCACCTGGCCACGACTGTTTAGCCTTGATTCAGGAAACTACCACAATAAGGGGCGATTTGAGTGACATTTCGTCAGAACAACCTGACATGATTATGTGTGGTCAAATATCCCACCGGGGTTTAGTTAATGACCTACTGCAGGCCCTCCTTATGCCCGCGCAGATTTCCGTTATTAAATGCGCTGCCCACACGAATGGTACAACCCCAGTTGACGTTGGTAATGAACGAGCAGATCGTGCAGCGCGCACAGCTGCACAAATTCAGCAAGTGATGGTGCCTAAAATGTTAAGTCAGACTAAACGATCTACTATGAATATGTCTGCTTCTGACAAGCGAATGCCAACCATCCAAGACGTCATAAGGTTACAGGAGGACGCTCCTGAGAGTGATAAACAAATGTGGAAATGGTTAGGTTGTACATATGATTCTGTTTCCTCTTTATGGACCACGCCTGCACATCAGACTTGTATGTCTGATGCGCTGGCTTTATGGGTCATTGAATGTGTACACTTTGCAACTCATTGTGGGGCTCGAGGGACTAGTGATTTGTTGCTTGACACTTGGTGGCACCCTAAAATGCAGGGGTTGGCCCAAAGTATCAGTAATCGGTGTTTGATTTGTCAGCAATATAACACCGGAAAAGGTATCCCTTGTGGGAAGGGGCAAACCCCGTTGCCCAGTGGTCCCTTTGAGACGCTCCAAATGGATTACATTGAGTTGGAAAGGTGTCAATGTTACAAATATGTTTTGGTCATTGTGGATGCGTTCAGCAGATGGGTCGAGGCGTATCCGACTATCTATAGTAAAGCTGCTCCTGTGGTTAAAGTCTTGATGAGGGAAATCATTCCCCGGTACGGTATACCAGCTCAGTTAAGTTCTGATAATGGGCCTCATTTTATTGGACAAATTAACAAGGAGTTTTGCTCCCAGTTGGGCATACGCCAGCAGTTACACTGTCCTTACAGACCGCAGGCGGCCGGGTTGGTTGAGAGACACAATCAGACCCTCAAAACTAAATTGGCAAAATTAAGAGCAGACACGGGACTGACATGGCTTAAGTTGCTCCCCGTTGCCCTCTTCCAGCTGCGGGTTACACCTGCGGGACCAGCCCGGCTCTCTCCCGCCGAGATTCTTTATGGCAGGCCTCTTAGAACTCCTTGGAGCCTGCAGGTTCCCAGACGGGTTCAGTTTCATCAGATGACTGAAGAAATGACCACCTATGTTCTAGCCCTTACGCAAGTGCTCAAGGAACTCCATGGCCATGTCCGCGCGGCTCACCAGCCATTGCCCCAGTACCTAGCTCACTTTCAGTCCAGCCCGGTAGTTATGTCATGGTCAAAAATTGGACTAGGAAGGGGTCGGAGCCGCGATGGGACGGGCCCTTCCAAGTTCTCCTTACCACCCCCACAGCAGTTAAAGTGGAGGGGCGAAGTGCTTGGTTCCACCTACATCACTGTAAATTGAGTCCATCTCCACTACTGTAAAAGGTCGGATACTAACCTGCCTCCCTTCTCCAGTGCTATTTTACAGGTGTGGAGCATGATGGAGTGGCTACGCATCGTCTGTCTGATATTTGGCCTCACTTCGCTTGGCGTGTTATTGGCGATGGATATGGAAAAGGGGAATATTATGTATCTGTGTAGCCCCAACCAATCTACAAGGATACATCACCTATGCAAAGGTGATGTTCTTCGCTGCCCCCATATACGAGGACATGGTATCGACTCATGGAAGGTCATCAAAGTTAAGGAGAATGCAGGAGTCATGAAGCAGCTGCACCGGTCCCGGCGATGGGAAGGGAACATTATATGGACATTGCCTTGTTTTTGGAATACATGTAAATTTGATTTTGGATGTGTTAAAAGTGGTACAATAAAGGTAAAATCAGGCTGTCAGAAGAGTGTAGGAAGAGACCATGAGAAAGAGAAAGGGACTAGAGAGAGGACGGGGCGTGTGAGAAGGGAAGTACAGCTAGAACGTAGGTTACCGGGAGATACACTTAAGTTAGTTAAAGGCCAAACTGAGGAAAACCCGGGTAGTAAACCTTGGGAGCCCTCGGGGCAATAACCAAGGAGTTGTCTCAGCTACGGTTGTTTGCAATGCAGAACCGGCATGCTCTTGACTATCTTCTGGCCCGTGAGGGTGGGGTATGCGCCATAGTACAGGGCAAGTGTATCATGGGTGTTCAGGACTTGACCGCTAACATTACTAAATTTATGGATCGCATACGGGATCACTTGGACGGGATGCAGGATCCTGACTCTTGGGGTAACTGGGGATTTGGAGGATGGAAGGACTGGTTGATAAATATGGCCATGTATCTAGTGGTAGCTATCGGCTGCATCTTTGTGGGCCTGGCCATCCTTAAATGTGTGATGGGTAGAATGCGGGGTGCACTAGATCAGATCACCGCCCCAATCACCGGAAAAAAAATTTAACTGTTAAAATCCATGAGGGTGAGGCAGATGAAGGGGGGCTAAGACAGGAATTGGAAATGCAACGACGGATCTTTTTAGATGAGGAACTGTAGCTATGGATTGGATAGTTCGGTTATCATGGAATGATAAAAGGAGGGAATGACGAATGTGATATAAAATAGTTACTTTAGAAAGCAGGAGGAGGTGTGTCTATGAGAGTGATGCTGCATTGATAGGGGCCAGAGAAAGGGATTGGAAGTGAGCCAATCAGAATAGATCGAACAGGTCAGGAGGGACATAGGCTGACCTATGTCCGTCGAGTATGTGAAACTTGATACCATTTGAATTGATTTTGCAGAGATCCCTTTGTCTTTTAGTTCAGTCGTTTTCTGAGGTGTAAGAGGCTGGATGTCTCTTACGTTTCTGTAAGATGATTCAAGCTTGCAAGCTAAATAAATAACTTCTTTTTACGTGCGAATCCATCTCAACTTTTATTGAGGCCAGACTGAGAAAGAAATTTGGGGATCAACAAGAGGAACTAGTTTGTCCACAGAGACTTGTTAATGTCCCAGACGCCAGTTCAGAGGAACTTGTCTGTCGACAGAAACACAGACCCCAGTTCATAACTGCCCTTC
Source organism: Scyliorhinus torazame (assembly GCF_047496885.1). Classification (NCBI taxonomy): domain Eukaryota; kingdom Metazoa; phylum Chordata; class Chondrichthyes; order Carcharhiniformes; family Scyliorhinidae; genus Scyliorhinus; species Scyliorhinus torazame. The sequence goes on along the minus strand of NC_092717.1, from coordinate 67,310,617 downwards.
CGGTTCGAAGATAGAACCAATACATTTTTGCCTGCTCTTGTCGGTTGCTCAGGCAGTGGAGAAACGGCATTGGGACCCACCCTGCCTGGGAACCCCCCCTCTGGTCAGCTACGCTCGGGTAGAGAACACACGGCATTGGTCGCCGTCCCACCCGGGGATTCCATCCAAATCTTACCCGTCACGGCCCATACGCACCTCATTTTGGCAATATTTGTTCAAAAAGTTTTGTTTTGTTTTCAGGCGACCCTTAGGTTGTCATCCCTATGCTATTTACATCCTCAAACATGTGGATGGTAAATCGCACAGTCTGCAAGACTGCTCGCACTGTTTCAGTATTTTAAAGTGTGTCTTGTCCTGAATATTTGGTTTTAAAAAAGAAAAATGAGGGAGTCACACATGTTGACAAATTGTAAAGGGAGAATTGGCACTGAAGGACAGACATACTAACAGACGAAATATTAAACCAAGATAGTAACAGACACTATGCTTGATCCCACAGAACCCCAGAAGCTCCTGGAAAAGAGACGAAACGAAGAGAAGAGAAGAAAAAGAAGAAGAACCATGAGGACATCCTCTGTGTTGCTCATCACCCTAATGAACATTTGGTTGCGCGTGAACGCGAACCCCCGACCCCAATCCCCCAGCCGTTAATGATTCACTTCCCCATAGCACCCAGAGCCCAGTCACAAGCAAAACCACACCATCTTGGTGTGACAGGTTTATAACCTGGTACTCCCTGTCCTACTTAATAGAATCCCTACTAGTATTGGCGATACTCTGTTGCAGCGTGCAGACTATTCGCCTGAGGAAATGGCGAAGGAGAGCCTACCGCGCTCGCACCCCGGTCTAAAGGATAAGATCCCCTATTTTCGGTTATGACCAGACCCCCGACCGCCGCGATCTATAATAAAGAACATTCGTTTGCGTTCCTTTTTGTGAATAAAGAAATGTGTTTCATGAGCGATTGTACAATCCTGAGCTTGACTGCCAAGCCAGGAAAAATGTGAATAATGCTGCTATGATTTTGTCTGTATTGTTTAAAAAGTTAATATGATTGAATGTTTGAGTGAGTGTAGTTTATTAAGGACAGTTAGAGGTACCGTTTTCTTATTTTGTAATGCATGTCCCTGTTTTGACATAGCGCCACTTAGAATGTTAATTTAAAATGTTCTTGCATAGTTATGATCAGTGTAGAGGCCATAGAAGAGTACTCGCCGGGTCAGGGAATGAAAACAACGCAGTTATGTGATCACTTCATGCTTCGCGTTAGGATCACAAGGAGGGTCTGTAGCCACCTGAGTTGGCCACTTCCCGACTTAAAATGGAGAACCGCAAAGGCTGAAGGGAAATTCAGCCAACACAGGCAAAAACTAGCAGGTGCAAGTTTACTGTGTATTAGACTCTGCAGAAACCCAGCCAGTATCGATACAAGCAGCCATCTGCATAGTAATGTAGCAGCCATCTACATAGTAATGAGCGATCCCCGGGAACAATCGAAACATTTTGAGGTAAACAAGGCCAATCCAGACTCCTCGGCGCCAGCAGGAGCCAACACAAAAGAGGTTAACGGACACTGAAAGACTGCCCAACGATCAGGGAACAGCTCCAGTATTGGAGAAATCGAACCAAGCGATTGGAACAAAGTCTAATTACTTGAAACCAGGTACGGGGTCCGCCCCGAAGGGCAGGAAGCCCCTGGGGACTATAAAGTAAAGCCCCCAAGTTCAAATCGTCCTTCTTGACAGGGTCACTCAGCAACGCGAAGCAACCCCTGAGAGTGAACTGTCCGGCGGCCTCCAAGAAAGTAAGTCTCAAGTCAACGCTCGCTACGAGATAGGCGCTCCTAGCTACCAGTCCATACCAGCTTTTGAATCCCGCAGACTCAGAACCCGAACGAAAGGCCATTTGTTCCCCTGACCTGGTGGGCCAGTCCGAAGCTCAGTATAGGCCTGTTAGTTATAGAAATAGCCTAGAAAGTAGAGTTTATGCATGAGTAGCGATTTACTGTGTATAATAAATGTGTATTGATTTGAATCTTACTAATTGGTGTGTTAAGTTATTGATCATTACTTGAACTTGAACCTCGTGGCGGTATAAAGATACCTGGCGACTCTAGAGCAAAGGTTATAAAACAGAGCCAATTGAACCAACCAAAAGTTAGCAACAATTCGACTCTGTTGAAGGCCTTAACTGTGTCCAGGGAGATGATCACCTCGGGTATTCTCTCCCTGGGGGTGGGGTCATTTTACATTCAGCAGCCACCTGATGCACGCTGTGAGCTGCCTACCCTTGACAAAGCCCATTTGGTCCTCTGCGACCCTGGTACATAGCCCTCTAGCCTTTGGCCAGGACCTTTGCGAGTATTTTCGTGTCCACATTCAGCAGTGAAATGGGTCTGTATGATCCACATTCCGTCTTTATTTTTTTGGGTATCAGTGAAATTGTGGCCTACGCTAGTGTGGGGAGGGGGGGTCAGGGTGCCCCTTACCAGTGAGTCTGTGAACATATCCCTTAGGTGTGGGGCCAGGACTGGTGCAAACATTTTGTAGAAGTCCTCCGGGTGCCCGTCAGGTCTCGGTGCCTTCCCTCCCTGCATAGGGCTAATGTTCCCCATGATCTACTGGTGCTTCCAGCTCCCCGTCTGTCTTCCCCCACAACTGGTAGTTCCAGTCCGTCTCGGAAATGTTTCATTCCCGTGTCCCCGTTGGGCACGGAGGTGTACGGTCTTTGGCAGAAAGTCTCAAATGGCCGATTGACCTCCTTTGGTTCTGTTACCAGTCTGCCTCTGCTATCCTTTACCTGCACTAGTTCCCTCGTGGCTGCCTGCTTTCTCAGCTGGTGAGCCAATAGGTAGCCAGCTTTGTCTCTGTGTTCGTAGAAGATCCCGCATGTCTGGCAGAGTTGGTACACTGCTTTCCTAGTGGATAGCAGGTTAAAGTCCATTTGCAGCTTTTTCCTCTCCACCAGCAGCTCTACGGTTGGGACCTCGGATTATTTTCTGTCGACTTCCAGAATGGAGTCCACCAGTTGTTGCCTGGCCACCCTCTCTTCCTTTTCTCTGCTTGCCTTGTAGGCTATGATGCCTCCTCTAAACACGGCCTTCAGTGCCTCCCAGAACGTGGAGGGTGAGACCTCCCCATTTTGATTGTTACTAACGTAGTCGCCTATGGCCCACGATGTTTTTTGGCAAAAGGCCTTGTTAACCAGGAGGTCCGTGTCCAGCTTACACGTGGGCCGCTGGTCAAGGCCTGTCTCCAACCTCAAATCCATGGAATGTGGAGCATGGTCGGAGATAACGATTGCGGAGTATTCCGTTCCCATGATCCCTGAAAGCACTGATTTCCCCACTGCAAAGAAGTCAATGCAGGTGTACACCTTGTGCACTTGTGAAAAGTATGAGAATTCCTTTTCTCTCGGGTGCAGGAACCTCCATGGGTCCACCGCCCCCATGTGCTCCATAAATGCTCCCAGTTCCCTAGCCATGCCAGTCTTTTTCCCTGTTCTGGGGTTCGATCAGTTGGTCAGTGGGTCCTGCACGCAGTTCAAGTTGCCCCCCCCCATAATTAGTCGGTGTGTGACAATGTTGGGGATTTCTGCCATGGTCTTCTTTATGAATTCTGTGTCATCCCAGTTGGGAGCGTACACATTTACCAGTACGACCGGTGCCCCTTCCAGGAAAACGCTGACCATGACGTACCGTTCCCCCTGGGTCCGTAACTGTCTTGGTTTTCGTAAACCTCGTCCTCTTGTTAATTAGTATTGCTAACCCCTAGCCCTCGTCCCGTACCACGAATGGTACGTCTGTCCCACCCAGCCCTTTCTTACCAGCAGTCGGTCCTCCTCCCTCAGGTGCTCTCTCTTGTAGGTAGACTATGTCTGCTTTTCAGCTTCTTAGGCGGGCAAAGACTCTGGATCTTTTCTCTGGGCCATTGAGTCCCTTTACATTCCAGGTAGCAATCCCGGTGGGGGGTTTCTGACCGCCCGGTCCTGCGAGATCACCCATACTTACCTGGTGGACGCGCCCCTGTATTCCGGAGTTTCCCTTTGTTAGGGGGCCGTCCAAAATGGCCGCGGTCGCTGCTCTCCCCATGAGGTCTGTAAAAGATAATGGGAAGAATGTCATTTGAAACATGGATAACCCAAAGGAACATGAGAAAAAGCGAAGTAGGAGAAATGGAAAAAGATTCTATAAACGCAAATGCAATAAAATGCTTCAAAATGATAAAGGATTAAAAGGCTGAAATACAGCACAGTAATCAGCAGGAAGCTTCCATGCTAGTGTTCAGACAAGCCAAGCTCATGTTAACTCCACAGCGCCCTTACATTGACACCACATTAACAAGAAGTGTACTTAACGCTTTAACCGATTTAAACATCAAGCCTTGATGATGTTAACAAATGGACAATATGTATACCTGGATAAGCAGAAGATATTACCTTCGGAGAAGGTCATGTAATCAGTAAGGCCTCAAGAAGGGTAATTAAAAAGTATAAAAACCCTGAATCGCTAGTTGCCAGCAGGAGCTCTCTGCAGCTACTTCGGTATATTGGAACAGCCGGACTCAGAAGCTGAACAGAGAACCGCGACTACTGAGAACACCAAGAGGAAGAGAGATTGTCAAGGGGGCCACGAATGTCCGGTCAAGTTGATGGGACTCCAGAAGCAAGATCTTTTTTACTTATTGTAAAACAGTAATTTTATCTTTTGAAACAAATAAAGTAATTAAAAATTTACTCTAACCTGAAATAGTGGTTATTACAAAATATTTGTAGATGTAGATTATACCAGGAATAACTTGAAATATTAGTTTGACCCTGAATAGCACCTACTTAAGCCTGCATTAAAGAGTCTAGGAGTGAACCCTAGCACCATATAGAATCTTAGGTTTAAGGAAAATTTCAAAAAGAAGTTGGTAATAAAAGTACAGATCGGGCCCCAGCGCTCCGGGGTTTCCCTTTGTCCAGGGGGCACCCAACATGGCTGCCAGCTATGTGTATGCCACATGGGTGCGCCCCTGCGCTCTGGGGTCTCCCTTCGCCCTGATGCCTTCTTGAGTGGCTGTTTGTGGCTCCATGCCTGCCAAAGACTGTGTCCGTTCTATTTCTCTACCTTAACCTTCTCTTCGCTTCTCTTTTGTTCTGCGCTCTCCCCTCGACTCCTCTCCCCCCTAGCCCCTGTCCCTCTGCCCGGCCCTGTGTTCTCCCCCCCCCCCCCCCCCCCATATGCCTCCCCCTTCTTTGTGCCAGGTGCTCCCTCTCCCCTGCCCTCCTGTGTTGGCCATCATCGCTAGCATGGTGGCTTCCCTCCCAGTACTTGCCCAGTTCTGGCCCTGCTTTACCTTCTTCCTATCAGCCCTTGTCACGCCCTCCTGTCTGCTTTTCTCACCCTCGATTCCCTTGCTCCGCTCCCCCCATTGAGAGAAGAAACAAGCCCTGAAACTAGGCAACACAGTCCCGCACAAAACGCAAAACAAATGGGTACAGTTCATGATCTTATAGTCTCTGTTTGTGGTCTGTCCTCAGTTCTTTGTTTCGATTCTTCCTTTCTTTTCCGCCCCCGTGGCTTTCATTGCTGTTGCAGCTGTTCCTCCCCCAATTTGTTCGATTTAACAAACTCATCAGCCTCCGCTGTGGCGTTAAAATACAGTGCCTTTCCCTTGAACGTTACCGAGAGTCTGGCCGGGAATAATATCCCAAATCGCACCCTACTTTTGTCCAGTGCTGATTTTGCTCTGTTGAACTCAGCCCTTCTTTTGGCCAGGTCCGCCCCAATGTCCTGGTACCCTTCTATTCTTCCCTTCCCATGTGCACGATTTTGTCTGCTGGGCCCACCTTAAGATTTGTTCCCAGTCCTGGAACCGGTGCAGCTTCGTGATAATCGCTCTGGGCTGCTCCCCGGCTTTGGGCTTGGGTCAAAGCGACCCGTGGGCCCTTTCTATTTCTGGGGGGTTTGGAAATCCTTCCCTTCCCACTAGCTACACGTGTAGTGTCTCCCACCCGCCCTCCTCCTCTAACCTAATAATAAGACCCATTGGTGTAAGGTAAGTGCCATATTATATTATTATATTATTAGCATTGTGCAGGTCAAGGATCGGAGGTGGAGGAGCAGTCTCTGTCAGCGAGAGAACCTGAGAACATCTCAGAAGGTAAGAAGGTAAGTAAGTGATTTTTACTTTTATACCTTTTTTCAAATTGTGTGTGTCGGGGGGAAACTGAAGTGACATCACAGAAAAGCTGTGACCTGAGTGGCTGGTTGGGATTCTAACCTAAATTTAAAAAAAAAAAAAAAAATTTGAGTATTTGGGAACTAATTAAACATAATAACTTAATTATAATTTAGAGGATATCTAAGCCAGAGATCGGAGAATATTATAGTTAGCTATCGCATTTCTATTAGAAATCTAGTGCTAGGAAACAGATAGTTGACAGTAACTTTGCAATTTAAAAAAAAAGTATTTAAAAAAAAAAGACAAATTTTAATTTTAATTAATTGACGCAATGTCAGTTAGAGGGGTGCTGTGCTCTGACTGTGAGATGTGGCAGGTCCGGCAGGCTTCCAGCGTCCCGGATGGCTTCATCTGCAGAAAGTGCACCCAACTGCAGCTCCTCACAGACCGCATGGTTCGGTTGGAGCAGCAATTGGATGCACTTAGGAGCATGCAGGTGGCGGAAAGCGTCATAGATCGCAGTTATGTAAATGTGGTCACACCCAAGGTGCAGGCAGAGAAATGGGTGACCACCAGAAAGGGCAGGCAGTCAGTGCAGGAATCCCCTGTGGTTGTCCCCCTCTCGAACAGATATACCCCTTTGGATACTGTCGGGGGGGATAGCCTATCAGGGGAAAACAGCAGCAGCCAGAGCAGTGGCACCACGGCTGGCTCTGATGTTCAGAAGGGAGGGTCAAAGCGCAGAAGAGTAATAGTAATAGGGGACTCTATAGTCAGGGGCACAGATAGGCGCTTCTGTGGACGTGAAAGAGACTCCAGGATGGTATGTTGCCTCCCTGGTGCCAGGGTCCAGGATGTCTCCGAACGGGTAGAGGGAATCCTGAAGGGGGAGGGCAAACAGGCAGAGGTCGTTGTACATATTGGTACTAACGACATAGGCAGGAAGGGGCATGAGGTCCTGCAGCAGGAGTTCAGGGAGCTAGGCAGAAAGTTAAAAGACAGGACCTCGAGGGTTGTAATCTCGGGATTACTCCCTGTGCCACGTGCCAGTGAGGCTAGAAATAGGAAGATAGAGCAGACAAACACGTGGCTAAACAGCTGGTGTAGGAGGGAGGGTTTCCGTTATCTGGACCACTGGGAGCTCTTCCGGGGCAGGTGTGACCTGTATAAGATGGACGGGTTGCATCTAAACCGGAGAGGCATAAATATCCTGGCCGCGAGGTTTGCTAGTGTCACACGGGAGGGTTTAAACTAGTATGGCAGGGGGGTGGGCACGGGAGCAATAGGTCAGAAGGTGAGAGCATTGAGGGGGAACTAGGGAATAGGGACAGTGTGGCTCTGAGGCAGAGCAGACGGGGAGAAGTTGCTGAACACAGCGGGTCTGGTGGCCTGAAGTGCATATGTTTTAATGCAAGGAGCATTACGGGTAAGGCAGATGAACTTAGAGCTTGGATTACTACTTGGATTACTACTTGTTGTTGCCATTACAGAGACCTGGTTGAGGGAAGGGCAGGATTGGCAGCTAAACGTTCCAGGATTTAGATGTTTCAGGCGGGATAGAGGGGGATGTAAAAGGGGAGGCGGAGTTGCGCTACTTGTTCGGGAGAATATCACAGCTATACTGCGAGAGGACACCTCCGAGGGCAGTGAGGCTATATGGGTAGAAATCAGGAATAAGAAGGGTGCAGTCACAATGTTGGGGGTATACTACAGGCCTCCCAACAGCCAGCGGGAGATGGAGGAGCAGATAGGTAGACAGATTTTGGAAAAGAGTAAAAACAACAGGGTTGTGGTGATGGGAGACTTCAACTTCCCCAATATTGTCTGGGACTCACTTAGTGCCAGGAGCTTAGACGGGGCGGAGTTTGTAAGGAGCATCCAGGAGGGCTTCTTAAAACAATATGTAAACAGTCCAACTAGGGAAGGGGCGGTACTGGACCTGGTATTGGGGAATGAGCCCGGCCAGGTGGTAGATGTTTCAGTAGGGGAGCATTTCGGTAACAGTGACCACAATTCAGTAAGTTTTAAAGTACTGGTGGACAAGGATAAGAGTGGTCCGAGGATGAATGTGCTAAATTGGGGGAAGGCTAATTATAACAATATTAGGCGGGAACTGAAGAACATAGATTGGGGGCGGATGTTTGAGGGCAAATCAACATCTGACATGTGGGAGGCTTTCAAGTGTCAGTTGAAAGGAATACAGGACAGGCATGTTCCTGTGAGGAAGAAAGATAAATACGGCAATTTTCGGGAACCTTGGATGACGAGTGATATTGTAGGCCTCGTCAAAAAGAAAAAGGAGGCATTTGTCAGGGCTAAAAGGCTGGGAACAGACAAAGCCTGTGTGGCATATAAGGAAAGTAGGAAGGAGTCAGGAGGGCTAGAAGGGGTCATGAAAAGTCATTGGCAAATAGGGTTAAGGAAAATCCCAAGGCTTTTTACACGTACATAAAAAGCAAGAGGGTAGCCAGGGAAAGGGTTGGCCCACTGAAGGATAGGCAAGGGAATCTATGTGTGGAGCCAGAGGAAATGGGCGAGGTACTAAATGAATACTTTGCATCAGTATTCACCAAAGAGAAGGAATTGGTAGATGTTGAGTCTGGAGAAGGGGGTGTAGATAGCCTGGGTCACATTGTGATCCAAAAAGACGAGGTGTTGGGTGTCTTAAAAAATATTAAGGTAGATAAGTCCCCACGGCCTGATGGGATCTACCCCAGAATACTGAAGGAGGCTGGAGAGGAAATTGCTGAGGCCTTGACAGAAATCTTTGGATCCTCGCTGTCTTCAGGGGATGTCCCGGAGGACTGGAGAATAGCCAATGTTGTTCCTCTGTTTAAGAAGGGTAGCAAGGATAATCCCGGGAACTACAGGCCGGTGAGCCTTACTTCAGTGGTAGGGAAATTACTGGAGAGAATTCTTCGAGACAGGATCTACTCCCATTTGGAAGCAAATGGACGTATTAGTGAGAGGCAGCACGGTTTTGTGAAGGGAAGGTCGTGTCTCACTAACTTGATAGAGTTTTTCGAGGAGGTCACTAAGATGATTGATGCAGGTAGGGCAGTAGATGTTGTCTATATGGACTTCAGTAAGGCCTTTGACAAGGTCCCTCATGGTAGACTAGTACAAAAGGTGAAGTCACACGGGATCAGGGGTGAACTGGCAAGGTGGATACAGAACTGGCTAGGCCATAGAAGGCAGAGGGTAGCAATGGAGGGATGCTTTTCTCATTGGAGGGCTGTGACCAGTGGTGTTCCACAGGGATCAGTGCTGGGACCTTTGCTCTTTGTAATATATATAAATGATTTGGAGGAAAATGTAACTGGTCTGATTAGTAAGTTTGCAGACGACACAAAGGTTGGTGGAATTGCGGATAGCGATGAGGACTGTCTGAGGATACAGCAGGATTTAGATTGTCTGGAGACTTGGGCGGAGAGATGGCAGATGGAGTTTAATCCGGACAAATGTGAGGTAATGCATTTTGGAAGGGCTAATGCAGGTAGGGAATATAAAGTGAATGGTAGAACCCTCAAGAGTATTGAAAGTCAAAGAGATCTAGGAGTACAGGTCCACAGGTCATTGAAAGGGGCAACACAGGTGGAGAAGGTAGTCAAGAAGGCATACGGCATGCTTGCCTTCATTGGCCGGGGCATTGAGTATAAGAATTGGCAAGTCATGTTGCAGCTGTATAGAACCTTAGTTAGGCCACACTTGGAGTATAGTGTTCAATTCTGGTCGCCACACTACCAGAAGGATGTGGAGGCTTTAGAGAGGGTGCAGAAGAGATTTACCAGAATGTTGCCTGGTATGGAGGGCATAAGCTATGAGGAGCGATTGAATAAACTCGGTTTGTTCTCACTGGAACAAAGGAGGTTGAGGGGCGACCTGATAGAGGTATACAAAATTATGAGGGGCATAGACAGAGTGGATAGTCAGAGGCTTTTCCCCAGGGTAGAGGGGTCAATTACTAGGGGGCATAAGTTTAAGGTGAGAGGCGCAAAGTTTAGAGTAGATGTACGAGGCAAGTTTTTTACGCAGAGGGTAGTGGGTGCCTGGAACTCACTACCGGAGGAGGTAGTGGAAGCAGGGACGATAGGGACATTTAAGGGGCATCTTGACAAATATATGAATAGGATGGGAATAGAAGGATACGGACCCAGGAAGTGTAGAAGATTGTAGTTTAGTCGGGCAGTATGGTCGGCACGGGCTTGGAGGGCCGAAGGGCCTGTTCCTGTGCTGTACATTTCTTTGTTCTTTGTTCTTTGTTAGCTTGTCCAGTATTTGGGCGATGTAGCCTGCTGGGTCTCTATCCCCACTGGCGGACCCACTATTCTGACGTTCTGCTGTCTGGATCTGTTTTCCTGGTCCTCCACTTTCCCTCTTAGGCTCCCCTGGGACATTACCAACCTTCTCACCTCGGTTTCAAGAGCTACCGTCCTGTCGCTCTGGTCCGAGGTGACCTTCTCCAACTCCATGATAATTTTATCCTGTGCCTCAACCTTCCTTTTCTGTCCTTTGATGGTCCGCTGCATTTTGTCTGTCGTCTCCGGCAGCACCTCTTTCATCAAATGACCGTCCTGATCACCTCCTTTATGGCGTTTAGCTCCCCTTTTAGCACGCTTCTCCACTCTTCCCCCTGTGCGGAGGGGGATGGTGGTCGCCGTGTCCTGTTCCTGCTCCGCTGTTTGGTCTGCCAGCTTTTCCCCTTCCAGGTTCGCATGAACCTGCCTGCCTGCGGGCCCGCCGCTCCTACTGCTGCTCTTTGTATCTCGCCGTCCCTTCTATTTGTTATTTTTTCCAGCCATAATCCTCTTGTGTGCCTTTCGCCTTTGGCTTGGTTTTGGTGGGCTTTTTAGGCCCATGCTGTTTCTCACACTGAGGCTGCTCTCCCTTCCCCCGTTGTTCTAACTCGCCGGGTTTATCTCTCCCCACACTGTTCTTCACTCTGAAGCTGCTCTTCCATCCCCCGCTGTTCTAACTCGCCGGGTCTATCTCTCTCCACACTGGTCCTCACCCTGAAGCTGCTCTCCCTTCCCCCGCTGTTCTAACTCACCGGGTCTGTCATTAAGAACAAAGTTAACCCGCAAACAAAACAGGGCAAAGGCCCCAAACAGGACAAATCAATACATACAAAACCCAAAGAGAAAAGAAATTTAGCAGCATATCAAGAACACAACACCTGCCAGTCCCCTGTCCTTAACAAAGTTCATTGTCTCATCTGGCAAAGCAAAATAAAGTTCCTGGCCCACTGTTCACTGCTCACAATACTCCAAATGGCGTCTGACCAAAGCTTTATACAGTCTCAGACGTACATCCCTGGTCTTGTATTCTAGCCCTCTCTACATGAATAATAACATTAGAACATAGAACATTACAGCGCAGTACAGGCCCTTCGGCCCTCAATGTTGCGCCGACCTGTGAAACCACTCTAAAGCCCATCTACACTATTCCCTTATCGTCCATATGTCTATCCAATGACCATTTGAATGCCCTTAGTGTTGGCGAGTCCACTACTGTTGCAGACAGGGCATTCCACAACATTGCATTTGCCTTCCAAACTGCCGACTAAACCTGCACGTTAACCTTAAGAGAATCTTGAACAAGGATCCAAGTCTCTTTGTACTTCTGATTTCCTAAGCATTTCCCCATTTAGAAAATAGTCTATGCCTCAATTCCTCCTTCCAAAGTGCACAACCTCACACTTTTCCACATTGTATTCCATCTGCCACTTCCATGCCCACTCTCCTAGCCTGTCCAAGTCCTTCTGCAGCCCCCCTGCTTCCTCAATACTACCAACCTGTTTTCCCCAGTCCACCTCCATATTGAAGTCCCCTATGATTATTGTAATATTGCCTTTTTTACATGCCTTTTCTATCTCCTGATTTATTTTCTGCCCCACATCCTGACTACTGTTAGGGGGCCTGTACATAACTCCCATCAGGCCCTTTTTACCTTTGCGATTCCTCAACTCGACCCACAGCATTTCTATACCTTCTGGTCCTATATCGCTCCTTGCTATCGATTTAACTTCATTCCTTACTAACCACTCTGCCCCCTTTGCCCATCTGACTGTCCTTTCGATAGGACACATATTCTTGGATATTTAAATCCCAGCCCTGGACCCCTTGGAGCCACGTCTCTGATGTCAACAACATCATACCGGCTAATTTCAATGTGCGCAACAAGCTCATTCACCTTGTTCCATATACTGCGCGCATTTAGGTACAATACGCTCAGTCCTGCATTGACAACCTTCTTTCTCACACTTGTTATCATTTTTGCTGTGCCTGAGGGTGATGTTGTTCTCATATTTTTGATCCCTATTTCCCCTTCAGTTATTATACCTTCTAAGCTGTCACTCTGGTTCCGACCCCCCCTGCCATATTAGTTTAAATCCTCCAAACATAAAACCATAGAATCACTATAGTGTAGCAGGAAGCAAATCTTTCGACAGTGGGAGGACACTGGAGCATCCGGAGGAAACTCATGCACACATGTGGAGAACGTCCAAGCTCCAAACAGTCACCCAAGGCTGGAATTGAACCTGTGTCATTCATGCTGTGAGCCAGTAGTGCCACCTCGATCTTCATAGAATCCCTACAGTGCAGGAGGGGTCTGCACAAACCTTTCGAAAGGCCACCCTACCTAGGCCCAATCCCTCACCTTATTCCTGTGACCCCACCCATACTTCGGATATTTAGGGGCAATTTTGCACAGCCAATTCACCTAGCCTGCAGATCTTTGCACTGTGGGAGGAAACCAGAGCACCCGGAGGAAACCCACGCAGACATGAGGAGAATGTCCAAACTCCATAGACAGTAACCTGAGATCAGAATAGAAACTGGGTCTGGTACTATGAGGCAGCAGTGCTAACCATCCCTTACCAGGATCTTGTCCAATCTTTCCTCACAGCTAAAGGTTTCTAACAACATCCTCATAAATCTCCTTTGTACCATTTCTGGTGTGATCACATCCTTTCTGAGGTGCAGTAACCAGAACTCTATGCAGTGCTGTAGCTGTGGAAAATTAGCTTTTTGTGCAGTTCGAGCATAACTTTCCTGTTGTTCCATTCTATGTCCAGGCGAACAAAGTATCTGCAATCCACCATAACCAGATTAGCTACTTGCATGCTATCTTAAGAGTTGTCCGCCCTGTGGTGATATGCATAACTGTAAATACACAAGGGGTTAATGTAGATACCTACTGTATGTGCGACAAGTAATGACGGCATCTCACTTCCCATACCAGATGTGCAATGTGACAGACCTCAGCTAGTGTGTACAGAGGCACTCGACAATCACGGTGAGACTACTGGTGACTCCAGTGACACCACGTTAATTCAAACCTCATCCGCTCGACCCTCTCAACACGAAAATGCATTCCTGAACTTTTTGACTCCGGGCGGGGAGCATCAAGGAGCCAAAACTGATTCAGGTGAAACAGACCAGACTCCAGACGGGGAGCATCGACAAGCCAAAGCTGACTCAAGTAAGCCGGACATGACTCCAGACGGGGAGCGCCGCAAACTCAGTGACGGCACGCTCAAGGAAATAGCAGATGCCAAAAAGGACGCTGACACAAGTAACTGTGTGAAGGACTCGTATTATCCACAGAGTGTGGTCCTTGAGCACAGCAAACACAACAACAAAACCAACGAACACAAAAACCACATCAAAGATAATAACAAGAAGCGTACCAAAGGCAACAACGTCGACAACAAGCACGACGAAAACACCAATGGAACTACGACTGGTACGACATAGTATAACTCTGCAAATGCGGGACACTGTTACTGCTCAGCTCAGTACAATGACATACCATGGCAGGGCGATGCATCTTACCAATTCACGTTTGCTGCACTACCAACAGGCAACCTGGCTTTCAGGACCGATGCCATCAAGAATTACCACCACAAGCATCGAAAGAAAGAAAGAGTCCACCTCAGACAACAAAGTGATTTGACCACTTCTTGGTTCTGTAGGCACAGGGATACTGACGGCATTTACAAACAAAGAACAAAGAAATGTACAGCACAGGAACAGGCCCTTCGGCCCTCCAAGCCCGTGCCGACCATGCTGCCCGACTAAACTACAATCTTCTACACTTCCTGGGTCCGTATCCTTCTATTCCCATCCTATTCATGTATTTGTCAAGATGCCCCTTAAATGTCACTATCGTCCCTGCTTCCAGCACCTCCTCCGGTAGCGAGTTTCAGTCACCCACTACCCTCTGCGTAAAAAGCTTGCCTCGTACATCTACTCTAAACCTTGCCCCTCTCACCTTAAACCTATGCCCCCTAATAATTGACCCCTCTACCCCGGGGAAAAGCCTCTGACTATCCACTCTGTCTATGCCCCTCATAATTTTGTAGACCTCTATCAGGTCGCCCCTCAACCTCCTTCGTTCCAGTGAGAACAAACCGAGTTTATTCAACCGCTCCTCATAGCTAATGCCCTCCATACCAGGCAACATTCTGGTAAATCTCTTCTGCACCCTCTCTAAAGCCGCCACATCCGTCTGGTAGTGTGGCGACCAGAATTGAACACTATACTCCAAGTGTGGCCTAACTAAGGTTCTATACAGCTGCAACATGACTTGCCAATTCTTATACTCAAAGCCCCGGCCAATGAAGGCAAGCATGCCGTATGCCTTCTTGACTACCTTCTCCACCTGTGCTGCCCCTTTCAGTGACCTGTGGACCTGTACTCCTAGATCTCTTTGACTTTCAATACTCTTGAGGGTTCTACCATTCACTGTATATTCCCTACCTGCATTAGACCTTCCAAAATGCATTACCTTACATTTGTCCGGATTAAACTCCATCTGCCATCTCTCCGCCCAAGTCTCCAAACAATCTAAATCCTGCTGTATCCTCTGACAGTCCTCATCGCTATCCGCAATTCCATCAACCTTTGTGTCGTCTGCAAACTTACTAATCAGACCAGTTACATTTTCCTCCAAATCATTTATATATACTACAAACAGCAAAGGTCCCAGCACTGATCCCTGTGGAACACCACGGGTCACAGCCCTCCAATTAGAAAAGCATCCTTCCATTGCTACTCTCTGCCTTCTATGACCTAGCCAGTTCTGTAACCACCTTGCCAGCTCACCCCTGATCCCGTGTGACTTCACCTTTTGTACTAGTCTACCATGAGGAACCTTGTCAAAGGCCTTACTGAAGTCCATATAGACAACATCCACTGCCCTACCTGCATCAATCATCTTAGTGACCTCGAAAAACTCTATAAAGTTAGTGAGTCACGACCTCCCCTTCACAAAACCATGCTGCCTCTCACTAATACGTCCATTTGCTTCCAAATGGGAGTAGATCCTGTCTCGAAGAATTCTCTGCAGTAATTTCCCTACCACTGAAGTAAGGCTCACCGGCCTGTAGTTCCCTGGATTATCCTTGCTACCTTTCTTAAACAGCGGAACAACATTGGCTATTCTCCAGTCCTCCGGAACATCCCCTGAAGACAGTGAGGATCCAAAGATTTCTGTCAAGGCCTCAGCAATTTCCTCTCCAGCCTCCTTCAGTATTCTGGGGTAGATCCCATCAGGCCGTGGGGACTTATCTACCTTAATATTTTTTAAGACACCCAACACCTCGTCTTTTTGGATCTCAATGTGACCCAGGCTATCTACACACCCTTCTCCAGACTCAACATCTACCAATTTCTTCTCTTTGGTGAATACTGATGCAAAGTATTCATTTAGTACCTCGCCCATTTCCTCTGGCTCCACACATAGATTCCCTTGCCGATCCTTCAGTGGGCCAACCCTTTCCCTGGCTACCCTCTTGCTTTTTATGTACGTGTAAAAAGCCTTGGGATTTTCCTTAACCCTATTTACCAATGACTTTTCGTGAACCCTTCTAGCCCTTCTGAATCCTTGCTTAAGTTCCTTCCTAATTTCCTTATATTCCACGCAGGCTGCGTCTGTTCCCAGCCTTTTAGCCCTGACAAATGCCTCCTTTTTCTTTTTGACGAGGCCTACAATATCTCTCGTTATCCAAGGTTCCCGAAAATTGCCGTATTTAACTTTCTTCCTCACAGGAACATGCCGGTCCTGAATTCCTTTCAACTGACACTTGAAAGCCACCCACATGTCAGATGTTGATTTGCCCTCAAACATCCGCCCCCAATCTAGGTTCTTCAGTTCCCGCCTAATATTGTTATAATTAGCCTTCCCCCAATTTAGCACATTCATCCTAGGACCACTCTTATCCTTGTCCACCAGTACTTTAAAACTTACTGAATTGTGGTCACTGTTACCAAAATGCTCCCCTACTGAAACATCTACCACCTGGCCGGGCTCATTCCCCAATACCAGGTCCAGTACCGCCCCTTCCCTAGTTGGACTGTCTACATATTATTTTAAGAAGCCCTCCTGGATGCTCCTTACAAACTCCGCCCCGTCTAAGCCCCTGGCACTAAGTGAGTCCCAGTCAATATTGGGGAAGTTGAAGTCTCCCATCACCACAAACCTGTTGTTTTTACTCTTTTCCAAAATCTGTCTATCTCTCTGCTCCTCTATCTCCCGCTGGCTGTTGGGAGGCCTGTAGTAAACCCCCAACATTGTGACTGCACCCTTCTTATTCCTGATCTCTACCCATATAGCCTCACTGCCCTCTGAGGTGTCCTCCCGGAGTACAGCTGTGATATTCTCCCGAACCAGTAGCGCAACTCCGCCTCCCCTTTTACATCCCCCTCTATCCCGACTGAAACATCTAAATCCTGGAACGTTTAGCTGCCAATCCTGCCCTTCCCTCAACCAGGTCTCTGTAATGGCAACAACATCATAGTTCCAAGTACTAATCCAAGCTCTAAGTTCATCTGCCTTACCCGTAATACTTCTTGCATTAAAACATATGCACTTCAGGCCACCAGACCCGCTGTGTTCAGCCACTTCTCCCTGTCTGCTCTGCCTCAGAGCCCCACTGTCCCTATTCCCTAGTTCTCCCTCAATGCTCTCACCTTCTGACCTATTGCTCCCGTGCCCACCCCCCTGCCATACTAGTTTAAACCCTCCCGTGTGACTCTAGCAAACCTCGCGGCCAGGATATTTATGCCTCTCCAGTTTAGATGCATCCCGTCCTTCTTATATAGGTCACACCTGCCCCGGAAGAGCTCCCAGTGGTCCAGATAACGGAAACCCTCCCTCCTACACCAGCTGTTTAGCCACGTGTTTGTCTGCTCTATCTTCCTATTTCTAGCCTCACTGGCACGTGGCACAGGGAGTAATCCCGAGATTACAACCCTCGAGGTCCTGTCTTTTAACTTTCTGCCTAGCTCCCTGAACTCCTGCTGCAGGACCTCATGCCCCTTCCTGCCTATGTCGTTAGTACCAATATGTACAACGACCTCTGCCTGTTTGCCCTCCCCCTTCAGGATGCCCTCTACCCGTTCGGAGACATCCTGGACCCTGGCACCAGGGAGGCAACATACCATCCTGGAGTCTCTTTCACATCCACAGAAGCGCCTATCTGTGCCCCTGACTATAGAGTCCCCTATTACTATTGCTCTTCTGCGCTTTGACCCTCCCTTCTGAACATCAGAGCTAGCCGTGGTGCCACTGCTCTTGCTGCTGCTGTTTTCCCCTGATAGGCTATCCCCCCCCCGACAGTATCCAAAGGGGTATACCTGTTCGAGAGGGGGACAACCACAGGGGATTCCTGCACTGACTGCCTGCCCTTTCTGGTGGTCACCCATTTCTCTGCCTGCACCTTGGGTGTGACCACATTTATACAACTGCGATCTATGACGCTGCATGCTCCTAAGTGCATCCAATTGCTGCTCCAACCGAACCATGCGGTCTGTGAGGAGCTCCAGTTGGGTGCACTTTCTGCAGATGAAGCCATCCGGGACGTTGGAAGCCTCCCGGACCTGCCACATCTCACAGTCAGAGCACTGCACCCCTCTAACTGACATTGCGTCAATTAATTAAAATTAAAAGTTTTTTTTTTAAATGTTTTTTATATATATTTTTTTAAATTTCAAAGTTACTGTTAACTATCTGTTTCCGTCCGGTTGCGGCGATGACCAGCTAAGCCGCACGTTTCGGCGGCTCCAGCTCGAACGGACCTCCGGGCTCTTTTAAGAGCCCCAACAGGGAATTTTTTCTGGACAAAACCCGGTGTGGGGTGAGACAACAGGGAGTCCTCCCCAACGAAAAAGAAAAATATCGGCGGCGGCGGCCAGATCGCGAAGAATCCTCAAGAACAGGGGCAGAAGAAAAAAGGAGCAAGATGGCGGCGGAGAGAGCCCAGGCGACATGGGGGCCGGACCAAGACGAATTTTTGAGACGGTGTGTGGAGCTGCTTAAGAAGGAGGTGCTGGCCCCGATGCTACAGGCAATTGAGGGGCTTAAGGAGGCACAAAAGACCCAGGAGATGGAGCTCCGCGTGGTGGAGCAGAAGGTGACGGACAATGAAGACGAGATCCTGGGCCTGGCGGTCAAAACGCAGACGCACGAGGCGCTCCACAAAAAGTGCATTGAAAGGATTGAAGTCCTAGAAAACAGATCACGGAGAAAGAACCTTCGGATCCTGAGTCTCCCGAGGGAGTGGAAGGAGCGGACGGCGGGGCTTACGTGAGCACGATGCTACGCTCGCTAATGGGAGCTGAGGCCGCCTCGGGCCCCTTGGAAGTGGAAGGGGCTCATCGGGTCCCTGCGAGGAGACCAAAGGCGGGAGAACCACCTAGGGCGACGATCGTGCGATTTCATCGCTTCAATGACAGAGAGGTGGTTCTGAGATGGGCCAAAAAGGTACAAAGTAGTAGATGGGAGAATGCGGTGGTACGGGTGTACCAGGATTGGAGTGCGGAGGTGGCGAGAAGGAGGGCGAGTTTTAATCGAGCCAAGGAGGTGCTACACAAGAAGAAGGTCAAGTTCGGGATGCTGCAGCCGGCGCGACTGTGGTTCACGCACCAGGAGAGGCATCACTACTTCGAAACGGCGGAAGAAGCATGGACCTTCATTAAAAACAAGAAACTGGATCAGAACTGAGGGACTGATGTTAGAGGGGAAATGACAATGCCGATGTATATAGAAATGTAAATTGGGGAGGGGGGGGACACTAAGAAATGTGGGCGCCGGTGGGGGGGAAGAAGCAGGGGATGGGGAATGGGAGTGGGGCGGCAGAGGGAGCTGCGCCACAAGGGGCGGGACAACTATAGAGAACACGGGGCTTACTGTTCTTGTTCCCACGCCAGAAAGATGATGGCGGGAAGATAGGCGCAAGGTAGATGGGAGTTCCCCACACGGGGGGGGTCAAGGAGAGAGCGGGAGAAGCCGGGGTCAGTTGAAGTCAGCTGACTTTCGGAAGCAATATGGGGGAGCAATCATGCTAGATGGGGATCTAGCGGGGGTGGGGGGGTGGGGGGGGAGGATAACTGGGTTGCCGCTGCAGAAATCAAAGAGGAACTGGTAAAAGAAAGGGTGGTCGGGGCGGGGATGCGCCGCCTGGGGAAGGGGTGGGTGCGCGGAACCGGGACGTGGGACTGGCCTAGAGAGGGTGATGGCTAGTCGACACGGGAGGGGGGCAGGCAGCCCCCCAGTTCGGCTGATCACGTGGAACGTGAGAGGCCTAAATGGGCCGATTAAAAGGGCCCGAGTGTTCGCGCACTTGAAAGGACTGAGGGCAGACGTGGCTATGCTTCAGGAGACGCACCTGAAGGTGGCAGACCAAGTTAGGTTAAGGAAAGGATGGATGGGACAGGTGTTCCGCTCAGGGCTGGATGCAAAGAACAGAGGGGTTGCCATACTGGTGGGGAAATGGGTGTCATTCGAAGC
This sequence comes from Scyliorhinus torazame, assembly GCF_047496885.1. NCBI lineage: Eukaryota > Metazoa > Chordata > Chondrichthyes > Carcharhiniformes > Scyliorhinidae > Scyliorhinus > Scyliorhinus torazame. The sequence goes on along the minus strand of NC_092717.1, from coordinate 67,290,656 downwards.
TAGGAACATTGTAGCAGACAGCGGAGGCAGATATGTGATGGTGAGTGGCAGACTGGAGGGAATGGAGGTCATGTTGGTTAACGTATATGCCCCGAATTGGGAAGATGCGGGATTTATGAAGCGGATGCTGGGACGTATCCCGGACCTGGAGGTAGGAAACCTGATAATGGGGGGGACTTCAACACCGTGTTGGACCCAGGGTTAGATAGATCTAGATCTAGGACCGGAAGAAGGCTGGCAGCGGCCAAGGTGCTTAGGGGGTTTATGGACCAAATGGGGGGAGTGGATCCGTGGCGATTTGTTAGGCCGAAGGCCAAAGAGTTCTCCTTCTTCTCCCATGTTCACAAGGTGTATTCCCGGATAGATTTCTTTGTTTTGGGAAGGTCACTGATCTCGAGGGTGGAAGGAACTGAGTACTCAGCCGTAGCTGTTTCAGATCATGCCCCACACTGGGTGGACCTGGAATTAGGAGAGGAGAGGGAGCAGCGTTCACTCTGGCGACTGGATGTGGGATTACTGGCGGATGAGGGAGTCTGCGGAAGGGTGCGGGGATGTATCGAAAGATACCTGGAGGCCAATGACGACGGGGAGGTCCGAGTGGGAGTAGTATGGGAAGCACTAAAGGCGGTGGTCAGAGGGGAGCTGATCTCCATCAGGGCCCACAAGGGGAAAATAGAGGCCAAGGAAAGGGAAAGACTACTGAGGAAGATTTTGAGGGTAGATAAAGAATACGCGGAGGCCCCGGAGGAAGGACTATACAGGGAGAGGCGACGTCTCCAGCCGGAGTTCGACCTGTTGACCACAAGGAGGGCGGAGGCACAGTGGAGAAGGCACAGGGGATGAGATATGAATATGGGGAAAAGGCGAGTCGCCTGTTGGCCCATCAGCTGCGAAAGAGGACAGCGGCGAGGGAGATAGGGGAGATTAGGGATGAAAAGGGAGCTACGGTGCGGAGAGCAGGGAAGATAAACGAGGTGTTTAAGACCTTTTACGAGAGACTCTATAGGTCCCAACCCCCGGAGGGAAAAGAGGAGATGCGGCAGTTTTTGGACCAATTAAGGTTCCCGAGGGTGGAGGAGCAGGAGGTGGAAGGCCTGGGGGCGCCGATTGGGGTGGACGAGGTTACCAAGGGGCTGGGGAACATGCAGGCAGGGAAAGCCCCGGGACCAGATGGGTTCCGGTGGAATTTTATAGAAAATATGTGGACTTGTTGGCCCCGCTGCTGGTAAGGACCTTTAACGAGGCCAGAGAAGGGGGGACCCTGCCCCCGACAATGTCGGAGGCGACGATATCGCTAATCCTGAAGCGGGATAAAGATCCGCTGCAGTGCGGGTCCTATAGGCCTATCTCACTGCTAAATGTGGACGCCAAGTTGCTAGCAAAGGTGCTGGCAACGAGGATAGAGGATTGTGTCCCGGGGTGGTGCACGAAGACCAGACAGGGTTCGTAAAGGGGAGACAACTAAATGTCAACGTGCGACGGCTATTAGGGGTGATAATGATGCCCCCAGTAGAGGGGGAGGCAGAGATAGTGGCGGCAATGGATGCAGAGAAGGCATTTGATAGGGTGGAGTGGGAGTATCTATGGGAGGTGTTGAGGAGGTTTGGGTTCGGGGACGGGTTTGTCAGCTGGGTTAAACTCCTCTATGGGGCCCCAACGGCAAGTGTGGTCACAGGTCGGCAATGGTCGAAGTATTTTCGACTATACAGGGGAACAAGACAGGGATGCCTGTTGTCCCCATTACTGTTCGCGTTGGCAATTGAACCACTGGCCATAGCGCTGAGAGACTCCAGAAAATGGAGAGGGGTGGTTAGAGGGGGAGAGGGACACCGAGTGTACTCTACGCGGATGACCTACTGCTGTATGTGACGGACCCAGTGGGGGGGATGACAGAGGTCATGCAGATATTGAGGGAGTTTGGAGATTTCTCGGGATATAGGCTCAACATGGGAAAGAGTGAGCTTTTTGTGATACACCCTGGGGACCAGAGTAGAGGGATAGATGGCCTACCGCTAAGGAGAGTGGAAAGAAACTTCCGATACCTGGGGATTCAGATAGCCAGGAGCTGGGGAACCTTACACAGACTTAATCTGACATGACTGTTGGAACAAATGGAAGAGGATTTCAAAAGGTGGGACATGCAGCCGCTGTCACTGGCGGGCAGAGTGCAGGCAATTAAGATGATGGTCCTCCCGAGGTTCCTATTTGTGTTCCAATGTCTCCCTATACTGATCACTAAGGCCTTTTTTTAAAAAATAGATAGGAGCATCACGAGCTTCGTGTGGGCAGGGAAGGTCCCGAGGGTAAGGAGGGGGTTCCTACAACGTAGTAGAGACAGAGGGGGACTGGCGTTGCCGAATTTGGGCGACTACTACTGGGCCGCCAATGTGGCGATGATTCGTAAATGGATGATAGAGGGAGAGGGAGCGGCGTGGAAAAGATTGGAGATGAAGTCCTGTAAAGGGACGAGTTTAAAAGCGCTGGTGACGGCGCCACTACCGCTCTCACCAAAAAGATTTACCACGAGCCCAGTGGTGGCGGCAACATTAAGTATCTGGGGGCAATGGAGGCGACAGAGGGGTGTGCTGGGCGCCTCGGTGTGGTCCCCGATCAGGAACAACCATAGGTTTGCCCCAGGGAGGCTGGATGGAGGATTCCAGAGCTGGCACCGGGTAGGAATCAGGACAGTGGGAGATTTATTTATAGACGGGACGTTTGCGAGCTTGGGAGCGCTTGAGGAAAAGTATAAGCTGCCCCGGGGAAATTTCTTTAGATATATGCAGGTGAGAGCGTTCACGAAACAACTGGTGAGGGAATTTCCACTGCCCCAGGGATCCAGGACAGGGTGCTTTCGGGGGTGTGGGTCGGGGAGGGCAAAGTGTCAGAGATATACCGGGAGATGAGAGAAGAGGGGGAGGAGTTGGTGGGCGAACTGAAGGGAAAATGGGAAGAAGAGCTCCGGGAGGAGATTGAGGAGGGTTTGTGGGCTGATGCCCTAAGCAGGGTAAATTCCTCTTCCTCGTGTGCCAGGCTTAGCCTGATCCAATTTAAGGTGCTGCATAGAGCACACATAACGGGAGCAAGGTTGAGCAGGTTCTTCGGAGTGGAGGACAAGTGTGGGAGGTGCGGGGGAAGCCCGGCGAACCACACACATATGTTTTGGTTGTGTCCGGTATTGGAGGGGAGTGACGGGAGTGATCTCGAAGGTGGTGAAGGTCCGGGTCAAGACAGGCTGGGGGTTAGCTTTATTTGGAGTTGTGGATGAGCCGGGAGTGCAGGAGGCGAAAGAGGCCGATGTTGTGGCCTTTGCGTCCCTAGTAGCCCGGCGTAGGATTTTACTCATGTGGAAGGAAGCGAAACCCCCCGGACTGGAGGCCTGGATAAACGATATGGCGGGGTTCATAAAACTGGAGCAGATGAAGTTTGCACTGAGAGGATCGGCTCAAGGGTTCACCAGGCGGTGGCAACCATTCCTCAACTACCTAGCGGAACGTTAGAGGGAAGATAGATGACCAGCAGCAGCAACCCAGGGGGAGAGGGGAGGGGGGAGTATTACTTTGTGTTATTTGGTTAGTTTACCATGTTAGTTACATAATGTTAGATTGCAGTTATCATGTTACTTGTATTTTTATTTCTTTGATTTGTAAGGGAAAAAATTGTGTTTGAAAACTTTAATAAAATATATATTTTTTAAAACTATCTGTTTCCTAGCACTAGATTTCTAATCTAAATGCGAAAGCTAAATATAGTACTCTCCGATCTCTGGCTTAGATACCCCTCTAAATTATAATTAAGTAATTATGTTTAATTAGTTACCAATGCTTAATTTTTTTAATTTAGTGTAGATTCCCAACCAGCCACTCAGGTCACAGCTTTTCTGTGATGTCACTTCAGTTTCCCCCCGACACACACAATTTGAAAAAGGTATAAAAGTAAAAATGAGTCAAAATCACTTACTTACCTTCTTACCTTCTGAGTGTCTTAGATGTTCTCAGGTTCTCTCCCTGACAGAGACTGCTCCTCCTCCTCCGAACGGCTCCCGAAACTAGGCCGCGATCTTTAAAAATCTCCGCTCTGACTCGCAGTTCCTGCGCTGTTTTAATCTCCCGCTCTGTTTTCACTGTCCCGGCTCACTCACCTCTCGCGCTGTTTTCACTGTCCCGGCTCACTCTCCTCTAGCGCTGTTTTCACTGTCCCGGCTCTCTCTCCTCTCGCGCTGTTTTCACTGTCCCGGCTCACTCAGCTCCCGCGCTGTTTTCACTGTCCCGGCTCACTCACCTCTCGCGCTGTTTTCACTGTCCCGGCTCACTCAGCTCCCGCGCTGTTTTCACTGTCCCGGCTCACTCAGCTCCCGCGCTGTTTTCACTGTCACGGCTCACTCACCTCTCGCGCTGTTTTCACTGTCAACACCAATTGACACTTTACTTGCCTTACTTAATACCTATGCACCCACCACAAGGGCAAATGATATATCTCCGTGTTTTAAAGGCTATTGTTTTTAATTTATTTGTTCATGGGGTGTGGGCGTCGCAGGCTGTGCCAGCATTAATTCCCTGTCCCTAATTGCCCTTGAGGGGGTAGTTCAGAGCTCTATCCCTCCTGAAGCATCTATACCCTGGGATATTTAGTTGCCAGTCTTGCCCTTCCCTCAACCAAGTCTCCATGATACCAATAACATCATATTCCCAGGTACTAATCCAAGCCCTAAATTCATCTGCCTTACCTGCTATACTTCTCGCATTGAAACAAATGCACCTCAGACCACCTGTCCCTTTGCGTTCATCACCTCTTCCCTGTCTACTCTTCCCCTGAGTCACATTGAGTTTATTATCTAGTACCTTACTGGCTTTAGTTGCTGCCTCTTTACTGACTTCTAACTTCCAAATCTGGTTCCCATCCCCCTGCCACATTAGTTTAAAACCTCCCAAACAGTGTTAGCAAAAGCACCCCCGAGGACATGGGTTCCAGTCCTGCCCAGGTGTAGACCATCCGATTTGTAATGGTCCCACCACCCCCAGAACCGGTTCCAATGTCTCAAAAATCTGAATCCTTCCCTCCTGCGTATTCATTCTGACTATTATTGAATTTCTACTCTGACTGTCTCGTAGCACTGGTAGCAATCCTGAGATTACTACCTTTGAGGTCCTACTTTTTAATTTATCTCCTAACTCCCTAAAGTCTGATTGTAGGACCTCATCCCGTTTTTTACCTATATTGTTGGTGCCTATATGCACCACGACAACTGGCTGTTCACCCTCCCCCTTCAGTATGTCCTGCTGCCGATCTGAGACATCCCTGACCCGTGCACCCGGGAGGCAACATACCATTCAGGAGTCTCGTTTTTGACCACAGAAACGCCTGTCTACTCCCTTTGCGATTGTCTGGTGATTGGCTGCTGTGTTCTGTGTGTTCACTGGTCATCCTGTGTGTCAATCAGGAGCGGACGGATTTTTCCTGGTGGTACAATTTTACGCACGTCACTTCAAGCCCCCACTGCCCCCAGTAGAATGGGAAGGCTGAAAAGGGGGTCCACATTGTTAAAAGACTGTTGTGCAAAGCTGCTGACTCGGGTTCGGATTTTAACCTGGCACTGTTAGCCTATTGGGCGACTCCTTTGTCCGCTGGTCTGTCCCCTGCACAGCTGCTAATGAACCGCACACTACGGACGACGGTGCCTGTCTGTGCATCATCATATACATGTGTGTATATTATGACATCTCCCCCCTTTTTTTTACTTTATTAAAAAAATGTGTGTTGGTCAATAAATAGTGAGCGTGTGTGTGTACAGGAGCCTGACTATATACAAAGTATGTTAACATATTCACATGGGAAGGTGTCTAGTGCAGATAGAGGGCAGATAACAAATTAAGAAGAAACAATATGTACAGATGTGTAAACGGATCACAAGATAATGCAACATTCAGTCTATAAATTCAGTCTTTGTGGCGGGCGACGAGTTCTGGTTGACCGCCTCAAGGGTGGGTCAGCGGCCGCTTGCACTTGAACAGGCGGAACTGCCTCCAATGTAGAGGTCAGTAAAAGAACTGGCCGATCGGTGGCCTCGTGGAAGGGCACGTCCTGAGGAACCAGCATGCGAGGCGGGACATGACGTTCAGGTGGCGGGCGTGGAAGTAGCCGCAGTGCCCGCCTATTACACCGAAGAAAGGAGCCATCATGCATGCGAACGAGGAACGATCTCGGGGCCACTTGCTTAACCACCACAGCCGTGGCAGACCAGCCACCGTCAGGTAGCTGAACACGAACTTGGTCAGCAGGAGCCAGAGCAGGGAGAGCTGTGGCGTGGGCGTCGTACGCCAACTTGCATTGATCCCAAGACTGTTGTATCCTCTGCAGGACCGGAAAATTGTCAAGGTCCGGGATGTGGATAGCCAGCACCGTCGTCCGTAGTGTGCGGTTTATTAGCAGCTGTGCTGGGGACAGGCCAGCGGACAAAGAAGTCACCCGGTAGGCTAACAGTGCCAGGTTAAAATCCGAACCCGAGTCAGCAGCTTTGCACAACAGTCTTTTAACAACGTGGACCCCCTTTGCAGCCTTCCCATTCGACTGGGGGTAGTGGGGCTTGAAGTGACGTGCACAAAATTGTACCGCCGGGCAAAATCCGTCCGCTCCTGGCTGAAGAAACAAGGGCCATTATCAGTCATAACTGAGTGGAATGCCATGATGGGCAAAAGTCTCTTTGCATGCCTTGATGACCATTGCTGATGTGAGGTCAGTCAGTCTGACCACCTCGGGGTAGTTGGATAAGTAGTCCACGAGGAGGACATAGTCTCGGCACTTTGCATGAAAGAGGTCAATACCAACTTTGGACCATGGGGAGGACACCAGTTCATGCGGCTGTAGAGTCTCTTTGGGCTGAGCCGGCTGGAACCTTTGACACGTTGGGCAATTGAGGACCGTGTTGGCGATATCCTGACTGATGCCTGGCCAATATACTGCCTGTCGGGCTCGACGGCAACACTTTTCGACCCGCAGGTGATCCTCGTGGATTTGGCCGAGGACCAGCTCTCGCATGCTCTGTGGGATTACTATCCTGTCCAGCTTCATTAATATGCCGTCCACTACCGCTAGATCGTCCTTTATATTATAAAACTGGGGGCACTGCCCCTTTTGCCAACCATCCGTGAGATGTCGCATTACCCGCTGGAGTAAAGGACCCCGGCCGTCTTCTGACGAATTTGCATGACTCTTTCATCAGTGGCCGGAAAGTTGGATGCACAAAACTTCACCTGAGCGTCTATCTGACAGACAAAGTCCGACTGCTCACATGGTGTGGTGATGGATCTAGAGAGTGCATCGGCCACAATGAGCTCTTTGCCCGGGGTGTAGACCAGGTCAAAATCGTAGTGGCGGTGTTTGAGGAGGATACGTTGTAGCCGTGGCGTCATATCATTGAGGTCTTTTTGGATGATGTGAACCAATGGCCTTTGGCCTGTCTCGACCGTGAATTTGGGGAGTCCATACACGTAATCATGGAATTTGTCAATCCCTGTGAGGAGGCCCAGGCATTCTTTTCAATCTGAGCGTATCGTTGCTCAGTAGGCGTCATGGCTCTAGAGGCATATGCGACTGTGGCCCAGGAGGAGGATTCGTACCGCTGGAGGAGTACTGCCCCAATGCCAGCCTGGCTCTTGTCGGTGGAGATCTTTGTCTCCTTGGTGGAGTCGAAAAACGCCAGTACCGGGGCCTTGGTGAGTTTCGCCCTGAGCTCACGGCACTCTTGCGGGGAGCCACTGGAATTCCGTAGTTTTTTTGACAAGGTTGCGGAGAGCTTTGGTGTGTGATGCAAGGTTGGGATTAAACTTCCCAAGGAAATTGACCATCCCTAGGAAGCGGAGGACCGCCTTCTTGTCCTCCGGGGTCTTCATGGCGGTGATTGCCGACACCTTATCTGCATCTGGCTGCACACCGAACTGCGAAATATGGTCGCCAAGGAACTTTATTTCTTCTTGACCGAACGAGCATTTGACTCTATTGAGTTGGAGGCCATGCTCGTGGATCCTGTAGAACACTCGTTTGAGGCGATCGATGTGCTCCTGAGGAGTTGTGGACCAGATAATAATATCATCGACGTACACTTGCACCACCTCGATGCCCTCCATAATTTGCTCCATTATGCGGTGGCACACCTCCGAGGCGGAGATGATGCCAAAGGGCATCCGGTTGTAACAGTAGCGACCGAACGGGGTGTTAAATATACACAACTTTCGACTGGACGCGTCCAGTTGTACTTGCCAAAAACCCTTGGAAACATCCAGCTTTGTGAAAAGCTTGGTGTGAGCCATTTCGCTGGTGAGCTCTTCTCGTTTAGGTACAGGGTAGTGTTCCCTCATGATGTTATGGTTCAAATCTTTGGGGTCGATGCAGATGTGAAGTTCCCCTGACAGTTTTTTGACACAGACCATGGAGCTAACCCAGTCCGTGGGCTCAGTGACCACCCTGGTCCTGGAGGTGTTGCAGCTGGTCCTTAAGGGGTGCCGGCACCCGACGCGGTGCATGAACCACAGTGGCATTCGGCTTCAGCAGTATCTTGTATCGGTAAGGTAGTGTACCCATACCTTCGAAGACGCTGTGGTATTGTGCTATGATGTCATCTAATTGGGCTTGGAAGTTGACATCTGGTGAGGCCGTTGCCTCTGCGGACGACATGGTGTGAACCCGCTGCACAAGATTCAGGATTTTGCAGGCCCGCGCACCTAGCAGGGAAGCTCTGTTGGTTCCTACAATTTCAAAACGCAGGGTTGCTTCTGAAGAACGATGGGATACCGCAAGCTGGCATGGCCACTGGCAGCAATGGCATTGCCATTGTAGTCGAGGAGCTGGCAGGCCGATGGAAGAATGCTTGGCTTGACGCGGATGGCGTCAAGGTCAGACTTTGAAATGAGGTTCGCTGTAGCGCCGGTGTCCAGCTTGAAGCGTATGCAAGCCTTGTTGACCGTAAGGGTGGCACACCACTCATCGTCTGGATCAATGCTCATCACTGGGAGTTGTTTCACAGATTATCACAGATTATCATAGAATTTACAGTGCAGAAGGAGTCCATTTGGCCTTCGCTGAAAACATCGTATGCTTGGTGATGATGCCCACCCGGAATGGGGATGTGAGGCCCCCGGTGTCGGAATTTGGAACCATGTCGGAGTCGGAGTCTGCAACGGGTTGCTGTACTGACCGGACGTTCCTGCGCTGCGACTGGGATCGCAGTTGAGCAGATCTGCACAGGGCTGCGTGTGGCCAAGCTTGCCACACTGGAAACAGCGTCGCAATTTCGCGGGACATTGGCGCTTTAAATGGGCGGAGCCACAGTTGTTGCACGTCAGTGCGCCACCGCGCATGCGCTCTGCGGTCGAACGATGTGCGCACCTGCACAGTTCGGTCGTCGGCCTCGCCGTCCCCTTGGTCGTGGCGCAGGAGCCCGGGAAAAGCACCCGAAATGGCTGCCCTCATCCAGACTCAGGCCCTGGAGCTGTTTTATGGCCTGCCCCCGCTCCGCCTCGTAGGGGCTTTGCCGCACCATCTCTGCCGCCTTGATATGGGAGTACCGGTTGTTGGCGTGCTCGTGGAGGACGCAGGTTTCGATGGCAATGGTATGGGTGAACTGCTTAACTTTAAGGTGCTGCTGGCGAAGGGGATCGGAGTGGACCCCGAAAACAATCTGGTTGCGGATCATGGAGTCAGGAGTGGAGCCGTAGTTGCAGGACTGGGCGAGGGTACGGAGATGGGCTAAAAAGGACTGAAAAGGTTCATCCTTACCCTGAATCCTCTGCTGGAACCCATAGCGTTCAAAGCTCTCGTTGACTTTGATGTCACAGTGGCTGTCGAACTTTAGCAGGACTGTTTTAAACTTTGCCTTCAGCAAAGGTGAGGGAGTTGAAGATGTGGATTGTGTGGTCCCCGGCTGTAGAGAGGAAGGCATCTGATGCGGTTTCGAGGTCGGTGGCGTCAAGATACAGTTGGAACGCAGGGTGCGGCGATGACCAGCTGAGTCGCACGTTTCGGCAGCTCCCGGTGAAACGGACTTTTGGGCTCTTGATAGGAGCCCCAATGGCAATTTTGACGGCTAAAAACACTGTGCGGTAAACCAGAAGGGAATCCCCCCTGGATACGGATGGAAAAAGGAGGAGAAAGTGGCCGGATTGCAGTGGATCCTTTAGAACAGCGGCAAGGAAGGCAAGCAAAAACCAAGATGGTGTCGGAAGGTGGCAGTTTAACATGGGGCCCTGAACAACAAGAGTTCTTGAAATGCTGTGTGGAAGAGCTCAAAAAGGAAATGAAGAAAGAGCTGTTGGCCCCGATACTACAGGCGATCGAAGGGCTAAAGGAGGAACAAAAGACCCAGGAGCGGGAGCTTCGGGTCGTGAAGGCAAAGGCAGCCGAGAATGAGGACGACATACAGGGCCTGGTGGTGAAGACGGAGACGCATGAGGCACATCAGAAACGATGTGTGGAAAGGTTGGAGGCACTGGAGAACAACGCAAGGAGGAACAACCTGAGGATTCTTGGTCTTCCTGAAGGTGCGGAGGGAGCGGACGTCGGGGCATATGTGAGCACGATGCTGCACTCGTTAATGGGAGCGGAGGCCCCGGCGGGTCCGCTGGAGGTGGAGGGAGCATACCGAGTGATGGTGCGAGGACCGAGAGCAGGAGAAATTCCCAGAGCCATAGTGGTGAGATTCTTCCGTTTTAAGGATAGAGAAATGGTCCTTAGATGGGCAAAGAAAACTCGGAGCAGTAAATGGGAGAACGCGGTGATCCGCGTTTATCAAGACTGGAGTGCGGAGGTGGCGAGAAGGAGGGCGAGCTTTAATCGGGCCAAGGCGGTGCTTCATAAAAAGAAGATAAAATTTGGAATGCTGCAACCGGCAAGACTGTGGATCACATATCGAGGGAGGCACCACTACTTTGAGACGGCGGATGAAGCGTGGACTTTTATTTTGGAAGAAAAACTGGAATGAGCGGGTTATTAAAAAGAACGTTTGAACAAAGTGGTGGGGCGAATGTGGGGGGCGAAGAGGGGGGTTAAAAAGGGGGGAAAGCGGAGTTTTATGTACTAATCCTGCGATGTGGTAACTTTTCTCTCTTCCACAGGTGGTGATGGGGGGAGGAGGGGAGGTGGAGGAGATGGGGCGTTGGCCATTGGGGGCGGGGCCAAGGGAGAAGCGCGGGCTTGGTTCCCGCGCTATGATAATCATGGTGGGAATAGAGAAGCAGGAAGGAGGGGGCGTGGCACGGTGCGAGCCGAGGTCACGGGGGGAAGCCGAGGTCGGCCAGAGTTTGCTGACTTCTGGGAGCAACATGGGGGGAGTAATTACGCTAGCGGGGGATCTAGCGGGGGGGGGGGGTGGGAGGGGGGAATTACTGGGTTGCTGCTGCTGGGTGCTGGGGAGAGGGGGGAGCTGGTATGGGAGGGGATGGGCGGGGGGGCACTGCCTGGGGGAGATACAGCTGCGTGGGAACCGGGTGAGGAGCTGGAAAAAGGGGATGGCTAATCGACAAGGGGGGGGGGGTAGGAAGCCCCCCAACCCGGCTGATCACGTGGAACGTGAGAGGGCTGAACGGGCCGATAAAGAGGGCACGGGTACTCGCACACCTTAAGAAACTTAAGGCAGATGTGGTTATGTTACAGGAAACGCACCTGAAACTGATAGACCAGGTTAGGCTACGCAAAGGATGGGTGGGGCAAGTGTTCCATTCGGGGCTAGATGCGAAAAACAGGGGGGTGGCTATATTAGTGGGGAAGCGGGTAATGTTCGAGGCAAAGACTATAGTGGTGGATAACGGGGGCAGATACGTGATGGTGAGTGGCAAACTACAGGGGGAGACGGTGGTTTTGGTAAACGTATATGCCCCGAACTGGGATGATGCCAATTTTATGAGGCGGATGCTAGGACGCATTCCGGACCTAGAGATGGGAAAGCTGATAATGGGGGGAGATTTTAATACGGTGTTGGAACCAGGGCTGGATAGGTCGAAGTCCAGGACTGGAAGGAGGCCGGCAGCAGCCAAGGTACTTAAAGATTTTATGGAGCAGATGGGAGGTGTAGACCCGTGGAGATTTAGCAGACCTAGGAGTAAGGAGTTCTCGTTTTTCTCCTATGTCCATAAAGTCTACTCGCGAATAGACTTTTTTGTGCTGGGAAGGGCGTTGATCCCGAAGGTGAGGGGAACGGAGTATACGGCTACAGCCATTCCGGATCACGCTCCACACTGGGTAGATTTGGAGATAGGGGAGGAAACAGGAGGGCGCCCACCCTGGAGAATGGACATGGGACTAATGGCAGATGAGGGGGTGTGTCTAAGGGTGAGGGGGTACATTGAAAAGTACTTGGAACTCAATGATAATGGGGAGGTCCAGGTGGGAGTGGTCTGGGAGGCGCTGAAGGCGGTGGTTAGAGGGGAGCTGATATCAATAAGGGCACATAAAGGGAAGCAGGAGAGTAAGGAACGGGAGCGGTTGCTGCAAGAACTTTTGAGGGTGGACAGACAATATGCGGAAGCACCGGAGGAGGGACTGTACAGGGAAAGGCAAAGGCTACATGTAGAATTTGTCTTGCTGACTACGGGCACTGCAGAGGCACAATGGAGGAAGGCACAGGGTGTATAGTACGAATATGGGGAGAAGGCGAGCAGGTTGCTGGCACACCAATTGAGGAAAAGGGGAGCAGCGAGGGAAATAGGGGGAGTGAGGGATGAGGAAGGAGAGATGGAGCGGGGAGCGGAGAGAGTGAATGGAGTGTTCAAGACATTTTATAAAAAATTATATGAAGCTCAACCCCCGGATGGGAGGGAGAGAATGATGGGCTTCTTGGATCGGCTGGAATTTCCCAAGGTGGAAGAGCAGGAAAGGGTGGGACTGGGAGCACAGATCGAGGTAGAAGAAGTGGTGAAAGGAATTAGGAGCATGCAGACGGGAAAGGCCCCGGGACCGGATGGATTCCCAGTCGAATTCTATAGAAAATATGTGGACTTGCTCGCCCCGGTATTGACGAGGACCTTTAATGAGGCAAAGGAAAGGGGACAACTGCCCCCGACTATGTCTGAAGCAACGATATCGCTTCTCTTAAAGAAGGAAAAGGACCCGCTACAATGCGGGTCCTATAGACCTATTTCCCTCTTAAATGTAGATGCCAAGATCCTGGCCAAGATAATGGCAATGAGAATAGAGGAATGTGTCCCGGGGGTGGTCCACGAGGACCAAACTGGGTTTGTGAAGGGGAGACAGCTGAACACGAATATACGGAGGCTGTTAGGGGTAATGATGATGGCCCCACCAGAGGGGGAAATGGAGATAGTAGTGGCGATGGATGCCGAGAAAGCATTTGATAGAGTGGAGTGGGATTATTTGTGGGATGTGTTGAGGAGATTTGGTTTTGGAGAAGGGTATGTTAGATGGGTGCAGCTGTTGTATAGGGCCCCGATGGCGAGCGTGGTCACAAATGGACGGGGATCTGCATATTTTCGGCTCCATAGAGGGACAAGGCAGGGATGCCCTCTGTCCCCATTATTGTTTGCACTGGCGATTGAGCCCCTGGCGATAGCGTTGAGGGGTTCCAAGAAGTGGAGGGGAGTACTTAGAGGAGGAGAAGAACACCGGGTATCTTTGTATGCGGACGATTTGCTACTATACGTGGCAGACCCGGCGGAGGGGATGCCAGAAATAATGCAGATACTTGGGGAGTTTGGGGATTTTTCAGGGTATAAATTGAACATGGGGAAAAGTTTGTGGTGCATCCAGGGGAGCAGAGTAGAGAACTAGAGGACCTACCGTTGAGGAAGGTAACAAGGGACTTTCGTTACCTGGGGATCCAGATAGCCAAGAATTGGGGCACATTGCAGAGGTTAAATTTCACGCGGTTGGTGGAACAAATGGAGGAGGATTTCAAGAGATGGGATATGGTATCCCTGTCACTGGCAGGGAGGGTGCAGGCGGTTAAGATGGTGGTCCTCCCGAGATTCCTCTTTGTGTTTCAGTGCCTCCCGGTGGTGATCACGAAGGCTTTTTTTAAAAGGATTGAAAAGAGCATTATGGGTTTTGTCTGGGCCGGGAAGACCCCGAGAGTGAGGAAGGGATTCTTACAGCGTAGCAGGGATAGGGGGGGCTGGCACTACCGAGCCTAAGTGAGTATTATTGGGCCGCTAATATTTCAATGGTGAGTAAGTGGATGGGAGAGGAGGAGGGAGCAGCGTGGAAGAGATTAGAGAGGGCGTCCTGTAGGGGGACTAGCCTACAGGCTATGGTGACAGCCCCATTGCCGTTCTCACCGAGGAACTACACCACAAGCCCGGTGGTGGTGGCTACACTGAAGATTTGGGGACAGTGGAGACGGCATAGGGGAAAGACTGGAGCCTTGGGGGGGTCCCCGATAAGAAACAACCATAGGTTTGCTCCGGGGGGAATGGATGGGGGATATGGAATGTGGCAAAGAGCAGGAATAACGCAACTGAAAGATCTGTTTGTGGATGGGAAGTTCGCGAGTCTGGGAGCGCTGACCGAGAAATATGGGTTGCCCCAAGGGAATGCAGTCAGGTATATGCAACTGAGGGCTTTTGCGAGGCAACAGGTGAGGGAATTCCCGCAGCTCCCGACACAAGAGGTGCAGGACAGAGTGATCTCAAAGACATGGGTGGGGGATGGTAAGGTGTCAGATATATATAGGGAAATGAGGGACGAAGGGGAGACTATGGTAGATGAACTAAAAGGGAAATGGGAAGAAGAGCTGGGCGAGGAGATCGAGGAGGGGCTGTGGGCAGATGCCCTAAGCAGGGTAAACTCGTCGTCCTCGTGTGCCAGGCTAAGCCTGATTCAGTTTAAGGTATTACACAGGGCGCATATGACTGGAGCACGGCTCAGTAAATTTTTTGGGGTGGAGGATAGGTGTGCGAGGTGCTCGAGAAGCCCAGCGAATCATACCCATATGTTTTGGTCATGCCCGGCACTACAGGGGTTTTGGATGGGGGTGACAAAGGTGCTTTCAAAAGTAGTGGGGGTCCGGGTCGAACCAAGCTGGGGGTTGGCTATATTTGGGGTTGCACAAGAGCCGGGAGTGCAGGAGGCGAGAGAGGCCGATGTTTTGGCCTTTGCGTCCCTAGTAGCCCGGCGCAGGATATTGTTAATGTGGAAAGAAGCCAAGCCCCCGGGGGTGGAGACCTGGATAAATGACATGGCAGGGTTTATAAAGCTAGAGCGGATTAAGTTTGTTCTAAGGGGGTCGGCTCAAGGATTCACCAGGCGGTGGCAACCGTTCGTCGAATACCTCGCAGAAAGATAGATGGAATGGAAAAAAGAAGGCAGCAGCAGCAGCCCAGGATGGGGGGGGGGGGGGGGGGGGGGGGGGGAGGGGGGGAGGAGGAACCAGAAGGACTCTCAGGGTTGTTAATATATACTGTATAATATGTATAGGTCGTTGCGACAGATAATTATATATTGGACTGTTAAATTATATTTTTGGAGAGTGTTACTTGTGATAAGGCAGTTGCCAATTATGGTTAGTTTTCATTTTTGTTATTTATTATTTATTCATTTTTTGTTTATAAAATAGGTCATTGTTATTTGTGTCGTTATAATATTGTGTAAAGGATGCACAATGTACTGTGTTGGTTGACCAAAAATTTTCAATAAAATATTTATTAAAAAAAAAGATACAGTTGGAACTTCTGCTTGAAAATCTTCCAGTTAGCACCGAGGTTGCCGGCGATGCGGAGCTGCGGGGGAGGGCGGGCGCTGTCCATGTTACCGGATGGCTGATCGCTGGTCAAAGGCAGACTATCTCAAGGTAGGTCCGTCAAACTCGACCATGACTCCCTGGTACCATGATGTGTTGGGTATGCTGGGTCTGCGAGGACTGCATTTATTGCAGCAGTGAGAGAGACAGGCTTCCAACACTTGAAGAAATGCAACTCGATTTTATTGAACTGTTAACTATCAGACATGCTTTAACTGTGGGTTGACACTATGCTGACTTGACTGGAGACCTGAGGCTAACCTGACCAGACTATCTTATTATCACATGGTGTATGTTCTAGTTGCTGCTCACGGGCTCTGACTGTCTAAGAGGCTGGAGCCCAAGAGAGCGGGAAAACTAGTGCCCTCTGGCTTTATAGTGGTCGTATCCTGTCTGGTGATTGGCTGCTGTGTTCTGTGTGTTCACTGGTCATCCTGTGTGTCAATCATTGCCTGGCTGTGCACCATCATATGTATATAATATATGTGTATATTATGACAGACACACACTCACACGTCTTGCTCACATTCACACAACACTCACATCTCCCATTCTCACATTCACACAGAACCTCACGTCTCCCTCTGACGATCACACACCCTCACGTCTCTGTCATATACGCACACACACTCACATCTCTCCCTGACATTCACATATACAATCACGTCTCTCTCTCACATTCGCACACACCCTCACATCTCTCTCCCACATTCACACACAAGCTCACATCTCTCCCTCTCACATTCACACACACATTCACACCTCTCTCTCACATTTGCACAACACTCACGTCTCCCAATCTGAAATTCACATGCAGATTCGCGCCTCAATCTCAAATTCCCACACTATCTCACGTCTCTCTTTCACATTCACTCACACACTCATGTCTGTCTCTCACATTCACATAACACTCACATCTCCCACTCTCACAATCACACACACCCTCATGTCTCTCTCTCACATTCACACACATGCTCACGTCTATCTCTCTGACATTCACACACAACACTCACGTCTCCCATTCACACATTCACACACACGCTCATGTCTCTCTCTCACATTCACACACACACTCGCGTCTCTCTCTCACATTCACACACACACTCACATCTCCCATTCACACATTCACACACACACTCATATCTCTCTCTCACATTCACACACACCCTCATGTCTCTCTCTCACATTCACACACACACTCATATCTCTCTCTCTGACATTCACACACACACTCACGTCTCTCTCTCACATTCACACACACACTCACATCTCCCACTCACACATTCAAACACACCCTCACGTCTCTCTCTCACATTCACACCCACCCGCACATCTCTCTCTCACACTCAGACACACCCTCACGTCTCTCTCACATTCACACAACACTGACATCTCCCACACTCACATTCACACACACCCTCATGTCTCTCTCTCACATTCACACCCACCCGCACGTCTCTCTCACACTCAGACATGCCCTCATGTCTCTTTCTCACATTCACATACATGCTCACGTCTACCTCTCTGACATTCACACAAAACACTCACGTCTCCCATTCACACACACCCTCACGTCTCTCTCTCACATACCCACACACTCACATCTCCCACTCTCACATTCACACACACACTCACGTCTTCCTCTCACATTCACACACACACACTCACATCTCCCACTCTCACATTCACAAACACACTCACATCTATCTCTCACATTCACACACACACTCCTGCCTCTATCTCACATTCATAGACAAGCTCACGTCTCTCTCTCACATTCACACACACCCTCACGTCTCCCTCTCACATTCACACACACACTCACGTCTCTCTCTCACATTCACACACACTCGCGTCTCTCTCTCACATTCACACACACTCGCGTCTCCCTCTCACATTCACACACACACTCACGTCTCCCTCTCACATTCACACACACCCTCACGTCTCCCTCTCACATTCACACACACCCTCACGTCTCCCTCTCACATTCACACACACCCTCACGTCTCTCTCACATTCACACACACCCTCACGTCTCCCTCTCACATTCACACACACACTCGCGTCTCTCTCTCACATTCACACACACTCGCGTCTTCCTCTCACATTCACACACACACTCGCGTCTCTCTCTCACATTCACACACACTCACGTCTCCCTCTCACATTCACACACACACTCGCGTCTCTCTCTCACATTCACACACACACTCGCGTCTCTCTCTCACATTCACACATTCACTCACGTCTCTCTCTCACATTCACACACACCCTCATGTCTCTCTCTCACATTCACACACACACTCGCGTCTCTCTCTCACATTCACACATTCACTCACGTCTCCCACTCACACATTCACAAACACACTCACATCTATCTCTCACATTCACACACACACTCCTGCCTCTATCTCACATTCATAGACAAGCTCACATCTCTGTCTGACATTCAACACACACTCACGTCTCTCTCTCACATTCACACACACACTCACGTCTCCCTCTCACATTCACACACGCCCTCACGTCTCCCTCTCACATTCACACACACACTCGCGTCTCTCTCTCACATTCACACATTCACTCACGTCTCTCTCTCACATTCACACACACACTCACATCTCCACCTCACACATTCACACACACACTCACGTCTCTCTCTCACATCCCCACAACACTCCCGGCTCCCACTCTCACATTCGCTCACACTCAGGTCTCTTTCTTACATTCACACACACACTCATGCCTCTCTTTCACATTCACAACACTCACATCTCCCAATCTCACATTCACACACACGCCTCACTCTCACATTCACACACACTCACGCCTCTCTCCCACATTCACACAGACCCTCACGTCTCTCTTTCACATTCACACAACACTGACATCTCCCACACTCACATTCACACACACCCTCATGTCTCTCTCTCACATTCACACCCACCCGCACGTCTCTCTCACACTCAGACACGCCCTCATGTCTCTTTCTCACATTCACACACATGCTCACGTCTACCTCTCTGACATTCACACACAACACTCACGTCTCCCATTCACACATTCTTTCGATGTCACTAGCTTTCGGAGCGCTGCTCCTTCCTCAGGTGAATGAAGAGGTATGTTCCAGAAACATATATATAGACAGATTCAAAGATGCCAGACAATGCTTGGAATGCGAGCATTCGCAGGTGATTAAATCTTTACAGATCCAGAGATGGGGTCACCCCAGGTTAAAGAGATGTGAATTGTGTCAAGCCAGGACAGTTGGTAGGATTTTGCAGGCCAGATGGTGGGGGATGAATGTAATGCGACATGAATCCCAGGTCCCGGTTGAGGCAGCACTCATGTGTGCTGAACTTGGCTATAAGCTTCTGCTCGGCGATTCTGCATTGTCACGCGTCCTGAAGGCCGCCTTGGAGAACGCTTACCCGGAGATCAGAGGCTGAATGCCCTTGACTGCTGAAGTGTTCCCCAACTGGAAGGGAACATTCCTGCCTGGTGATGGTCGCGCGATGTCCGTTCATTCGTTGTCGCAGCGTCTGCATGGTCTCGCCAATGTACCACGCTTCGGGACATCCTTTCCTGCAGCGTATGAGGTAGACAACGTTGGCCGAGTCGCACGTGTATGTACTGCGTACCTGGTGGGTGGTGTTCTCACGTGTAATGGTGGTATCCATGTCGTTTCTGTGCTAATGCTCACATTCCAAGCATTGTCTGGCATCTTTGAATCTGTCTATATATATGTTTCTGGAACAGACCTCTTCATTCACCTGAGGAAGGAGCAGTGCTCCGAAGGCGAGTGACATTCATAAAACAGTCACATCTCCCACTCACATTTGCACACACACTCACGCCTCTCTCTCACATTCACACAACACTCATGTCTCTCTCTCACATTCACACAACGCTCACGTCTCACTCTCACATTCACACACACTCACGTCTCGCTCTCACATTCACACACACCCTCACGTCTCCCTCTCACATTCAGACACACACTCATGCCTGTCTCTCACATCCACACAACACTCAAGTCTCCCACTCTCACATTCAAACACCCTCACGTCTCCCTCTCACATTCACACACACCCTCACGTCTCCCTCTCACATTCAGACACACACTCATGCCTGTCTCTCACATCCACACAACACTCAAGTCTCCCACTCTCACATTCAAACACCCTCACGTCTCCCTCTCACATTCACACACAGTCACGTCTCTCTCTCACATTCGCACACACCCTCACGTCTCCCTCTCACATTCAGACACACACTCATGCCTGTCTCTCACATCCACACAACACTCAAGTCTCCCACTCTCACATTCAAACACCGTCACGTCTCCCTCTCACATTCACACACAGTCACGTCTCTCTCTCACATTCGCACATACTTACGCCTCTCTCTCACATTCACACACACCCACACGTCTCTCTCTCACATTCACACACAGTCACGTCTCTCTCACATTCGCACACACTCACGTCTCTCTCTCACATTCACACACAGTCACGTCTCTCTCACATTCGCACACACTCACGTCTCTCTCTCACATTCACACACAGTCACGTCTCTCTCACATTCGCACACACTCACGTCTGTCTCTCACATTCAGACACACCCACACATTTCTCTGTCACATTCGCACACACGCTCACGTCTCTCACATTCGCACACACTCATGTCTCTCGCTCTCACATTCACACGCACCCTCACATTTCTCTCTAACTTTCACACACACGCTCACGTCTCTCTCTCTCCTTCACCTTAACACACATCCTCACGTCTCGCTCTCTCGAACATTCACACAAACCCTCACGTCTCAATCTCACATTCACACACACTCACGTCTCTCTCTCACATTGACTAACACTCACATCCCTCTGTGTCACATATGCACACACCCGCACGTCTCTCTCTCACATTCACACACACACACTCACGCCTCTCTCTCACATTCACACAACACTCACGTCTCTCTCACATCCACACAACACTCACGTCTCACTCTCACATTCACACACATTCTGTCTCTCTCTCTCTCACATTCTCACACACCCTCATATCTCTCTCTCTCACACTCACTCACACACTCATGTCTCTCTCTCACATTCACACACACACTCATGTGTCTCGCTCACATTCACACACACATCTTTCTCTCTCACATTCACTAGCACTCATGTCCCTTTGTCTTAAATATGCACACACTCACGCCTCTGTCTCACATTCACAGAAACGCTCACATCTCTCTCTCACATTCACACACACGCTCACGTCTTCCACTCTCATATTCACACACACATTCATGCCTCTCTCTCACATTCACACACACCCACACGTCTCTCTCACATTCACAGACAGTCACGTCTCTCTCTCACATTCACACCCACCCACACGTCTCTCTCTCCTTCACCTTAACACATGCTCACGTCTCGCTCTCTCTCACATTCACACACACCCTCACGCCACTCTCACATTCACAGAAACGCTCCCATCTCTCTCATACATTCACATACACGCTCACATCTCCCATTCTCAGATTCACGCACACACTCATACCTCTCTCACAGTGACATGCAACCTCACGTCCCTCTTTCACATTCACACAACATTCATGTCTCCCACTCTCACATTCAAACACCCTCACGTCTCTCTCTCACATTCACACACACCCACACCTCTCTCTCACATTCACACACACCCTCACGTTTCTCTCGCACATTCAAACACACACTCATGTCTATCTCTCACATTCACACAACATTCATGTCTCCCACTCTCACATTCACACACACACTCACGCCTCTCTCTGATATGCACACACCTCCTCACGTGTCTCTTTCACATTCACATGCACATTCATGTCTCCCACTCTCCCATTCTCACACACACTCATCCTCTCTCTCACATTCGCTCAACACTCACATCTCCCACTCTCACATTCAAACACCCTCTCGTCTGTCTCTCACATTCACACACACACTCATGTCTCTCTCTCACATTCACACAACACTCACGTCTCCCACTCTCACATTCAAACACCCTCTCGTCTGTCTCTCACATTCACACACACACTCATGTCTCTCTCTCACATTCACACACACACTCATGTCTCTCTCTCACATTCACACAACACTCACGTCTCCCACTCCCACATTCAAAGACCCGCACGTCTCTCTCACATTCACACACACACTCATGTCTCTCTCTCTCTCTCACATTCACTAACAATCACGTCCCTCTGTCTCACATATGCACACACCCGCACGTCTCTCTCACATTCACACACACTCTCACATCTCCCTCTCACATTCACTCACACGCTCAGGTCTCTCTCTCTCACATTCACACACACGCTCACGTCTCTCTCACACATTCGCACACACTCACGTCTCTCTTTCACATTCAGACACACCCTCACATTTCTCTCTAACTTTCACACACACGCTCACATCTCTCTGTCCTTCACCTTAACACACATCCTCACGTCTCGCTCTCTCGCACATTCACACACACCCTCACGTCTCAATCTCACATTCACACACACTCAAGTCTCTTTCTCTCACATTCACTAACACTCACGTCCCTCTGTCTCACATATGCACACACCCGCACGTCTCTCTCACATTCACACACACACTCACGTCTCTCTCTCTCTCACATTCACACACACACTCACATCTCACTCTCATATTCACTCACACGCTCAGGTCTCTCTCTCTCACATTCATACACTCACTCACGCCTCTCACTCACATTCACAGTAACGCTCCCATCTCCCTCACACATTCACACACGCTCACGTCTCCCACTCTCAGATTCACGCACACACTCATGCGTCTCTCTCACAGTGACATGCAACCTCACCTCCCTCTTTCACATTCACACAACACTCACGTCTCCCACTCTCACATTCACACACACACCCGCACGTCTCTCTCACATTCACACACACCCTCACGTTTCTCGCACATTCAAACACACACTCACGTCTGTCTCTCACATTCATAAAACAGTCACATCTCCCACTCACATTCGCACACACACTCACGCCTCTCTCACATTCACACAACATTCATATCTCTCTCTCACATTCACACAACACTCACGTCTCAATATCACATTCACAAAACGCTCACGTCTCACTCTCACATTCACACACACTCACATCTCTCTCCCTCTCACATTCACACACACCCTCACATCTCTCTCACATTCGCTCACACACACTCATGTGTCTCGCTCATCTTCACACACACTCACGTCTTTCTCCCTCACATTCACACACACACTCACATCTCTCTCTCACATTCACTTAAACACACTCATGTGTCTCGCTCACATTCACACACACTCACGTCTTTCTCCCTCACATTCACACACACTCACATCTCTCTCTCACATTCACTTACACGCTCTGGTTTCTCTCTCTCACATTCACACACACACACTCACGCCTCTCTCTCACATTCACACACACACTCATGTCTCCCTCTCACATTTGCTCAACACTCACATCTCCCACTCTCACATTCACACACACCCGCACGTCTCTCTCACATTCACACACACCCTCACGTTTCTCGCACATTCAAACACACACTCACGTCTGTCTCTCACATTCATAAAACAGTCACATCTCCCACTCACATTCTCACACACACTCACGCCTCTCTCTCACATTCACACAACACTCACGTCTCCCACTCCCACATTCAAACACCCGCACGTCTCTATCTCACATTCACACACACACTCACGTCTCTCTCTTTCTGACATTCACTAACACTCACGTCCCTCTGTCTCACATATGCACACACCCGCACGTCTCTCTCACATTCACACACACACTCACATCTCACTCTCACATTCACTCACGCTCAGGTCTCTCTCTCTCACATTCATACACACACTCACGCCTCTCACTCACATTGTCCTGGGCACTGTACCGCCTGCTCCTGGTGGTGACGGGTTTGCAATCCGGGGTGAGGTTCGCAAACAGGGAAGGCGGATCGACCTTAAGGGTTGCAAGGCCGCAGACAGTAAGGGGGGGTATAGGGCCGCCAAATTTAAAAGTCAGGCTTTGCAGATGGCACTGAAATCCAGCCCAAGGAGGGTGGCTGCGCAGAGGTGCGGCAGGACGTACAGACGGAAATTGTGGAATTCCCTGCCTTGGACAGTGAGATTTGCTAGACAGAACCCCTTTATCTCCACCGCGTGTGACCCGGAGGCCAGGGAGATCCTTTGGTTTACGGGATGGGTGACACGAGAACAGCGCCTTACCGTGTCAGGGTGAACAAAGCTCTCCGTGCTCCCAGAGTCGATCAAGCATGACGTCACGTGGCCGTTGATGGAGATCGTCATTGTAGATTTCGCAAGCGTCCGGGGCTGACTCTGGTCCAGAGTCACCGAGGCCAGCTGCAGTAATGGAGAGTTCTGGTCGGGCAGCGTGTAGTCGGCTGTGCTGGGGGCCTGGGGCCCCATCCAAGGTGGCATCAGCCATGGGTCGCACATGGAGTCCGGGGATGAAGAAGATGGCGGCGGCGAGGGACAAAACGTCCAGCGTGGTGGCCGGGGGGCAAAATGGCGACACCCGCGGATCGCACGTGGCCTGGTGATAGGGGGGTGGCGGTGAGCGCTGGGCGGCCGGGGCCTGAAAGGGGGGTTGCCGATAGTCGCTGGAGACCGCGGCCATGGCAGACCCCGACATAGCGGCCCTTCTTGCTGCACCCTTTGAAGGTGGCGGTGCGGGCCGGGCAGCGCGGGCGGGGATGATTCACATCTCCCACTCTCACATTCACAGAAACGCTCCCATCTCTCTCACACATTCAAACACATGCACACATCTCCCATTCTCAGATTCACGCACACACTCATGCCTCTCTCACAGTGACATGCAACCTCATGTCTCCCTCTCACATTCACACACACCCTCATGTCTCTCTCTCACATTCACACACACCCTCACGTCTCCCTCTCACATTCACACACACCCTCACGTCTCCCTCTCACATTCACACACACACTCACGTCTCTCTCTCACATTCACACACGCCCTCATGTCTCTCTCTCACATTCACACACACTCACGTCTCCCTCTCACATTCACACACACCCTCACGTCTCCCTCTCACATTCACACACACCCTCACGTCTCCCTCTCACATTCACACACACCCTCACGTCTCTCTCTCACATTCACACACACACTCACATCTCTCTCTCACATTCACACACACCCTCATGTCTCTCTCTCACATTCACACACACACTCGCGTCTTTCTCTCACATTCACACACACACTCACGTCTCTCTCTCACATTCACACACACCCTCATGTCTCTCTCTCACATTCACACACACACTCACGTCTCCCTCTCACATTCACACACACACTCATGTCTCTCTCTCACATTCACACACACACTCACGTCTCCCTCTCACATTCACACACACCCTCATGTCTCTCTCTCACATGCACACACACACTCGCGTCTCTCTCTCACATTCACACATTCACTCACGTCTCTCTCTCACATTCACACACACACTCACATCTCCCACTCACACATTCACAAACACACTCACATCTATCTCTCACATTCACACACACACTCCTGCCTCTATCTCACATTCATAGACAAGCTCACATCTCTGTCTGACATTCAACACACACTCACGTCTCTCTCTCACATTCACACACACCCTCACGTCTCTCTCTCACATTCACACACACCCTCACGTCTCCCTCTCACATTCACACACACCCTCACGTCTCCCTCTCACATTCACACACACCCTCATGTCTCCCTCTCACATTCACACACACACTCGCGTCTCTCTCTCACATTCACACACACACTCGCGTCTCTCTCTCACATTCACACACACCCTCACGTCTCCCTCTCACATTCACACACACCCTCATGTCTCCCTCTCACATTCACACACACACTCGCGTCTCTCTCTCACATTCACACACACACTCGCGTCTCTCTCTCACATTCACACACACCCTCACGTCTCCCTCTCACATTCACACACACCCTCATGTCTCCCTCTCACATTCACACACACACTCGCGTCTCTCTCTCACATTCACACACACACTCGCGTCTCTCTCTCACATTCACACACACCCTCACGTCTCCCTCTCACATTCACACACACCCTCATGTCTCTCTCTCACATTCACACACACACTCGCGTCTCTCTCTCACATTCACACACACACTCACGTCTCTCTCTCACATTCACACACACCCTCATGTCTCTCTCTCACATTCACACACACACTCACGTCTCCCTCTCACATTCACACACACACTCATGTCTCTCTCTCACATTCACACACACACTCACGTCTCCCTCTCACATTCACACACACCCTCATGTCTCTCTCTCACATTCACACACACACTCGCGTCTCTCTCTCACATTCACACATTCACTCACGTCTCTCTCTCACATTCACACACACACTCACATCTCCCACTCACACATTCACAAACACACTCACATCTATCTCTCACATTCACACACACACTCCTGCCTCTATCTCACATTCATAGACAAGCTCACATCTCTGTCTGACATTCAACACACACTCACGTCTCTCTCTCACATTCACACACACCCTCACGTCTCTCTCTCACATTCACACACACCCTCACGTCTCCCTCTCACATTCACACACACCCTCACGTCTCCCTCTCACATTCACACACACCCTCATGTCTCCCTCTCACATTCACACACACACTCGCGTCTCTCTCTCACATTCACACACACACTCGCGTCTCTCTCTCACATTCACACACACCCTCACGTCTCCCTCTCACATTCACACACACCCTCATGTCTCCCTCTCACATTCACACACACACTCGCGTCTCTCTCTCACATTCACACACACACTCGCGTCTCTCTCTCACATTCACACACACCCTCACGTCTCCCTCTCACATTCACACACACCCTCATGTCTCCCTCTCACATTCACACACACACTCGCGTCTCTCTCTCACATTCACACACACACTCGCGTCTCTCTCTCACATTCACACACACCCTCACGTCTCCCTCTCACATTCACACACACCCTCATGTCTCCCTCTCACATTCACACACACACTCGCGTCTCTCTCTCACATTCACACACACACTCGCGTCTCTCTCTCACATTCACACACACCCTCACGTCTCCCTCTCACATTCACACACACCCTCATGTCTCCCTCTCACATTCACACACACACTCGCGTCTCTCTCTCACATTCACACACACACTCGCGTCTCTCTCTCACATTCACACACACCCTCACGTCTCCCTCTCACATTCACACACACCCTCATGTCTCCCTCTCACATTCACACACACACTCGCGTCTCTCTCTCACATTCACACACACACTCGCGTCTCTCTCTCACATTCACACACACCCTCACGTCTCTCTCTCACATTCACACACACACTCGCGTCTCTCTCTCACATTCACACACACTCGCGTCTCTCACATTCACACACACACTCGCGTCTCTCTCTCACATTCACACACACCCTCATGTCTCTCTCTCACATTCACACACACACTCGCGTCTCCCTCTCACATTCACACACACACTCACGTCTCTCTCTCACATTCACACACACCCTCACGTCTCTCTCTCACATTCACACACGCCCTCATGTCTCTCTCTCACATTCACACACACACTCGCGTCTCTCTCTCACATTCACACACACACTCACGTCTCCCTCTCACATTCACACACACCCTCACGTCTCCCTCTCACATTCACACACACCCTCACGTCTCTCTCTCACATTCACACACGCCCTCATGTCTCTCTCTCACATTCACACACACACTCACGTCTCTCTCTCACATTCATACACGCCCTCATGTCTCTCTCTCACATTCACACACACACGCGCGTCTCTCTCTCACATTCACTCACACACTCACGTCTCCCTCTCACATTCACACACACCCTCACGTCTCCCTCTCACATTCACACACACCCTCACGTCTCCCTCTCACATTCACACACACACTCACGTCTCTCTCTCACATTCACACACACCCTCATGTCTCTCTCTCACATTCACACACACCCTCACGTCTCCCTCTCACATTCACACACACACTCACGTCTCTCTCTCACATTCACACACACCCTCATGTCTCTCTCTCACATTCACACACACACTCACGTCTCTCTCTCACATTCACACACACCCTCATGTCTCTCTCTCACATTCACACACACACTCGCGTCTCTCTCTCACATTCACACACACACTCACGTCTCCCTCTCACATTCACACACACCCTCAAGTCTCTCTCTCACATTCACACACACCCTCACGTCTCCCTCTCACATTCACACACACACTCGCGTCTCTCTCTCACATTCACACACACCCTCATGTCTCTCTCTCACATTCACACACACACTCGCGTCTCTCTCTCACATTCACACACGCCCTCACGTCTCCCTCTCACATTCACACACACACTCACGCCTCCCTCTCACATTCACACACACACTCACGTCTCTCTCTCACATTCACACACACACTCACGTCTCCCTCTCACATTCACACACACCCTCATGTCTCTCTCTCACATTCACACACACACTCGCGTCTCTCTCTCACATTCACACATTCACTCACGTCTCTCTCTCACATTCACACACACACTCACATCTCCCACTCACACATTCACAAACACACTCACATCTATCTCTCACATTCACACACACACTCCTGCCTCTATCTCACATTCATAGACAAGCTCACATCTCTGTCTGACATTCAACACACACTCACGTCTCTCTCTCACATTCACACACACCCTCACGTCTCCCTCTCACATTCACACACACACTCACGTCTCTCTCTCACATTCACACACACACTCGCGTCTCTCTCTCACATTCACACACGCTCTCATGTCTCTCTCTCACATTCACACACACACTCACATCTCCCTCTCACATTCACACACACCCTCATGTCTCTCTCTCACATTCACACACACACTCGCGTCTCTCTCTCACATTCACACATTCACTCACGTCTCTCTCTCACATTCACACACACACTCACATCTCCCACTCACACATTCACACACACACTCACGTCTCTCTCTCACATCCCCACAACACTCCCGGCTCCCACTCTCACATTCGCTCACACTCAGGTCTCTTTCTTACATTCACACACACACTCATGCCTCTCTTTCACATTCACAACACTCACATCTCCCAATCTCACATTCACACACACGCCTCGCTCTCACATTCACACACACTCACGCCTCTCTCCCACATTCACACAGACCCTCACGTCTCTCTTTCACATTCACACTACACTGACATCTCCCACACTCACATTCACACACACCCTCATGTCTCTCTCTCACATTCACACCCACCCGCACGTCTCTCTCACACTCAGACACGCCCTCATGTCTCTTTCTCACATTCACACACATGCTCACGTCTACCTCTCTGACATTCACACACAACACTCACGTCTCCCATTCACACATTCTTTCGATGTCACTAGCTTTCGGAGCGCTGCTCCTTCCTCAGGTGAATGAAGAGGTATGTTCCAGAAACATATATATAGACAGATTCAAAGATGCCAGACAATGCTTGGAATGCGAGCATTCGCAGGTGATTAAATCTTTACAGATCCAGAGATGGGGTCACCCCAGGTTAAAGAGATGTGAATTGTGTCAAGCCAGGACAGTTGGTAGGATTTTGCAGGCCAGATGGTGGGGGATGAATGTAATGCGACATGAATCCCAGGTCCCGGTTGAGGCAGCACTCATGTGTGCTGAACTTGGCTATAAGCTTCTGCTCGGCGATTCTGCATTGTCACGCGTCCTGAAGGCCGCCTTGGAGAACGCTTACCCGGAGATCAGAGGCTGAATGCCCTTGACTGCTGAAGTGTTCCCCAACTGGAAGGGAACATTCCTGCCTGGTGATGGTCGCGCGATGTCCGTTCATTCGTTGTCGCAGCGTCTGCATGGTCTCGCCAATGTACCACGCTTCGGGACATCCTTTCCTGCAGCGTATGAGGTAGACAACGTTGGCCGAGTCGCACGTGTATGTACTGCGTACCTGGTGGGTGGTGTTCTCACGTGTAATGGTGGTATCCATGTCGTTTCTGTGCTAATGCTCACATTCCAAGCATTGTCTGGCATCTTTGAATCTGTCTATATATATGTTTCTGGAACAGACCTCTTCATTCACCTGAGGAAGGAGCAGTGCTCCGAAGGCGAGTGACATTCATAAAACAGTCACATCTCCCACTCACATTTGCACACACACTCACGCCTCTCTCTCACATTCACACAACACTCATGTCTCTCTCTCACATTCACACAACACTCACGTCTCAATATCACATTCACACAACGCTCACGTCTCACTCTCACATTCACACACACTCACGTCTCGCTCTCACATTCACACACACCCTCACGTCTCCCTCTCACATTCAGACACACACTCATGCCTGTCTCTCACATCCACACAACACTCAAGTCTCCCACTCTCACATTCAAACACCCTCACGTCTCCCTCTCACATTCACACACAGTCACGTCTCTCTCTCACATTCGCACATACTTACGCCTCTCTCTCACATTCACACACAGTCACGTCTCTCTCACATTCGCACACACTCACGTCTCTCTCTCACATTCAGACGCACTCACGTCTCTCTTTCACATTCGCACACACTCACGTCTGTCTCTCACATGCAGACACACCCACACATTTCTCTGTCACATTCGCACACACGCTCACGTCTCTCTCACATTCGCACACACTCATGTCTCTCTCTCTCACATTCACACGCACCCTCACATTTCTCTCTAACTTTCACACACACGCTCACGTCTCTCTCTCTCCTTCACCTTAACACACATCCTCACGTCTCGCTCTCTCGAACATTCACACACACCCTCACGTCTCAATCTCACATTCACACACACTCACGTCTCTCTCTCACATTGACTAACACTCACATCCCTCTGTGTCACATATGCACACACCCGCACGTCTCTCTCTCACATTCACACACACACACTCACGCCTCTCTCTCACATTCACACAACACTCACGTCTCTCTCTCACATTCACACAACACTCACGTCTCACTCTCACATTCACACACATTCTGTCTCTCTCTCTCTCACATTCTCACACACCCTCATGTCTCTCTCTCACACTCACTCACACACTCATGTCTCTCTCTCACATTCACACACACACTCATGTGTCTCGCTCACATTCACACACACATCTTTCTCTCTCACATTCACTAGCACTCATGTCCCTTTGTCTTAAATATGCACACACTCACGCCTCTGTCTCACATTCACAGAAACGCTCACATCTCTCTCTCACATTCACACACACGCTCACGTCTTCCACTCTCATATTCACACACACATTCATGCCTCTCTCTCACATTCAAACACCCACACGTCTCTCTCACATTCACAGACAGTCACGTCTCTCTCTCACATTCACACACACCCTCACTCTCCCGCTCACATTCACACACACTCACGTCTCTCTCTCACATTCGCACACACTCACGTTTCTCTCTAACTTTCACACACACGCTCACATCTCTCTCTCCTTCACCTTAACACATGCTCACGTCTCGCTCTCTCTCACATTCACACACACCCTCACGCCACTCTCACATTCACAGAAACGCTCCCATCTCTCTCATACATTCACATACACGCTCACATCTCCCATTCTCAGATTCACGCACACACTCCTGCCTCTCTCTCACAGTGACATGCAACCTCACGTCCCTCTTTCACATTCACACAACATTCACGTCACCCACTCCCACATTCAAACACCCTCACACCTCTCTCTCACATTCACACACACCCTAACGTTTCTCTCGCACATTCAAACACACATTCATGTCTCCCACTCTCCCATTCTCACACACACTCATCCTCTCTCTCACATTCGCTCAACACTCACATCTCTCTCTCTCACATTCAAACACCCTCTCGTCTCTCTTTCACATTCACACACACACTCATGTCTCTCTCTCTCTCTCACATTCACTAACAATCACGTCCCTCTGTCTCACATATGCACACACCCGCACGTCTCTCTCACATTCACACACACACTCATATCTCTCTCTCACATTCACACAACACTCACGTCTCTCTTTCACATTCACACAACACTCACGTCTCTCTCTCTCACATTCACACACACGCTCACGTCTCTCTCTCACATTCACACACACACTCATGTCTCTCTCTCTCTCTCACATTCACTAACAATCACGTCCCTCTGTCTCACATATGCACACACCCGCACGTCTCTCTCACATTCACACACACACTCACGTCTCTCTCTCTCTCACATTCACACACACACTCACATCTCACTCTCACATTCACTCACACGCTCAGGTCTCTCTCTCTCACATTCATACACTCACTCACGCCTCTCACTCACATTCACAGTAACGCTCCCATCTCCCTCACACATTCACACACGCTCACGTCTCCCACTCTCAGATTCACGCACACACTCATGCGTCTCTCTCACAGTGACATGCAACCTCACCTCCCTCTTTCACATTCACACAACACTCACGTCTCCCACTCTCACATTCACACACACCCGCACGTCTCTCTCACATTCACACACACCCTCACGTTTCTCGCACATTCAAACACACACTCACGTCTGTCTCTCACATTCATAAAACAGTCACATCTCCCACTCACATTCGCACACACACTCACGCCTCTCTCTCACATTCACACAACATTCATATCTCTCTCTCACATTCACACAACACTCACGTCTCTCTTTCACATTCACAAAACGCTCACGTCTCCCACTCCCACATTCAAACACCCGCACGTCTCTCTCTCACATTCACACACACACTCATGTCTCTCTCTCTCTCTCACATTCACTAACAATCACGTCCCTCTGTCTCACATATGCACACACCCGCACGTCTCTCTCACATTCACACACACACTCACGTCTCTCTCTCTCACATTCACACACACACTCACATCTCACTCTCATATTCACTCACACGCTCAGGTCTCTCTCTCTCACATTCATACACTCACTCACGCCTCTCACTCACATTCACAGTAACGCTCCCATCTCCCTCACACATTCACACACGCTCACGTCTCCCACTCTCAGATTCACGCACACACTCATGCGTCTCTCTCACAGTGACATGCAACCTCACCTCCCTCTTTCACATTCACACAACACTCACGTCTCCCACTCTCACATTCACACACACCCGCACGTCTCTCTCACATTCACACACACCCTCACGTTTCTCGCACATTCAAACACACACTCACGTCTGTCTCTCACATTCATAAAACAGTCACATCTCCCACTCACATTCGCACACACACTCACGCCTCTCTCACATTCACACAACATTCATATCTCTCTCTCACATTCACACAACACTCACGTCTCAATATCACATTCACAAAACGCTCACGTCTCACTCTCACATTCACACACACTCACGTCTCTCTCCCTCTCACATTCACACACACCCTCACATCTCTCTCACATTCGCTCACACACACTCATGTGTCTCGCTCATCTTCACACACACTCACGTCTTTCTCCCTCACATTCACACACACACTCACATCTCTCTCTCACATTCACTTAAACACACTCATGTGTCTCGCTCACATTCACACACACTCACGTCTTTCTCCCTCACATTCACACACACTCACATCTCTCTCTCACATTCACTTACATGCTCTGGTTTCTCTCTCTCACATTCACACACACACACTCACGCCTCTCTCTCACATTCACACACACACTCATGTCTCCCTCTCACATTTGCTCAACACTCACATCTCCCACTCTCACATTCACACACACCCGCACGTCTCTCTCACATTCACACACACCCGCACGTTTCTCGCACATTCAAACACACACTCACGTCTGTCTCTCACATTCATAAAACAGTCACATCTCCCACTCACATTCTCACACACACTCACGCCTCTCTCTCACATTCACACAACACTCACGTCTCCCACTCTCACATTCGAACACCCTCTCGTCTCTCTTTCACATTCACACAACACTCACGTCTCCCACTCCCACATTCAAACACCCGCACGTCTCTATCTCACATTCACACACACACTCACGTCTCTCTCTCTCTGACATTCACTAACACTCACGTCCCTCTGTCTCACATATGCACACACCCGCACGTCTCTCTCACATTCACACACACACTCACATCTCTCTCTCTCTCACATTCACACACACACTCACATCTCACTCTCACATTCACTCACGCTCAGGTCTCTCTCTCTCTCACATTCATACACACACTCACGCCTCTCACTCACATTGTCCTGGGCACTGTACCGCCTGCTCCTGGTGGTGACGGGTTTGCAATCCGGGGTGAGGTTCGCAAACAGGGAAGGCGGATCGACCTTAAGGGTTGCAAGGCCGCAGACAGTAAGGGGGGGTATAGGGCCGCCAAATTTAAAAGTCAGGCTTTGCAGATGGCACTGAAATCCAGCCCAAGGAGGGTGGCTGCGCAGAGGTGCGGCAGGACGTACAGACGGAAATTGTGGAATTCCCTGCCTTGGACAGTGAGATTTGCTAGACAGAACCCCTTTATCTCCACCGCGTGTGACCCGGAGGCCAGGGAGATCCTTTGGTTTACGGGATGGGTGACACGAGAACAGCGCCTTACCGTGTCAGGGTGAACAAAGCTCTCCGTGCTCCCAGAGTCGATCAAGCATGACGTCACGTGGCCGTTGATGGAGATCGTCATTGTAGATTTCGCAAGCGTCCGGGGCCGACTCTGGTCCAGAGTCACCGAGGCCAGCTGCAGTAATGGAGAGTTCTGGTCGGGCAGCGTGTAGTCGGCTGTGCTGGGGGCCTGGGGCCCCATCCAAGGTGGCATCAGCCATGGGTCGCACATGGAGTCCGGGGATGAAGAAGATGGCGGCGGCGAGGGACAAAACGTCCAGCGTGGTGGCCGGGGGGCAAAATGGCGACACCCGCGGATCGCACGTGGCCTGGTGATAGGGGGGTGGCGGTGAGCGCTGGGCGGCCGGGGCCTGAAAGGGGGGTTGCCGATAGTCGCTGGAGACCGCGGCCATGGCAGACCCCGACATAGCGGCCCTTCTTGCTGCACCCTTTGAAGGTGGCGGTGCGGGCCGGGCAGCGCGGGCGGGGATGATTCACATCTCCCACTCTCACATTCACAGAAACGCTCCCATCTCTCTCACACATTCAAACACACGCACACATCTCCCATTCTCAGATTCACGCACACACTCATGCCTCTCTCACAGTGACATGCAACCTCACGTCCCTCTTTCACATTCACACAACACTCACGTCTCCCACTCTCACATTCAAACACCCTCACGTCTCTCTCACATTCACACACACACTCACGTCTCTCTCTCACATTCACACACACCCACACCTCTCTCTCACATTCACACACACCCGCACGTCTCTCTCACATTCACACACACCCGCACGTCTCTCTCACATTCACACACACCCACACCTCTCTCTCACATTCACACACACCCACACCTCTCTCTCACATTCACACACACCCGCACGTCTCTCTCACATTCACACACACCCGCACGTCTCTCTCACATTCACACACACCCACACCTCTCTCTCACATTCACACACACCCGCACGTCTCTCTCACATTCACACACACCCGCACGTCTCTCTCACATTCACACACACCCACACCTCTCTCTCACATTCACACACACCCGCACGTCTCTCTCACATTCACACACACCCGCACGTCTCTCTCACATTCACACACACCCACACCTCTCTCTCACATTCACACACACCCACACCTCTCTCTCACATGCACACACACCCACACCTCTCTCTCACATTCACACACACCCGCACGTCTCTCTCACATTCACACACACCCGCACGTCTCTCTCACATTCACCCACACCCGCACGTCTCTCTCACATTCACACACACCCTCACGTTTCTCTTGCACATTCAAACACACACTCATGTCTGTCTCTCACATTCACACAGCATTCACGTTTCCCACTCTCACATTGACACACACACTCACGCCTCTCTCACATTCACACACACGCACCTCTCTCTCACATCACATTAACACTCATGACTCTCTCTGACATTCACTCACATCCTCACGTGTCTCTTTCACATTCACATGCACATTCATGTCTCCCACTCTCACATTCTCACTCACACTCATCCTCTCTCTCACATTCACACACACGCTCACGTCACTCACTCTCACATTCACACACACACTCATCCTCTCTCTCACATTCGCTCAACACTCACATCTCCCATTCTCACATTCACACACACCCTCACATCTCTCTCTCACATTCACACACATGCTCACGTCACTTCACTCTCACATTCACACACACACTCATGTCTCTCTCTCACATTCGCTCAACATACATCTCCCACTCTCACATTCACACACACCCTCACATCTCTCTCTCACATTCACACACTACGTCACGTCTCTCTCTCTCTCTCACATTCACACACTCACTCACATCTCTCTTTCACGTTCATACAACACTCACGTCTCCCACTCTCACATTCATACACACACGTCTCCCACTCTCACATTCACACACACTCATGCCTCTCTCTCACATTCACACAACACTCACGTCTCCCACTCTCACATTCACACACACTCACGTCTCTCTCTCACATTCAAACACACCCTCAAAACTCTCTCTCACATTCGCCTACTGAACAGATTCTATGTTCGTAGTCTCCTACTGTGAGCGTGGCGGGGGCTCTCGCTGTTCTAGAACACTTTTCCAAACACATTTACTCACGGGGTCAAAGGAAAGGTTGTGTGAACTCATGAAGTCGATTCCTAAAATGAATTCTGCTGTTCGGGGCAAATCTACTAACATAACGGGGTACTTGGCATTAACGTTTCCATTTGAATATCTACGGGGGTCGTAATATATCCCTGCTGGATATGTCCTGTAAATCCGCTGAGAGTGATAGTATCTGTCGTGGGCCATTTATCTCGCTGAAACATTATGGAGGAGTTTAAAGTGGTGCGGAACCTCCTGTGTCCCACAGGAACTCTACGGGCTGTCCCCAGACTGTGCCTGTGACTACTGGTCTACATGACTTGTCCCAGAGTGTGTCGCAGACCCAAGTTGGGGAGTCCGAACACGTCAATCTGTGCTCTGTATGGCAGAATTGTCTGGGCGGGCGCTAACACTGCCTGGCATTGTTCCTATGTGGGGCGTTCGCTTTCTGATTCCATTGCTGGTTCGGGGGGGCATTGCATTCGCGGGCGTAATGTCCCTTTTGTCCACAATTATAGCATCCCTGTGCTCTGTGGTGCTGTCCGTCATGTGTACCTTTGTTTAGCCTTGCGGGATCCTGATATGTCCTTACTGGATTCATATTTGCTCTGCCTTCTCCTGCTCTGCCTTTTTATGTAGGGATTGCTCCCAAGCTCTAGAAACCCACACTTCGTTATGTGTGGCGTCTGAGGGGTCATAATTCGCACAGGCTTTTTGACCTGCATCTGTGGCGTGGGAGACCATTTGGTTGTGTTTTCGACATTTAAGTGTGCTCGGACTAAATCTCCAAATACCGCTTGAAAGTGTCTCCAAAGGCATCCTGCGTATGCAGTCGGATGCTCTCCCTTCTTTTGTCTGCAGCGATTTAGACCTTCTGCGGGATCTCCTCTGTTATAACCAATTGCATCGAAAATAGCTGCCTTCATGTCCTGGAGGCTTCCTCCTCCTACATTCTGTGGATCGGGTAATGCTGAACTAACAGATGGGTCAAGGCTCATCACTATAAGCTTCACTTCCTCCGGTTCGTCCAGACCGTACATAACTGCCTGTTGTCTTACTCGCTCAAAGAAATGATGGGGGTCTGCTGTGGGTTGGAATGGTTCAATTTTGCCGCAGGCATCTCTCAATTGTGTGATGGTTCATGGGGTGGTGTACAAGAAATCGGGTTTGTCGCCAATCGGTGACTTGCGCTGCGTGGTGACTAGATTCATGGGATTGTGTGCTGCCTGTGCAGTCGGTGGTGCGGGTGCTTTCCTTTCGGGGCCTGGGGGGCTCTGTTCTGATTCTCAGTGTCTTCTACATATCTATAGGCAGTTTCATTGAGTTCCTGCCAATCGGGGCCATTTTCCTGATCTAAATTCGGTCCAAAGGTGTCTCTGAAACTGAGGAATTGAACAAACGAATGTGATATAAAATAGTTAGTTCAAATATTAGTTACAATAATGTAGATGTGAGAGAGTCTGATAGTAGTGAGTTCACAAACAAAGGACAAAGGGATTCAGAAAGCATGGCAAGGAGGTGGAAAAGGATGCTGGGTAACAAGAGGCCCAGGGTTAAGGAATGCGAAGTGAGCCAATCAGGATATATGGCCAGGTCAGGAGGTGTATAGGATGACCTATGAGAATCTTGTATGTGAAACTTGATGCCATTTGAATGAGGTTTGCAGAGATTTCTTTGTCTCCAATCTCACTCGGTTCTGGAGCTCCAGGGGACCGCTTGTGTGTTCTGAATCTCTGTGGAGTGAGTCAGCCTTGCAAGTTGGTTAAAAATAAATAATACTATACCTACAAATCCATCTCGAGTTTTATTGAGGCCAGACTGACGGGTAAAGAATTCAATTTTGTCATTTGGTGCCGAAACCCAGGATTTCTCCAGACGGTCACCGGCCAGCTGCAAAATCAGAATTAGACTGATGTTGGACAAGGAAAGTGGAAATGGGCCCACAATGTATGTAGCTGGAAAATGATCACATTGATTTTCCCCTCTTCTCATGGTCTGATTGGTCTGGTCACTCGCGGTTGGTACGGAAAGATCGTCTCGACGAAATCAAAGGTCAGTCTGTGGATTAGAAAATTAAAAATTCAGTCGATGTAGGTGCGACTGAGAGTTAAAAAAATAACCTGATGGGATATCATAAGACTGATAGTTCAGTTTTGAGTTGATTGTGGAATTGATGGGACATCGGAAAGGCGGTTCAGTTCTACGTGTGTTTTGGAATTGATGGGACGTCGGAAAGACGGTTCAGTTCTACGTGTGTTTTGGAATTGATGGGTCGTCGGAAAGACGGTTCAGTTCCACGTGTGTTTTGGAAACTATAATTGATTAAGCTAAAATTGTATCCTTGGACTGTAGTAGCGAACAACGCAGTCTTGAGGACTAGTTCGAGATTATGGGGAATTGCTTGGATAACACGAGGATCCAAGCAGTTCATTGCAAATATTATGCGCTATTTATCCAGATAAAGCGTCAGATTTTAGAAAAATGTCAGCAACTTTAAGGAAGAAATTGAGTGACGAATGGCCACTAGGGGGCACTCAAGATCGGGACATCATTAAGAAAATTTAGGGTGAAATCTGGAAAAAGAGCCAAAGTATGAAAGCAAAAGGGTTAATTGGATTATGGAGACAATATTGTCAAGAGGAGAGGGATAAGATCATGTTATCAAGTTGGCAAGAAAATGCCCTTAAAATGGGGAACCCAATTAGTGAAGGGGGGAACCAGAAAACTCTGGAAATCTTGATAAAGGAGTGTGCATTCAAAAAACGCGCAAGTAAAGAGAGGGCGACACCTAGCGGGGCAGACTCGAGTTTTAAAAATGGGCTACGTTGTTCAACGGCTGGCCTTGCATTGACAGAGGCAGATGATGACCTAGAGAATTGGACCATGTCGGGAAGAGTCCCGACTGCACCAGTAGCATTGTCTGCACTAATTCCAGAACCACCAGGGTATCATAATTTATATCCAGTCACTGCTCCCCAGATTCAAATCATGCCAGCCTCTCCAGTCCCTTCGGTTGATAGTTTGAGTCCTATTTTTGCACCTTCACCGTCTGTTAGCTCTAGGACCCGATCTCGGACAATGAGAGAGGGGCCTGATCCTATCCAGAAACAATTACGCATATCACCTAGATCCCTTAAGACCGATATGGTAGGACAGAAAAGTATGAGAACAAAGAAAGAGGACGGGAATAGTCCTGAGGAGCTGGAGCTCCCCCTATCGGAAGGCAAGGATGTCAAAGTCTTTGAAGAGCCAGAGGAATCTGTTAAAGCGCTCCCTAGTGAGACTCTGAGACAGTTGCCGATTAGGAAAATGCCCAACCCTGATGCTGCAACAGCAGCAGTCCAGCCCACAATAGACGTTTATTTCCCATTGAGACCCAGTGAGATGATGGCTATTCTGGCTGCAATCCCAGGCAGGAAGAAATCTCCTGCTGCTTTCATGGACTATCTGAGAGCTAGCATCTCAGTTTATCAAGCCGATTCAAGGGACCTCTGGGCCCTAGTCCAGCAGGTTTTAACCCCAGCAGAGTACCGCAGTCATCTCAACCACTTGAATTATGCTAGCCACGCCGCACTTCAGCAAGCCCATGCCTTGGACGATGATAGACAGGCACAAATCCCGAATGTGTTGAATGCCACATTTCAAAAGCCCATAAACATCTCTGCTATTTTAGACCTCAAACCTAAAAAGACTGAGGAGCCAGAGGAATTTCTGGAACATTTTAATGAAATCTACCGTGGGCAGCAAGGCGACTTGCTCTACCAAAATGGTCAGAATTCCCCTCAATATTGTGCTATGTTAATGCATTGCCTACCACCTTCCGTGGCTACTGCCGTGAAATGTAATAACATGAATTGGACAGAGAACGACCTTTCCCAGATGGCCCGGGCAGTCAGATTTTATTGGAAGGAGGGTATAGGCCAGGAAGGAGGCTCAGTTACAAAGATTAAGACTGAGTATGTAATGAAAAAGGATGATCTGAGACCCCAACCAGCGGCAGAAACAGTGGCGTACCAGCTGGAACCCCAATATTGTGACCTTGGGTGGGTGGATCAACACGGGAGAGGATATCAAACCCACCCAAATGGACCCTCAACCCCTCTTTATGGCCCACCGTAGGCACCAACAGCTCTACAACTGCCGCCCCGTCTGAGGGGCCATTGGTCTACTGGGAAAAGAGGATGGGGCAGATATAGAGGGAACAATGCATGTTTTAATTGTGGCCGTACAGATCACTGGCATCAGGAATGCCCCTTTAAAAGACGGGCAGCAGAAGGAGACTACCCAACCCAAAGGAGGGGGTACCCACCAAGGGGAGGACAGACGAGGTACACCGGCTTCTCCCAGGCAAACCCTTTCCCAACACAAGATTGACTAGCTAATTTAGTCATAAGGACTCTCCAATCGGACAGGGAACCTATTATCTCTCTGCAGATAGGAGATCAACATTACCCATTTATAATCGACACTGGAGCAGCCATGTCTTTGGTGCAATCAGAACTCCGACTACCACTATCCGACCACACCCAGCATTTGTCGGGGTTCCAAGGACAGGTGTGTGAGTATCATATTTCTGAACCTGTGACAGTCACTTATGAGAACCACTTCCTTACCTTGCAGGTCAGCTGTTCGGGAGAGAGAGGGAGCCGGGACCTTGGAAACAGCGCGGGAGTTTCAAAAAGCGCGGGAGCTGCGAGGCAGAGGGGACAGTTTAAAAGGGCGCGCCGTGGGTGAGGTAAGTACTGCTTAACCACTTCCTTACCTTGCAGGTCAGCTGTTCGGGAGAGAGAGGGAGCCGGGACCTTGGAAACAGCGCGGGAGTTTCAAAAAGCGCGGGAGCTGCGAGGCAGAGGGGACAGTTTAAAAGGGCGCGCCGTAGGTGAGGTAAGTACTGCTTAACCACTTCCTTACCTTGCAGGTCAGCTGTTCGGGAGAGAGATCAGTTTTGGGAGCAGGCCTATTGGCTGACTGTAAATCAGGAAGGATACAAAGGGTGTGGCTGAAGTGCCTATAGAAACAGAGTGCTGGAGGCAAACAGAGTGTATCTGAGTTTGGGTAAGGCTGACTTCGGGTAAGAGGGGAGTGACAAAAAAAAAAAAAAAAATCAAATTAATTAACTAGTTAAGGGAATTTGGTGCTCACCTGAAGGAGGTGCAGAGAAGCAGAGCTGTGAGGGAGTCTCTGGAGCAATTACATCACAGCCAGCAGGTAAGTGATTGACTTGTAACTGGTAAGTGATTTCTCTCTCTTTGACTTTCTCTTAGCTGTGTAGTGTAGTTCAAATTTAACTTCAGGTTTAAGTCATGGCAGGAGAGCTCAGACCCGTGTCATGCTCCTCTTGTGAGATGTGGCAAGTCAGGGACCCTTCTGGTGTCCCTGACTCCTTCATCTGCAAGAAGTGTGTCCAACTGCAGCTCCTGTTAGACCGCTTGACGGCTCTGGAGCTGCGGATGGACTCACTTTGTAGCATCCGCGATGCTGAGGAAGTTGTGGATAGCACATTCAGTGAGTTGGTCACACCGCAGATTAAAATTACTGAGGCAGATAGGGAAAGGGTGACCAACAGACAGAGTAAGAGTAAGAAGGCAGTGCAGGGATCCCCTGCGGTCATCTCCCTCCAAAACAGATTTACCGTTTTGGAAACTGTTGGGGGAGATGGCTCACCAGGGGAAGGTGGCAGCAGCCAGGTTCATGGCACCGTGGCTGGCTCTGCTGCACAGAAGGGCGGGAAAAAGAGTGGCAGAGCTACAGTGATAGGAGATTCAATTGTAAGGGGAATAGACAGGCGTTTCTGCGGACGCAAACGAGAATCCAGGTTGGTATGTTGCCTCCCTGGTGCAAGGGTCAAGGATGTCTCGGAGCGGCTGCAGGGGGGAGGGTGAACAGCCAGCTGTCGTGGTGCATATAGGCACCAACGATATAGGTAAAAAACGGGATGAGGTCCTACAAGCTGAATTTAGGGAGTTAGGAGTTAAACTAAAAAGTAGGACCTCAAAGGTAGTAATCTCAGGATTGCTACCAGTGCCACGTGATAGTCAGAGTAGGAATGACAGGATAGCTAGGATGAATACGTGGCTTGAGAGATGGTGCAAGAGGGAGGGTTTCAAATTCCTGGGACATTGGGACCGATTCTGGGGGAGGTGGGACCTGTACAAATCGGACGGTCTGCATCTGGGTGGGACCGGAACCAATGTTCTCGGGGGGGTGTTTGCTAGTGCAGTTGGGGAGGGTTTAAACTAATGTGCCAGGGGGATGGGAACCGATGTAGGAAGTCAGTGGGGACAGAAACAAAAGGCAGGAAGGGAGAGTGTGTAAAGCATGACCAGAGAAAGCAGGGCAGAGAGCAAGGAAGGTCTACATTAAACTGCATTTATTTCAATGCAAGGGGCCTGACGGGCAAAGCGGATGAACTCAGGGCATGGACGGGCACATGGGACTGGGATATTATAGCTATGACTGAAACATGGCTAAGGGAGGGGCAGGACTGGCAGCTCAATGTTCCGGGGTACAGATGCTATAGAAAGGATAGAACAGGAGGTAAGAGAGGAGGGGGAGTGGCGTTTTTGATTAGGGAGAACATCACGGCAGTACTTAGAGGGGATATATCCGAGGGTTCGCCCACTGAGTCTATATGGGTGGAACTGAAAAATAAGAAGTGAGAGATCACCTTGGTCGGACTGTACTACAGGCCCCCAAATAGTCAGCGGGAAATTGAGGAGCAAATATGTAAGGAGATTACAGATAGCTGCAAGAATAATAGGGTGGTAGTTAACTTTCCCAACATTGACTGGGACAGCCATAGCATTAGGGGCTTGGATGGAGGGAAATTTGTTGAGTGTATTCAGGAGGAATTTCTCATTCAGTATGTGGATGGACCGACTAGAGAGGGGGCAAAACTTGACCTCGTCTTGGGAAATAAGGAAGGGCAAGTGACAGAAGTGCTAGTGAGGGATCACTTTGGGACAAGTGACCATAATTCCATTAGTTTTAAGATAGCTATGGAGAATGATAGGTCTGGCCCAAGAGTTAAAATTCTTAATTGGGGCAAGGCCAATTTTGATGGTATCAGACAGGAACTTGCAGAGGTAGATTGGGGGAGACTATTTGCAGGCAAAGGGACGGCTGGTAAATGGGAGACTTTTAAAAATGTGTTAACCAGGGTGCAGGGTAAGCACATTCCCTTTAGAGTGAAGGGCAAGGCTGGTAGAAGTAGGGAACCCTGGATGACTCGAGATATTGAGACTCTGGTCAAAAAGAAGGAGGAGGCATATGACGTACATAAGCAACTGGGATCAAGTAGATCCCTTGAAGAGTATAGAGATTGTCGAAATAGAGTTAAGAGGGAAATCAGGAGGGCAAAAAGGGGACATGAAATTGCTTTGGCAAATAATGCAAGGGAGAATCCAAAGAGATTCTACAGATACATAAAGGGGAAAAGAGTAACTCGGGACAGAGTCGGGCCTCTTAAGGATCAACAAGGACATCTATGTGCAGAGCCACAAGAGTTGGGTGAGATCCTGAATGAATATTTCTCATCGGTATTCACGGTGGAGAAAGGCATGGATGTTAGGAAACTAAGGGAAATAAATAGTGATGTCTTGAGAAGTGTGCATATTACAGAGGAGGAGGTGCTGGAAGTCTTAAAGCGCATCAAGGTAGATAAATCCCCGGGACCTGATGAAATGTATCCCAGGATGTTGTGGGAGGCTAGGGAGGAAATTGCGGGTCCCCTAGCCGAGATATTTGAATCATCGGCAGCCACAGGTGAGGTGCCTGAAGATTGGAGAGTGGCGAATGTTTAAGAAGGGCAGCAGGGAAAAGCCTGGGAACTACAGACCGGTGAGCCTAACGTCTGTAGTAGGTAAGTTGCTAGAAGGTATTCTGAGAGACAGGATCTACAAGCATTTAGAGAGGCAAGGACTGATTCGGGGCAGTCAGCATGGCTTTGTGCGTGGAAAATCATGTCTCACAAATTTGATTGAGTTTTTTGAGGGAGTGACCAAGAAGGTAGATGAGGGCAGTGCAGTAGATGTTGTCTACATGGACTTTAGCAAAGCCTTTGACAAGGTACCGCATGGTAGGTTGTTGCAGAAGGTTAAAGCTCACAGGATCCAGGGTGAGGTTTCCAATTGGAT
This sequence comes from Scyliorhinus torazame, assembly GCF_047496885.1. Lineage (NCBI taxonomy): Eukaryota > Metazoa > Chordata > Chondrichthyes > Carcharhiniformes > Scyliorhinidae > Scyliorhinus > Scyliorhinus torazame. The sequence goes on along the minus strand of NC_092717.1, from coordinate 67,245,834 downwards.
TCAAAATTGGCTGGACGACAGAAGGCAGAGGGTGGTTGTAGAGGGTTGTTTTTCAAACTGGGTCCACTGTTATTTGTGATTTATATTAATTTTTTTTTTATATAAATGTTTTATTGAAATTTTTTTCCCAAACAACAATTTTTCCCCTCTTACAAAGCAAACGCAACAATAACAATACAGAAATTTTAAACAATACACAAGTAACAAAACCCCTTTATCTTTGACCTAAACTAACCCCCCCCCCTCCCCCCCCCGCTTCCCCCTGGGTTGCTGCTGCTGGTCATCTGTCTTCCCTCTAGGTAGTCGAGAAATGGCTGCCACCGCCTGGTGAACCCTTGAGCCGATCCTCTCAGGGCAAACTTTATCTGCTCCAGTTTAATGAACCCCGCCATATCATTTACCCAGGCCTCCAGTCCGGGGGGTTTCGCCTCCTTCCACATGAGTAGGATCCTGCGCCGGGCTACTAGGGACGCAAAGGCCACAACGTCGGCCTCTTTCGCCTCCTGCACTCCCGGCTCTTCCGCAACTCCAAATAGAGCTAACCCCCAGCCTGGTTTGACCCGGGCCTTCACCACCCGCGAAATCACTCCCGTCACTCCCTTCCAATACCCTTCCAGTGCCGGGCATGCCCAAAACATATGTGCGTGGTTTGCCGGGCTCCCGCCACACCTCCCACATTTGTCCTCCACTCCAAAGAACCTGCTCAATCTTGCTCCCGTTATGTGTGCTCTATGTAGCACCTTAAATTGAATCAGGCTAAGCCTGGCGCATGAGGAAGAGGAATTTACCCTGCTTAGGGCATCAGCCCACATACCCTCCTCTATCTCCTCCCCTAGTTCTTCTTCCCACTTTCCTTTTAGTTCGCCCACCGACTCCTCCCCCTCTTCCCTCATCTCTCGGTAAATCTCTGACACCTTGCCCTCTCCGACCCACACCCCTGAAAGCACCCTGTGCTGTATCCCCTGTGTCGGGAGCAATGGAAATTCCCGCACCTGTTGTCTAGTAAATGCCTCACCTGCATATATCTCAAGAAGTTTCCCCGGGGCAACTTATACTTTTCCTCCAATGCTCCCAAGCTCGCAAAAGTCCCATCTATAAATAAATCTCCCACCCTCCTAATTCCCAACTGGTACCAGCTCTGAAATCCTCCATCCATTCTTCCTGGGCCGAAGCTATGGTTGTTCCTGATTGGGGACCCCACCAGGGCTCCCCGCACCCCTCTCTGTCGCCTCCACTGTCCCCAGATATTCAATGTTGCCGCCACCACCGGGTTCGTGGTAAACTTTTTAGATGAGAACGGTAGCGGCGCCGTCACCAGCGCCTCTAAACTCGTCCCTTTACAGGACTTTCTCTCCAGTCTTTCCCACGCCGCTCCCTCACCCTCCATCATCTATTTACGTATCATTGCCACATTGGCGGCCCAATACTAATCGCCCAAGTTCGGTAGTGCCAATCCTCCTCTGTCCCTACTACGCTGAAGGAACCCCCTCCTTACTCTCGGAACTTTCCCTGCCCACACGAAGCTCGTGATGCTCCTGTCTATTTTATTAAAAAAGGTCTTAGTGATTAGTATAGGGAGACATTGAAATACAAATAAGAACCTCGGGAGGACCATCATCTTAATTGCTTGCACCCTGCCCGCCAGCGATAGAGGCTGCATGTCCCACCTCTTGAAGTCCTCCTCCATTTGTTCTACCAACCGTGTCAGATTAAGTCTGTGCAAGGTTCCCCAGCTCCTAGCGATCTGAATCCCCAGGTATCGGAAGTTTCTTTCCACTTTCCTTAGAGGCAAGCCTTCTATCTCTCTACTCTGGTCCCCTGGATGTATCACAAATAATTCACTCTTCCCCATGTTTAGCCTATACCCCGAGAAATCCCCGAACCCCCTCAAAATTCGCATAACCTCTATCATTCCCCCCGCTGGGTCCGACATGTATAACAATAGGTCATCCGCATATAACGAGACTCGGTGTTCTTCTCCCCCTCTAATCACCCCTCTCCATTTCCTGGAGTCTCTCAACGCCATGGCCAGAGGTTCAATTGCCAACGCGAACAACAATAGAGACAGCGGGCATCCCTGTCTTGTTCCCCTATATAGTCGGAAATACTCCGATCTATGTCGACCTGTAACTACGCTTGCCGTTGGAGCCCCATAAAGAAGTCTAACCCAGCGAATAAACCCGTTCCCAAACCCAAACCTCCTTAACACTTCCCATAAATACTCCCACTCCACCCTATCAAATGCCTTCTCTGCGTCCATTGCCGCCACTATCTCTGCCTCCCCCTCCACTGGGGGCATCATTATCACCCCTAATAGTCGTTGCACGTTAACATTCAGTTGTCTCCCTTTTACGAACCCTGTCTGGTCTTCGTGCACCACCCCCGGGACACAGTCCTCTATCCTCGATGCCAGTACCTTTGCCAACAATTTGGCGTCCACGTTCAACAATGAAATGGGTCTATAGGACCCGCACTGCAACAGATCTTTATCCCTCTTCAAAATTAACGATATCGTCGCCTCCGACATCGTCGGGGGTAGAGTCCCCCCTTTCCTGGCCTCATTGAACGTCCTCACCATCAACGGGGCAACAAGTCCACATATTTTCTGTAATACTCCACCGGGAACCCGTCTGGTCCTGGGGCCTTCCCTGCTTGCATGCTTCCCAGTCCCTTAATAACCTCGTCCACCCCAATCGGTGCCCCCAGGCCTACCACCCCCCGCTCCTCCACTTTCGGGAACCTCAATTGGTCCAGGAACTGCCGCATCCCCTCCTCTCCCTCTGGGGGTTGAGACCTATACAGTTCCTCATAGGCGGTCTTGAACACCTCATTTATCTTTCCTGCCCTTCGCACCGTGTCTCCCCTTTCGTCTCTAATTCCTCCTATCTCCCTCGCTGCTGCCCTCTTTCGCAATTGATGAGCCAACAGGCGACTCGCCTTTTCCCCATATTCATACCTCCTCCCCTGTGCCTTCCTCCACAGTACCTCCGCCTTTCTGGTGGTCAGAAGGTCAAATTCCGTCTGGAGTCGTCTCCTCTCCCTGTACAATTCCTCCTCCGGGGTCTCTGCAAATTCCCTATCCACCCTTAAAATCTCCCCCAGTAATCTTTCCCTTTCCTTGGCCTCTGTTTTCCTTTTGTGGGCCCCAATGGAGATCAGCTCTCCTCTGACCACCGCTTTTAGTGCTTCCCATACCACTCCCACAGGGACCTCGCCGTCGTCATTGACCTCCAGATATCTCTCAATACACCCCCGCACTCTTGCACACACTCCCTCATCCGCCATCAGTCCCACATCTAATCGCCAGAGTGTTCTCTGCTCCCTTTCCTCTCCTAATTCCAGGTCCACCCAATGTGGGGCATGATCCGAAACCGCTATGGCTGAGTACTCAGCTTCTTCCACCCTAGAGATCAACGACCTTCCCAAAACAAAAAAATCTATCCGGGAGTACACTTTATGGACATGGGAGAAGAAGGAAAACTCCCTAGCCCTAGGTCTAAGAAATCGCCATGGATCCACTCCCCCAATTTGGTCCATAAACCCCTTAAGTACCTTGGCCGCTGCCGGCCTTCTTCCGGTCCTTGAGCTGGATCTATCTAGCCCCGGGTCCAGCACCGTATTAAAGTCCCCTCCTAAAATCAAGTCTCCTACCTCCAGGTCCGGTATACGCCCCAGCATCCGTCTCATAAATCCCGCATCGTCCCAGTTTGGGGCATACACGTTAACCAACACGACCTCCATTCCCTCCAGCCTGCCACTCACCATTACATATCTACCTCCGCTATCTGCTACGATGTTCTTTGCTTCAAATGCGACCTGTTTCCTCACCAAAATGGCCACCCCTCTATTCTTTGCGTCCAGTCCTGAGTGGAACACCTGTCCCACCCATCCTTTCCTTAGCCTAACTTGGTCCGCCACCTTTAGGTGCGTCTCTTGGAGCATAACCACGTCTGCCCTTAGTCCTTTCAAATGCGCGAGCACTCTGGCCCTTTTTATCGGTCCGTTCAGGCCTCTCACGTTCCACGTGATCAGCCTCACTAGGGGGCTACCTGCCCCCCTCCCGTGTCGACTAGCCATTACCTTCTCTAGGCCAGTCCCATATCCCGCCTCCGCGCTCCCGCTCGCTCCCCCAGCGTCGCACACCATCCCCGCCCACCCACTCTTTAGCCATTTCCTTTTGGATTTCCGCAGCAGCAACCCAGTTGTCCCCCCCCCCCTCCTCCCCCTCCCTCCCCCCCTCCCCGCTAGATCTCTTTCTAGCATGATTGCTCCCCCCATATTACTTCCGTAAGTCAGCTGACTTCAACTGACCCCGGCTACTCCTGCTCACTCCTCGACCCCCCCCCATGTGGGGAACTCCCATCCGCCTTGCGCCTGTCTTCCCGCCTTATTCTTTCTGGTGCGGGAACATCCCTTTACCTGACCCGCCTCTTATGGCGCAGCTCCCTTTCCCCTCCCCCTCCCCTTCCCCATTCTCCAACTATGTCCCGTCTTTCCCCCCTCACCGGCGCCCACATTTCCCCAATGTCTCCCCCCTTCCCTGTTTACTTCTCAATTAACTTCCACCGTAACATTAACAATCACATTTCCTGCAGCATCAGTCCCTCAGTTCCGATCCAATTTCTCTTCTTTGATGAAGGTCCATGCTTCCTCCGCCGTCTCGAAATAATGGTGTCTCTCCTGATACGTGACCCATAGTCTTGCCGGCTGCAGCATCCCGAACTTCACCTTCCTTTTATGCAACACTTCTTTGGCTCGGTTGAAGCTCGCCCTCCTTCTCGCCACCTCCGCACTCCAATCCTGGTATACCCGTACCACTGCATTCTCCCATCTGCTACTCCGCACCTTTTTAGCCCATCTCAGGACCTCTTCTCTATCCTTCAGGCGGTAAAATCGCACGATTATCGCCCTGGGTGGTTCTCCCGCTTTTGGTCTTCTCGCCGGAATCCGGTTTGCCCACTCCACCTCCAAGGGGCCCGTAGGGGCCTCAGCACCCATCAGTGAGCTCAGCATCGTACTTGCGTACGCTCCACAGTCCACTCCTTCCACACCCTCAGGGAGACCCAGTATCCGAAGGTTCTTCCTTCGCGCTCCATTTTCTAGGGCTTCGATCCTTTCAGTACACTTTTTATGAAGTGCCTCGTGCGTCTGTGTCTTAACCGCCAGGCCCAGGATCTCGTCCTCAATATCTGTCACCTTCTGCTCCACCACACGGAGCTCTGTCTCCTGGGTCTTTAATGTCTCCTTGAGCCCCTCAATTGCCTGTAGCAACGGGGTCAGCACCTCCCTCTTCAGCAGCTCCACGCACCGTCTCACAATTTCATGCTCAGGCCCCCATGTCGCCTGCGCTTTCTCCGCCGCCATCTTGTACTTCTCTCTTTCTGACCCTTTGGTCGACGATTCCTCGCGCTGCAGCCGCCACCGCCGGTTTTTTCCTCCTTCGTTTGGGGGGGGGCTCCCTTCTCACACGCCCCACACCGGGTTGCGTCGTCGAAAAATTCCCCGTTGGGGCTCTTAAAAGAGCCCGAAGGTCCGTCGGAGCTGGAGCCGCCGAAGCGTGCGGCTAGCTAGGCATTACCGCAACCGGAAGTCCCTTCAGTGGCCTTGATGAGGTCTTTTCACAGTTGTTCCCTCTGCTGCTAGAATTCACTTTTGATACAGGCCCTCAGGTCAGCTTGCAGCTTTAAGCTTGCCCTTCCCCCGCCTGCATGCTGGAAGAGGCCCTGTTTATCCTGCAGTTGCAGCCAAATCTTTTACTGTTTCTGCGTGTGTCTGGCAACCAAGAGACATACCCTTCCTGGGGGACACTGTCGGGGGAATATTGCAGCCTTCTTCCCACACCGGGAAATGTCAAACAAATGCCGTGGGGGCCCTGTAAAAGAGCCCAAAAGTCCGTTCCAAGCAGGAGCTGCCGAATATGCGACCTAGCTCTGCATAGCCGCACCCGGAAGTCCCGTGATTTATATTAATGATTTGGATGAGAATTTAGGAGGCATGGTTAGTAAGTTTGCAGATGACACCAAGATTGGTGGCACAGTGTATAGTGAAGAAGGTTATCTAGGATTGCAATGGGATCTTGATCAATTAGGCCAGTGGGCCGACGAATGGCAGGTGGAGTTTAATTTAGATAAATGTGAGGTGATGCATTTTGGCAGATCGAATCAGGCCAGGACCTACTCAGTTAATGGTATGGCGTTGGGGAGAGTTATAGAACAAAGAGATCTAGGAGTACAGGTTCATAGCTCCTTGAAGGTGGAGTCGCAGGTGGACAGGGTGGTGAAGAAGGCATTCGGCATGCTTGGTTTCATTGGTCAGAACATTGAATCCAGGAGTTGGGACGTCTTGTTGAAGTTATACAAGACATTGGTACGGCCACATTTGGAATACTGTGTGCAGTTCTGGTCACCCTATTATAGAAAGGATATTATTAAACTAGAAAGAGTGCAGAAAAGATTTACTAGGATGTTGCCGGGACTTGATGGTTTGAGTTATAAGGAGAGGCTGGATAGACTGGGACTTTTTTCCCTGGAGCGTAGGAGGCTTAGGGGTGATCTTATAGAGGTCTATAAAATAATGAGGGGCATAGATAAGGTAGATAGTCAACATCTTTTCCCAAAGGTAGGGGAGTCTAAAACTAGAGGGCATAGGTTTAAGGTGAGAGGGGAGAGATTCAGAAGGGCCCAGAGGGGCAATTTCTTCACTCAGAGGGTAGTGAGTGTCTGGAATGGGCTGCCAGAGGTAGTAGTAGAGGCGGGTACAATTGTGTCTTTCAAAAAGCATTTAGATAGTTACATGGGTAAGATGGGTATAGAGGGTTATGGGCCAAGTGCGGGCAACTGGGACTAGCTTAATGGTAAAAACTGGGCGGCATGGACTGGTTGGGCCGAAGGGCCTGTTTCCATGCTGTAAACTTCTATGATTCTATGATTCTAAGTCTACAGATCATCAGTTTGTGGTGACTACTGGATTGGATGGTAATTTGTTGGCCCGAGATTTACTGTGTATCTTCCAGCTACAGCTAGAGTGCGGAGACAAAGGGGTAACGGTTCAATCATGGAGGATGAGACAACAGTGCTATATTTCTATCACACCCCAGTGGTGGACATTAGACATTGAACATTCACTGCACCACGTTACCCTGGCCTATGACAGGCCCAGGGCAGCACGGTAGCATAGTGGTTAGCACAATTGCTTCACAGCTCCAGGGTCCCAAGTTCGATTCCCGGCTGGGTCACTGTCTGTGCGGAGTCTGCACGTTCTCCCCGTGTCTGCGTGGGTTTCCTCCGGGTGCTCCGGTTTCCTCCCACAGTCCAAAGATGTGCAGGTTAGGTGGATTGGCCATGATAAATTGCCCTTATTGTCCAAAATTGCCCTTAGTGTTGGTTGAATGGGGTTACTGGGTTATGGGGATAGGGTGGTGTGGGCTTGAGTAGGGTGCTCTGTCCAAGAGCCGGTGCAGACTCGATAGGCTGAATGGCCTCCTTCTGCACTGTAGATTGTATGTATGTATGTATGACAGAACCGGACAGAACAAGGAGTTGGAGGACAAATACCAGCCGTTAATTGGGACCGAATGGCCAGTCAAGATTACAGCCACAGTCATGGGAAAAGAAGGTACAGCCGATTTTGTAACAATACCACCACATTTATGGCCACAGTCAGCTTGTATAGGCCCTCATATTACACGTCAGGTCCACGACCAGTACCATGCCAAGGATCTGGATCCTATGGTAAGGAGGGCAGTGGATCATTCAGACCAAACAGAGTACGCACTTCAGATCACCGGGTAAATATTTATACTGATTCACGATACGCCTTCGGGGTAGTTCATGACTTCGGACAGCTCTGGAAGAATAGGGGATTCCTTACCTCGGCAGGCACGGAAATATCCCACCAGGGTTTAGTTAATGACCTACTGCAGGCCCTCCTTATGCCCGCACAGATTTCTGTCATTAAATGCGCTGCCCATACAAATGGTAAGACCCCAGTTGACGTTGGTAATGAACGAGCAGATTGTGCAGCGCGGACAGCCGCGCAAATTCAGCAAGTGATGGTGCCTAAAATGTTAAGTCAGACTAAACGTTCTGCAATAAATAGGTCTGCCTCGGACAAGCCAATGCCAACCATCCAAGACGTCATAAGGTTACAAGAGGACGCTCCTGAGAGTGATAAACAAATGTGGAAACGGCTAGGTTGTACATATGATTTTGTTTCTTCTTTCTGGACCACGGCAGCACATCAGACTTGTATGTCTGATGTACTGGCTTTATGGATCATCGAATGTGTACACTTTGCAACTCATTGTGGGGCTCGGGGGACTAGTGATTTGTTGCTGGACACTTGGTGGCACCCTAAAATGCAGGGGCTGGCCCAGAGTATCAGTGTTTGATTTGTCAGCAATATAACACCGGCAAAGGTATCCCTTGTGGTATGGGGCAAAGCCCGTTGCCCAGTGGTCCCTTTGAGATGTTCCAAATGGATTACATTGAGTTGGAAAGGTGTCAATGTTATAAATATGTTTTGGTCATTGTGGATGTGTTCAGCAGATGGGTTGAGGCGTATCCGACTACCGATAATAAAGCTGCTACTGTGGTTAAAGTTCTGATGCGGGAAATCATTCCCCAGTACGGCATACCAGCTCAGTTAAGTTCTGATAACGGGCCTCATTTTATTGGACAGATTAACAAGGAGTTCTGCTCGCAGTTGGGCATACGCCAGCAGTTACACTGTGCGTACAGGCTGCAGGCGGCCGGGTTGGTTGAGAGACATAATCAGACCCTCAAAACTAAATTGGCTAAATTAAGAGCAGACACGGGACTGACTTAAGTTGCTCCCTGTTGCCCTCTTCCAGCTGCGGGTTACGCCTGTGGGGCCGGCCGGCTCTCTCCTGCCGAGATCCTTTATGGCAGGCTCCTTAGAACTCCCTGGAACCTGCATGTTCCCAGACGGGTTCAGTTTCACCATATGACTGAAGAAATGACTACCTATGTTCTAGCCCTCACTAAGGTCCTCAAGGAGCTCCATGGCCAGGTCCGCGCGGCTCACCCGTCACCGTCCCCATTACATAGCTCGCTTTCAGTGCAGCCTGGTAGTTATGTCATGGTCAAAAATTGGACTCGGAAAGGGTCAGAGCCACGATGGGAGGGGCCCTTCCAAGTTCTACTTAGCACCCCCACTGCAGTAAACGTGGAGGGGTGGAGTGCTTGGGTCCACCTCCACCACTGTAAAAAGGTCGGTCACTAACCTGCCTCCCTTCCCCAGCACTGTTTTACAGGTGTGGAGCACGATGGGGTGGCTACGCACCGCCTGTGTAATCTTCGGCCTCGCCTCGCTTGGAGTGACATCGGCGACGGAAATGGAAAAGGGACTTATCACCTACATCTGTAACCCCAACCAAACTACAAGGCCATTGCACTTATGCAGAGGTGATGTTCTTCGCTGCCCCCATATACGAGGACATGGTATCGACTCATGGAAGGTCATCAGGTTAACGGACAATGCGGGACTCATGAAGCAATTGCACCGGTCCCGGCGATGGGAAGGGAACATTGCATGGACATTGCCTTGTTTTGGTGTACATATAAATTTGTTTTTGGATGTGTTAAGATTGGTGCCATAAAGGTAAAGTCAGACCGTACGGAGAGGGTAGGAAGAGGTTGTGAGAGAGAGAGGGGGACTAGAGAGAGGACGGAGCGTGTGAGAATGGGAGCACAACTAGGACGTAGGTTATCAGGAGATATACTTAATTCATTTAGGACCCAGAATGAGGGAAACCTGGGCAGTATGAATCTCTTCTACCAGATCTACCACCGCTTGTATAGCCAGGGACGGGTTGTCTGCTACCCGAACCCCTCATCGGTGTCTAGGTTATTTTCCGTTTCACCGCTTTGAGGCACTCCCCAAACGATGGTTCATTGTCAGCGTTCCGAGCCACCGCCCGAGCCACTTTCCTTCCGATCCGGGTTTAGCACCACCGGCTATTTGCCTTCCCCTTCCTCGGGATAATTCCCACTCACAGTATGATAAACTGCAACGGTGGAGGGCGTACTTCACTCCCAATAGAGACTCCTGGTCGTACGAGAATTGTTTCAGCAGTGACGGGTACGGCTGTTTGCTGGTAGAGGTGGAAATGAATATAACATGTTTTTTCCCCGCCTGTACGGACAGGAGGTGACATTATCACCCAGGCATCCGGCCAATGCGTCTGTTATAACACCACCTGCGTTCCATTGAACGCCGGCCTCCAGCTCCTTTGTGGCTGGGCGGATGTCTCTCATATCACTGTTGGGCCTAGGGCTTTCCACATTGCTAGGAGGCCCGAATGGGCGTTCCAAAGCTGGATAAACTGGGCTACTGGGGGATCCCTACTCAACCGATAGACTGATTGTGATGCTAGCCTGTACACGGAGCAAGGATACTACTTTTGTTAATGGCACAGCGACCAATGTTTTGTCACCCCCCATTTCTCCACCAAATTGCTATTGGGACTCTAGTCCCTACCACAGTCCCCTGCCCCTCTGCGTGGATACTGCACAATCAGTTGGCACGCCGGGCAGTCTCAGCTGAATTCTGCGAGAACTGGAAAAAAACCTCAGGTTCTAGCACCCAACCGGGGCCACTCAGCCGGATGGGGAATTCTGAGCGTCTTGACACTGGGAGGTGTGGGGGGTTCCTTGGCGGTCAGCGATAGGAATTATTTTATTTGTGGCCTTACCATCCTGGGAAACGAAACCTTGGGAGCCCTCGGGGCAATAACCAAGGAATTGTCTCAGCTGCGGTTGTTTAACATCACTAAATTCATGGATCGCATACGGGATCACCTGGACGGTATGCAGGACCCTGGCTCTTGGGGCAACTGGGGATTCGGAGGTTGGAAGGACTGTTTGATAAATATGGCCATGTATTTAGCAGTGGCACTCGGCTGCATCTTTGTGGGCCTGGCCATCCCTAAATGCGTGATGGGTAAAATGCAGGGTGCACTGGAACAGATAGACGCCCCGAGAATCTTGGCTGTAGGATCCACGAGGGTGCAGCGGATGACGGGGTGCTGCAACAGGAATTGGAAATGCAGCGACGTATTGGGGCCCACAAAAGGAAAGCAGAGGCCAAGGAAAGGGATAGATTACTGGGGGAGATTTTAAGGGTGGACAGGGAATTTGCAGAGACCCCGGAGGAGGAGCTGTACAGGGAGAGGAGACGACTCCAGACCGAGTTTGACCTTCTGACCACCAGAAAGGCGGAGGTACTGTGGAGGAAGGCACAGGGGAGGAGGTATGAATATGGGGAAAAGGCTAGTCGCCTGTTGGCGCACCAACTGCGAAAGAGGGCAGCAGCGAGGGAGATAGGAGGAATTCGGGATGAAAGGAGAGACACTGTGCGAAGGGCAGGAAAGATAAATGAGGTGTTTAAGACCTTTTATGAAGAACTGTATAGGTCTCAGCCCCCAGAGGGAGAGGAGGGGATGCGGCAGTTCCTGGACCAATTGAGGTTCCCGAAAGTGGAGGAGCAGGCGGTGGCAGGCCTGGGGGCGCCGATTGAGGTGGACGAGGTTATTAAGAGACTGGGAAGCATGCAAGCAGGGAAGGCCCCGGGGCCGGACGGGTTCCCGGTGGAATTCTACAGAAAATATGTGGACATGTTGGCCCCGTTGTTGGCGAGGACGTTCAATGAGGCCAGGGAAGGGGGGACACTACCCCCGACAATGTCGGAGGCGATGATATCGCTAATTTTGAAGAGGGACAAAGATCCGATGCAGTGTGGGTCTTATAGACCTATTTCACTATTGAACGTGGACGCCAAACTGCTAGCAAAGGTGCTGGCATCGAGGATAGAGGACTGTGTCCCAGGGGTGGTGCACGAAGACCAGACAGGGTTCGTAAAAGGGAGACAATTGAATGTTAACGTGCGACGGCTATTAGGGGTGATAATGATGCCCTCAGTGGAGGGGGAGGCAGAGATAGTGGCGGCAATGGTCGCAGAGAAGGCATTTGATAGGGTGGAGTGGGAGTATTTATGGGAAGTGTTAAGGAGGTTTGGGTTTGGGAACGGGTTTATTCGCTGGGTTAGACTACTTTATGGGGCACCAACGGCAAGCGTAGTTACAGGTCGACATAGATCGGAGTATTTCCGATTATATAGGGGAACAAGACAGGGATGCCCGCTGTCTCCATTGTTGTTTGCGTTGGCAATTGAACCTCTGGCCATGGGGTTGAGAGACTCCAGGAAATGGAGAGGGGTGACTAGAGGGGGAGAAGAACACCGAGTCTCGTTATATGCGGATGACCTATTGCTATACGTGTCGGACCCAGCGGGGGGGGATGATAGAGGTTATGCGAATCTTGAGGAGGTTCGGGGAATTTTCGGGGTATAGGTTAAACATGGGGAAGAGTGAATTATATGTGATACATCCAGGGGACCAGAGTAGAGAGATAGAAGGCTTACCGCTAAGGAAAGTGGAAAGAAACTTCCGATACTTGGGGATTCAGATCGCTAGGAGCCCTATTATAGGAAGGATTTATTAAACTGGAAAGAGTGCAGAAAAGATTTACTAGGATGTTGCCGGGACTTGATGGTTTGAGTTATAAGGAGAGGCTGGATAGACTGGGACTTTTTTCCTTGGAGCGTAGGAGGCTTAGGGGTGATCTTATAGAGGTCTATAAAATAATGAGGGGCATAGATAAGGTAGATAGTCAACATCTTTTCCCAAAGGTAGGGGAGTCTAGAACTAGAGGGCATAGGTTTAAAGTGAGAGGGGAGAGATTCAGAAGGGCCCAGAGGGGCAATTTCTTCACTCAGAGGGTAGTGAGTGTCTGGAATGGGCTGCCAGAGGTAGTAGTAGAGGCGGGTACAATTGTGTCTTTTAAAAAACATTTAGATAGTTACATGGGTAAGATGAGTATAGAGGGTTATGGGCCAAGTGCGGGCAACTGGGACTAGCTTAATGGTAAAAACTGGGCGGCATGGACTGGTTGGGCCGAAGGGCCTGTTTCCATGCTGTAAACTTCTATGATTCTATGATTCTATGGGGAACCTTGCACAGACTTAATCTGACACGGCTGGTAGAACAAATGGAGGAGGACCTTAAGAGGTGGGACATGCAGCCTTTATCGCTGGCGGGCAGGGTGCAAGCAATTAAGATGATGGTCCTCCCGAGGTTCTTATTTCTATTTCAATGTCTCCCTATTTTAATCACCAGGACCTTTTTTAATAAAATTGATAGGAGTATTACGAGCTTTGTGTGGGCAGGGAAAGTTCCGAGAGTAAGGAGGGGGTTCCTTCAGCGCAGTAGGGACAGAGGAGGACTGGCACTACCGAACTTGGGAGATTATTATTGGGCCGCCAATGTGGCAATGATACGTAGATGGATGATGGAGGGTGAGGGAGCGGCGTGGAAAAGGCTGGAGAGAAGGTCCTGTAAAGGGACGAGTCTAGAGGCGCTGGTGACGGCGCCGCTACCGTTCTCACCGAAAAAGCGGCAACACTGAACATATGGGGACAGTGGAGGCAACAGAGAGGGGTGCGGGGAGCCCTGGTGGGGTCCCCTATCAGGAACAACCATAGGTTCGCCCCAGGAAGAATGGATGGAGGATTTCAGAGCTGGTACCAGTTGGGAATTAGGAAGGTGGGAGATTTATTCTAGATGGGACTTTTGCGAGCTTGGGAGCACTGGAGGAAAAGTATAAGTTACCCCGGGGGAATTTCTTGAGATATATGCAGGTGGGGGCGTTTACTAGACAACAGGTGAGGGAATTTCCGCGGCTCCCGACACAGGGGATACAGGACAGGGTGCTTTCAGGGGTGTGGGTCGGAGAGGGCAAGGTGTCAGAGATTTACTGAGAGATGAGGGAAGAGGGGGAGGAGTCGGTGGGCGAACTAAAAAGAAAGTGGGAAGAAGAATTAGGGGAGGAGATAGAGGAGGGTATGTGGGCTGATGCCCTAAGCAGGGTAAATTCCTCTTCCTCATGCGCCAGGCTTAGCCTGATTCAATTTAAGGTGCTACATAGAGCACACATAACGGGGGCAAGATTGAGCAGGTTCTTTGGAGTGGAGGACAAATGTGGGAGGTGTGGCGGGAGCCCGGCAAACCACGCACATAAGTTTTGGGCATGCCCGGCACTGGAAGGGTATTGGAAGGGAGTGACGGGAGTGATTTCGCAGGTGGTGAAGGCCCGGGTCAAACCAGGCTGGGGGTTAGCTCTATTTGGAGTTGCGGAAGAGCCGGGAGTGCAGGAGGCGAAAGAAGCCGATGCCGTGGCCTTTACGTCCCTCGTAGCCCGGCGCAGGATCCTACTCATGTGGAAGGAGGCGAAACCCCCCGGACTGGAGGCCTGGGTAAACGATATGGCGGGGTTTATTAAACTGGAGCAGATAAAGTTTGCCCTGAGAGGATCGGCTCAAGGGTTCACCAGGCAGTGGCAGCCATTTCTCGACTACCTAGGGGAACGTTAGAGGGAAGACAGATGACCAGCAGCAGCAACCCGGGGGGGGGGGGGGGGCAGTTGAGTATAGGTCAATAGAGTACGAGGTTTTGTTACTTGTATATTATTATTATTATTATTATTGTTAAAAAGTAAAAAAAATTCTGTTCTCTTATTGTTATCGTTTCGTTTGTTTTGTAAGCGGGAAAAATGTTGCTCAGGGAAAAAAAATTTCAATAAAATATATTTTTTTAAAAATAGGAAATGCAGCGACGGATCTTCTTAGGTGAGGGGCCGTAGCTACGGATTGGACCGATAGGTTATCATGAAATGTTAAAAGGAGGGAATGAGGAATTGAACAAACGAATGTGATATAAAATTGTTAGTTCAAATATTAGTTACAATAATGTAGATGTGAGCCAGTCTGATAGTAGTGAGTTCGCAAACAAAGTACAAAGGGATTCAGAAAGCATGGCAAGGAGGGGGAAAAGGATGCTGGGTAACAAGAGGCCCAGGGTTAAGGAATGCGAAGTGAGCCAATCAGGATATATGGCCAGGTCAGGAGGTGTATAGGATGACCTATGAGAATCTTGCATGTGAAACTTGATGCCATTTGAATGAGGTTTGCAGAGATTTCTTTGTCTCCGATCTCACTCGGTTCTGGAGCTCCAGGAGACCGCTTGTGTGTTCTGAATCTCTGTGGAGCGAGTCAGCCTTGCAAGTTGGTTAAAAATAAATAATACTATACCTACAAATCCAACTCGGGTTTTATTGAGGCCAGACTGACGGGTAAAGAATCCAATATTGTCAAAACCATTTTGCAGTGAGATCAGTAACTGTCACCTTGAAATTTGCTGCCTGCATTTGGCGTGGTTTACTGAACTCTGCCTTTGTTCCGTTGTGGAACTGTGGAGTGCTCGTAAAGCTGCCTTCAAATCTGCGCATTGCTGCTTTAACTGTTCTACCTGTTGGTCCGTCTCTTTTACCAAAACTGCACCTTTTGTATCTTGGTAGGCCTTATCATATTGTGTCTGAAAGCTGCTTAGGTGAAACTAAACAAGATTGGTGTGCCCGTTTGACATCAGCCATCTCCTTGTCTTTTGCTGCTACCTGTTCTCGGAGTTGCTCATTAACTTTTTCACACTTGCTAACGTTTCCCTCACTCTTCTCCTCTTTCTCTACAAGCTGGCTGCAGAGCGACCTCACGACCTCCTCTGTGACTCGCAATTGTGCCAGACAGGACATGATTGCCATCGGCTTACGAACTTTTCGAAACTCTTCTTGTGTATCTTGGTTAGATTATCCCACCAAGTTTGTCCTATACTACCAGGACCTGACTCTTCACTCGAACAAAACTCAGACCAAAGGGGCCATCCTTTCCCCTTTACGTATTTCCTTAGTTCCTCTTCCCATATGGGACACTGCTCTGCTCTACTGGTCGTTGCGACCTCGGGTTCCTGTGGGTTCATAAGGCATTCCATTACCTTTGCTGCCATTTCTACTAGTATCTCTTTTCTGTATCCTAAATTTGGGACAGGAGGGAATAGGGCAGCGATGCAAACAGCAGGTATGGCCTAAGCTATTTTCTGGTTCACAAAACTCCCGATAGTCTTTACGCAACAAAATCTAACAAGTTTACCTTATATCCCTGTTAGTACGCATGCAAATGAATACGCACTTCCGAATCTTGGAGATTTGATCAATACGGGTCTTACACTTGTGGATTCTTTCACTTTTCCAATTGGGTTTCTAATTCAATGTTTTGTGGGTTCTCTCGGAGTGACAAAATCACTTCTAGGTAGAGTCCCACCAGAGTCGCCAATAACTGTTGCTATTTTTAATGAGTGGAATACTATCCCACCAGAGTCGCCAATAATGTTGCCAATCGGCACCGGAGACGCCAATAGTGTTGCTCTTTCTGGGGTATCTACTTTAGTCCGATATTAGTCTGACCGTTATTAATGAAGATATTGCTTTCAGAGTCGCCAGGTATCAACTGTACCATCACAAGGTTCAACCGGATATTGATTAAAGACCCAACAGCCAGTCAGTTAGTTCAAGTTTTATAATAGTTTATTTACACACAAGATTAACTCACACATGCAACATAAAAACACTACAAGCTAAGTTATACCTAACACTACAACGACCTGTACTTAACTTCAGGCACCCGGCTTTGGCAGAGGAACAAGGCCTTTGTTCGGATCTGGAGTGGTTGGGCCTGGAGAAGGAACTTCGGTTCTGCTGGGCTCATTCGTCTGGCAGCGATCGTTGATCTTGAACTTGCTTCTGGTCGTGGTGCTGCAGTTGGCTTCAGGTATAGGCTGGGCCGAAGAGTGCCGGTGTGCCAGGGCCAAAAGAGATCGAACACATGGCAGTGTCTCTCTTTATCCTTTCGGGGTTTCGCGCTCTTTGGGCGGTCCTTAGCTTTGGACCCAATAATTTGGCAGGCTTCGATTACTGCCTTCGATTTGAGCCAATAAAGGGGTGGGTGTCTTGATGGCTGGGCGTGTCCTGAGCGGTCATTGAACTTGGCTGTTTGGGCTTCCTGGGTGAAGGGAGTGGCGCCGATGTGTCTGGAATTGTATCTGATACCCGAGTACAATTGGGGCTGGTTTAGCTCCCTGGGCTAAACCGCTGGCTTTTAAAACAGACCAAGGAAGGCCAGCAGCATGGTTCAATTCCCATACCAGCCTGCCTGAACAGGCGCCGGAATGTGGCGACTAGGGGCTTTTCACAGTAACTTCATTGAAGCCTACTTGTGACAATAAACAATTTTCATTTCAAGTCCTTTGTCCTGGGGAAATGGGCCATCAGAATGCAAACCGGCTAGGGGTTTCGATACTGTCTGGTTCGCTGTTAGCAGGTATACATTTAGGCTCTGAGTTTGCCTAAATCCTGTTTTGGCCATATTTCTCTTGAGTCTTTGCAAATGTCCATCTTTCCTTTGTAAGTGGCCATCCCAGATGGCTACACTGCGACCAGCACGAATCACGCCCCGACGCCGGGACGCGTTTCTCCACAGAGTGGAGAATCGGCGCCAGCGCGGTTGGCGCGGCGCTGGCCGGAGGCCGCTCGACGGGGCCCACCCCCCCCCCCCCCCCGCTGATTCTCTGCCCGGAATGGGCCAAGAAACCCAAGTTCCGCAAGCGCCATTCTAACCTGCTCTTAGCTGGCTGGACTTCAGCGTGGAAGGGTCCGGGGATGGCCAGTGGGGGGGGGGGGGGAGGAGGGGGGGGGATCTGACACCGGGGGGATGGGGGGGGGGGGTGCGGGGGGGGGGGGGGGGGGGCTCCGTTGTGGCCTCCGTTGTGGCTTGGCCCACGATCGGGGCCACCAATTGGCGGGCCGGCCTCTCGGACTGGGGGCCTCCTTTCTTCTGCGCCGGCCCCTTTAGCTCTACGCCATGTTGCGTCGGGGCCGGTGCGGAGAAGGGAGCCACTGCGCATGCGCGCATTTGCGCTGTTACCACTGCGCATGTGCGCTTTGGTGCCGGTGCCATTGTACATGCGCAGACCCAACAGCGCCCAGTTGATGCTGAGATCAGCAGCTGGAGGCAAGGGTCACTTTAGACCATGCTGCCCGACTAAACTACAATCTTCTACACTGTTGTGGCCAGAATTGCTGATCCCAAGGCCTTGTTGACGTCGTCGAGAAACGCGACGGCGTTTATGACGGCGTCAACACTTAGCCGCAGGATCAGAGAACCCCACCCCTGATATCTCTCGGGATTTTTTTAGACTCCTGACTTCTCTCCTGCTCTTTAAGGCTTCTGGCTCCTCGCAGGCTCTATTAGATTCCTGACTCATCCCGTGCTCTTTTAATCTCCTTGTTCCTCTCAGGCACTTTTAGACTCCTGGTATTTCTTGGGTTCTTTAAGACTCCTGGCTCCTCTCACGCTCTTTTAGATCCCTGGCTGCTTTTGTGCTCTTTTAGATCCCTGACACCTCTTGTGCTCTTTTTGAATTCTGGCTCCTCGCACCCTCTTTTAGATGCCTGGCTCCTCTCACTCTCTTTTAGACTCTTCGCTCCCCTCGGGATCTTTTAGACTCCTGACTCATCTCCCGCTCTTCAAGGCTTCTGGCTCCACGGGGGCTCTATTAGACTCCTGACTCCCCCAGTGCTCCGAAAGGCTCCGAACTCCTCTCTGGCTCTTTTGTTTTTTAAATTGTTTTTATTCAAGTTTTTCTTCAACAAATTTTTACATCACCAATAACAAAAAGGAGAAAATTTAACAAACAAGGTGGCTATTGTCCATTTACAAAAGAAGAGTATACATTTCATACACAGTTCCCCACCTATCCCCCCCCCCCCCCCCCCCCCCCGCCCCGGATTGCTGCTGCTGCTGACCTTTCAACGTTCTGCCAGAAAGTCAAGGAACGGCTGCCACCGCCTGGAGAATCCCAACAAGGACCCTCTTAAGGCAAACTTTATCCTCTCAAGACTGAGAAACCCAGCCATAACACTGACCCAGGTCTCCACGCTCGGGGGCCTCGAGTCCCTCCACATTAACAAGATCAGCCTCCGGGCTAAGATCCAAAGGCCAGGATGTCGGCCTCCTTCGCTTCCTGCACTCTCGGATCTTCTGACACCCCAAATATCGCTATCTCCGGACTCAGCTTTACCCGAGGGTCCAAGACCTTGGACATAGCCTTTGCAAAGCCCTGCCAGAATTCTTTAAGCGCCGGGCATGCCCAAAACATATGGACATGGTTTGCTGGGCTCCCTGAGCATCTCGCATACCCCGGGCAAACAAGTGCGAGTCAAAAGAGCACAGCCGGGGGGGGGGGAGGGCTGGAGCTGCCGAACTTCTGCAGTTTTTACTGGGCAGCTAATATAGTGATGATTAGGAAATGGGTAGTGGAGGAGTGTAGAAGCCAGGTATTTCGAATACAACTAGTATAGGTAAAAGATCGCTGTATATATATATATATACTGCAAATTTCTGCTGAGTTCCAGTATTCGCAAAGTGCTACTGATAACCGAATATAATAATATATAATAACTCAGGGGAGGGTATTCCCTTTCTAACTATTCCCTTTAATGCTTCAGAAACGGTAGACTGGTACATCTATCAAAGTGTCCCTCACTCTGTGGTGATCCGTTCTGGAGCATATTCATGTGAAAAAGGAAGGTTCCAGGTTTGCATCCAAAAATATATTAAACTATGGAAATCTGCAGGTTATCCACTAAATACCTTTTTAGGATGGCACCAACTTAAATATAACCCTAACCGAAAACCTCAACATCTCAACCTCCCAACTAATGGTAAACAAAACGGATCAATTTGCTTCATGAGTAAGAACCCTAAAGGGATACAAATGGGTAATAGTATTTGTACTAATTATGTAGATGTTAACACAGCTTATAAATGTACAAACGATCTCTTACAAAGAGTTCTGCGGTCCTCAAAGATAACAGGCATACCTAATCTCAAAAATAATAAAACATTCGAAGACCGATGATTCTTAGAAAATATTTACTTATATTCTGCTTATAATGGGACTTATTTTATTTGTGGTAATAAAGCATATCCCTGGCTCCCAACATCCTGGTCAGGATCTTGCTATTTAGGATACATTGTACCGGCCATTCGTCATGTGATTAATCTTCCTCATGCTTCAGAAGCAGTTGCTCGAAGGAACAAACGTTCCATTTTCTTAAAAGATGCAATTTCTGATAGAATGATATTAGGAAATGAGGATGGAGAATAAATTGAATAAAATAACAACCATCATACAAAACATAGCAGATTACACCGCCACTGCCCTAGATAAAATTTCTGACGAAATGCGAGCAATTAGAACATATATTAATCAAAAATTTGATTAATTCAAAGTGTAGATTCAGAGCCTTTAGCAGACAGAGAATTACTCCCCACTACATCCAAGGGGGGTGCTGGAATACCAGATGTTTCTGTTGAAGATATGTTGGGGGATTGTAGATCTTTCACTCGTAGACATTTTAACCTATGTGAAACCTCAAAAAAAATTGAATCAAAGTATGATATCCCCAGAGGACAGTGGTCCTTCAATAATATCAAGAGAGCATGGGGAAAATGCACAAGATTACACGGTGCAGAACGTGTAAAATGGTCCCTGGTCATTACGGGACAGATACACAGTCAGCAAGAGATCATTGTTAAAAATAAAAGTGATCATCAGCTTCAGTCCACTAAAGACCAACTAAGTGCAGTTCTTGAAGATTTGCAAGATGCAAAATCCAAACTTGAGCATTATGATGAAATTAGAACAGATTTGCAAAATAAAACCTCTGAACTCCAGCAGTTAAATGTTCAAATCGCAGAATTTCAAAATCAAGTTTTTAAAGTGGAGTCAGAATTCCAAAATCAAGTTTTTAAAATGGAGTCAAAATACCAACAGCTGCAATTAAATACTGAACGAAGTGATGATGAGTATAGATCTACTAAAAGGCAACTAATTGCAGTTGTTGAAGAATTGCAAGATGCAAAATCCAAACTTGAAACAGATTTGCAAGATGCAAAATCCAAACTTGAGCATTCTGATGAAATTAAAACAGATTTGCAAGTTGCAAAATCCAAACTTGAGCATTATGATGAAATTAAAACAGATTTGCAAGATGCAAAATCCAAACTTGAGCATTCTGATGAAATTAAAACAGATTTGCAAGTTGCAAAATCCAAACTTGAGCATTATGATGAAATTAAATTAGATTTGCAAGTTGCAAAATCCAAACTTGAGCATTATGATGAAATTAAAACAGAATTGCAAGATGCAAAATCCAAACTTGAAACAGATTTGCAAGATGCAAAATCCAAACTTGAGCATTCTGATGAAATTAAAACAGATTTGCAAGTTGCAAAATCCAAACTTGAGCATTATGATGAAATTAGAACAGATTTGCAAAACAAGACCTCTGAACTCCAGCAATTTCAAATCCAAGTTTTTAAAGTGGAGTCAAAATACCAACAGTTGCAATTAACTACTGAGCGAAGCGATGATGAGTATAGGTCCACTAAAAAGCAACTAATTGCAGTTGTTGAAGAATTGCAAGATGCAAAATCCAAACTTGAGCATTCTGATGAAATTAAAAGATTTGCGAAACAAAACCTCTGAACTCCAGCAGTTATCTTTTCAAATAACAGAATTCCAAAATCAAGTCTTTGAAGTGTAGTCAAAATTCCGACAATTGCAATTAAAAACTGAGCGAATTGAACTTGAAAATTGCAAGTTAGTGAAAGAAAGATGTGTTTTAGAAAGAAATATAACCAGCGTGACTGAACATTGCAATTCTTTGACAAACATGCTTTCTGTACAAAAGATTGAACAAACTCAGAAAGCAGTCCAAGCCACCCACCTAGTGGCACAATCGGCAATTGCACAGCCAAGATCAATTGTTAAAAATAAATCATTTTCTCTGTCGGATGAATCAGACGAAGATAGTGTTCCGACAATACAAAATACTAAAGCAATTCGACTAGCCCCTTTAAAACGCAAACGGGTTAGAGTTGGGAGCAAAAAATAGAAGAAGATGGTGAAACTATCACTAGAAACATATTTGACCACCAATGGGTTCATGAACAAATTGATCCTTCTAAAATTGACGAATGGTCCAAGGGTCTTCCACACCCTAAAAAGGGTGGTATGACCACATGGGATGGAATTCACAGATTACAAGCCATTTACAGTCTCCACCCACTTGATGGAGTACAAATTCTGACTATCATGCTAGGTACTCGTATAAGTTTAACCCTTAAAAATGAAGTAGAAGTTGCCCTTGGAGACGATTTGCAAAATTTAGAAGCTGGTTGGCAAGCAGTCAAGAATTGGCTATTAAAATTCCATCCCCCGAGGACCAATTGGTCTAAGATCACAGCTTGCATTCAAAAAAATGATGAAGATATTCAGGATTTTGAGGAAAGATTTTTACATACTTGGATGGAATATTCAGGGATGACACTCGACCAGGAAAATGACACATGGGATGCAAGCACTTTAAGTCCATTAAAAACGGCTTTTATAGCCGGTGTTAAACCTGGAATTTCTGCTGCCTTGAATTTGGTTTTACCAGCTTGGGCCACAGCTGGCACATACCGAGACATAGTTGACCGATGCATTCAGATAGATCGTGGTTTGTACAATCAGGCAACTTTTAACACTGCACCTGCTCAAATGCAGCCTATTGCTCAAATCCAGCCCATGTTACCTGCTGCTCCAGCGGCGGCTGTTGCAGCACCTGCAGGAATATCAGCAGTAACTACAATTTCACCACCGGCGCCAGGGCAAACATGTACCCTTGCTCCATTAAAATCACGTAAGGAAATACCACAATGACTTTTCTGTGGTAGAGTAGGACACTGGATGGCAAAATGCTATCAAAAACAACGGACCTCAATGGATTCAAGAGATGATAATGAAGTAGAAAATATTCATTACAATACATACCCACCTCGTGGTCAATTACGTAACTCACACAAACAAGACGCACCTAGGGTTACGTTCCAACAAGACACACCCAGACTTGCGTACAGGGATTCTAGACCCTCCCAGCCGTACCCACGTAGGGAGGAACCGTACCCACGTAGGGACGAGCTGTACCCACGTAGGGAGGAACCGTACTCACGTAGGGACGAGCTGTACCCACGTAGGAATCTATACGATGATGATAATGCTATGAATGAAATGTTAAACAGCTGTCCTCCAGCTCAAAGAAGTTCTCTGTATGATAATTCAAAAAACTACTAGAACCCACTCTTGATGATTCTCTCCATTTCTCTCTACATGCACTTGTGGAACAAAAAAATGATGGACTATATATTTCATTAAGAGTGGGAGGCATTTATATCGATTTTTTATTTGACACTGGAGCTGAACTTACCTGTGTTACTGAACAGAGTGCTGCTTTCTTTCCCCTAACTGTAGAACAAATTGAAGCTTTTGCTGCAGGAGGAGGCTCGGTCACTCTTCGGAAGACTAAACCACTGCTTTTAGAATTTGGACCACATCAACTGATGACATCAATATGGGTAGGTCCGGTAACACAAGCACTTCTAGGTATGGACATCTTATCACAACTAAATTCTTCACTCAATTTCAATAATGGAAAAATCACCTGGTCCATTAGACACATCAAAAAAAAAGAAATACAAAGCCATCCAATTTGGGCAATTGACAAAAATGATTGTGGTCTTTTAAAAATGGAACCAGTCACTTTTATGGGATCCGCTCCACCTTGTACCAAACAATACCCTATTAATAAAACTTCAATTCAAGGCATTCTACCTATAATAAAACAACTTGAAGAGAGGGGTATTTTAATGCGCATTCACAGTTCATCAAACAGCCCTGTATGGCCTGTAAAAAAGGCTAATGGCACATGGCGCCTCACTATTGACTATAGAAAGGCAAATCAATTCATTGTCAGAAAAGCTCCTTTAGTGGCAGATCCATCTACAATCTTTAACTCTTTATCTCCTGACCTTCAATGGTTTTCAGTTATTGACATGGCAAATGGTTTCTGGTCAGTACCACTGGCTAAACATGTACAACCATGGTTTGCTTTTACAGTCAATCAGCAACAGTACACATGGACTAGACTACCGCAAGGTTTTCATAATAGCCCAACTGTTTACCACATGGCTCTACAGAATCATCTCAGGCAACTGCCTGATCTGCCTTCCGCCATTATTCAGTATGTAGATGATGTTCTGATAGCCTCCATCAATAAAGATGATCATGACAAAGACTTACGGGTGGTCTTGAACCACCTCAGTAAAAATGGTCACAAAGCTAGCTTTGCCAAAGCACAAATTGCCCAGGAAGAAGTTGTTTACTTGGGTCAGAAAATTTCCAAAGGCAAAAGGGAACTTACTCAGAACAGAACAATTGCCATCAAAGCAGCTAAAGAACCCTCAACTGTACAGGAAGTCAGATCTTTCTTGGGCCTCTGTAATTTTAACTGAAATTGGATTGATTCTTATACTCAGTTATGCCAGCCATTAAATGATTTTTTAAAAGGAAACAGAAAATCAAAAGATCAAGTTAAACTCAATTCAGAACAAAAACAATCATTTCTGAATTTGAAAAAGGTCTTGTGTTCGGCACCAGCCTTAGGTATTCCAAACAACGGAAAACCTTTTACCATGTTTGTTCATGAAAGAGATGGTTACATGACTGCAGTTCTAGCTCAAGAACATGGTGATCAGTTAAGACCAGTTGGGTACTATTCCCTTAAACTTGACAATGTGGCACTGGCATTTGGCAGTTGTTTACGAGCCATGGAAGCCACATGTCGAGCTGTAATAATGACATCAGGCCTTGTTCTAGACCAAAAATTAATCATTAAATGTCCACACTCAGTCAAAGAACAAAGAACAAAGAACAAAGAAATGTACAGCACAGGAACAGGCCCTTCGGCCCTCCAAGCCCGTGCCGACCATACTGCCCGACTAAACTACAATCTTCTACACTTCCTGGGTCCGTATCCTTCTATTCCCATCCTATTCATATATTTGTCAAGATGCCCCTTAAATGTCCCTATCGTCCCTGCTTCCACTACCTCCTCCGGTAGTGAGTTCCAGGCATCCACTACCCTCTGCGTAAAAAACTTGCCTCGTACATCTACTCTAAACTTTGCTCCTCTCACCTTAAACCTGTGCCCCCTAGTAATTGACCCCTCTACCCTGGGGAAAAGCCTCTGACTATCCACTCTGTCTATGCCCCTCATAATTTTGTATACCTCTATCAGGTCTCCCCTCAACCTCCTTCGTTCCAGTGAGAACAAACCGAGTTTATTCAATCGCTCCTCATAGCTTATGCCCTCCATACCAGGCAACATTCTGGTAAATCTCTTCTGCACCCTCTCTAAAGCCTCCACATCCTTCTGGTAGTGTGGCGACCAGAATTGAACACTATACTCCAAGTGTGGCCTAACTCAGGTTCTATACAGCTGCAACATGACTTGCCAATTCTTATACTCAATGCCCCGGCCAATGAAGGCAAGCATGCCGTATGCCTTCTTGACTACCTTCTCCACCTGTGTTGCCCCTTTCAATGACCTGTGGACCTGTACTCCTAGATCTCTTTGACTTTCAATACTCTTGAGGGTTCTACCATTCACTGTATATTCCCTACCTGCATTAGCCCTTCCAAAATGCATTACCTCACATTTGTCCGGATTAAACTCCATCTGCCATCTCTCCGCCCAAGTCTCCAGACAATCTAAATCCTGCTGTATCCTCAGACAGTCCTCATCGCTATCCGCAATTCCACCAACCTTTGTGTCGTCTGCAAACTTACTAATCAGACCAGTTACATTTTCCTCCAAATCATTTATATATACTACAAAGAGCAAAGGTCCCAGCACTGATCCCTGTGGAACACCACTGGTCACAGCCCTCCAATTAGAAAAGCATCCCTCCATTGCTACCCTCTGCCTTCTATGGCCTAGCCAGTTCTGTATCCACCTTGCCAGTTCACCCCTGATCCCGTGTGACTTCACCTTTTGTACTAGTCTACCATGAGGGACCTTGTCAAAGGCCTTACTGAAGTCCATATAGACAACATCCACTGCCCTACCTGCATCAATTATCTTAGTGACCTCCTCGAAAAACTCTATCAAGTTAGTGAGACACGACCTCCCCTTCACAAAACCGTGCTGCCTCTCACTAATACGTCCATTTGCTTCCAAATGGGAGTAGATCCTGTCTCGAAGAATTCTCTCCAGTAATTTCCCTACCACTGAAGTAAGGCTCACC
Organism: Scyliorhinus torazame; assembly: GCF_047496885.1. Classification (NCBI taxonomy): domain Eukaryota; kingdom Metazoa; phylum Chordata; class Chondrichthyes; order Carcharhiniformes; family Scyliorhinidae; genus Scyliorhinus; species Scyliorhinus torazame. The sequence goes on along the minus strand of NC_092717.1, from coordinate 67,219,680 downwards.
GGCCTGTAGTTCCCGGGATTATCCTTGCTACCCTTTTTAAACAAAGGAACAACATTGGCTATTCTCCAGTCCTCCGGGACATCCCCTGAAGACAGCGAGGATCCAAAGATTTCTGTCAAGGCCTCGGCAATTTCCTCTCCAGCCTCCTTCAGTATTCTGGGGTAGATCCCATCAGGCCCTGGGGACTTATTTACCTTAATATTTTTTAAGACACCCAACACCTCGTCTTTTTGGATCACAATGTGACCCAGGCTATCTACACCCCCTTCTCCAGACTCAACATCTACCAATTCCTTCTCTTTGGTGAATAATGATGCAAAGTATTCATTTAGTACCTCGCCCATTTCCTCTGGCTCCACACATAGATTCCCTTGCCTATCCTTCAGTGGGCCAACCCTTTCCCTGGCTACCCTCTTGCTTTTTATGTACGTGTAAAAAGCCTTGGGATTTTCCTTAACCCTATTTGCCAATGACTTTTCATGACCCCTTCCAGCCCTCCTGACTCCTTGCTTAAGTTCCTTCCTACTTTCCTTATATGCCACTCAAGCTTCGTCTGTTCCCAGCCTTTTAGCCCTGACAAATGCCTCCTTTTTCTTTTTGACGAGGCCTACAATATCACTCGTCATCCAAGGTTCCCGAAAATTGCCGTATTTATCTTTCTTCCTCACAGGAACATGCCTGTCCTGTATTCCTTTCAACTGACACTTGAAAGCCTCCCACATGTCAGATGTTGATTTGCCCTCAAACATCCGCCCCCAATCTATGTTCTTCAGTTCCCGCCTAATATTGTTATAATTAGCCTTCCCCCAATTTAGCACATTCATCCTCGGACCACTCTTATCCTTGTCCACCAGTACTTTAAAACTTACTGAATTGTGGTCACTGTTACCGAAATGCTCCCCTACTGAAACATTTACCACCTGGCCGGGCTCATTCCCCAATACCAGGTCCAGTACCGCCCCTTCCCTAGTTGGACTGTTTACATATTGTTTTAAGAAGCCCTCCTGGATGCTCCTTACAAACTCCGCCCCGTCTAAGCCCCTGGCACTAAGTGAGTCCCAGTCAATATTGGGGAAGTTGAAGTCTCCCATCACCACAACCCTGTTGTTTTTACTCTTTTCCAAAATCTGTCTACCTATCTGCTCCTCTATCTCCCGCTGGCTGTTGGGAGGCCTGTAGTATACCCCCAACATTGTGACTGCACCCTTCTTATTCCTGATCTCTACCCATATAGCCTCACTGCCCTCGGAGGTGTCCTCTCGCAGTATAGCTGTGATATTCTCCCGAACAAGTAGCGCAACTCCGCCTCCCCTTTTACATCCCCCTCTATCCCGCCTGAAACATCTAAATCCTGGAACGTTTAGCTGCCAATCCTGCCCTTCCCTCAACCAGGTCTCTGTAATGGCAACAACATCATAGTTCCAAGTAGTAATCCAAGCTCTAAGTTCATCTGCCTTACCCGTAATGCTCCTTGCATTAAAACATATGCACTTCAGGCCACCAGACCCGCTGTGTTCAGCAACTTCTCCCCGTCTGCTCTGCCTCAGAGCCACACTGTCCCTATTCCCTAGTTCTCCCTCAATGCTCTCACCTTCTGACCTATTGCTCCCGTGCCCACCCCCCTGCCATACTAGTTTAAACCCTCCCGTGTGACACTAGCAAACCTCGCGGCCAGGATATTTATGCCTCTCCGGTTTAGATGCAACCCGTCCATCTTATACAGGTCACACCTGCCCCGGAAGAGCTCCCAGTGGTCCATTCTCTACTATCCATGAACAGAGTGTCACAAGTTACATCAGCGAGATGGACTAGGTGGACAGCAGTACTGGAAGCTCCCAACCTATATTTTCACAAAGCTAGTCCTATAAACCCATCATCCTTGCTCCCGCTTCCCGAGGAACAAAAGGGAGGGGAGGGAGAAGGGCATGACTGTGTGAAAATAATAGAGGAAATGGGAGAAGTACGCTTAGTAGAAGAAGAGCCACTACAGAACCCAGATTTAATCCTATTCACTGATGGTTCCTCTTTTATTGACAAGGGTATCAGAAAAGCTGGGTGGGCAGTCACAAGCCCATACGAAGTATTAGCTGAAGGAAGCTTGCCCCCAGGTACATCAGCTCAGCAGGCCGAATTAAAGGCACTAACAGAAGCATGTCATGTGGCAAGAGATAAAACTGCTAACATCTATACTGACTCCAGATATGGTTTTGGAGTAGCACATGATTTTGGCCATCTGTGGAGAAAAAGAGGATTTTTCACAACGGCAGGTACACCTATCCGAAATGGACAGGAAGTACAAAATCTTCTAGAAGCTATGGTTTTACCAAAAGAAGTATCAGTTCTAAAATGCAAAGCCCATACTCATGGGGACTCTATGGAAGCAAGAGGAAATGCTCTTGCTGACCAAGCAGCAAGGGAAGCTGCCTCCCTTTGTGCCTCTCAGTGGCATCAGGAATCCAGTCACATTTACAAATTGGGAGTAACTACCTTATTACATGATTTACGTGAAATGCAGAATGATTGTACAAAGGAAGAAAAATGGACATGGTTAGAATCAGGTATTCAACCAGGTGATGATGATGACATTTGGAGAGAAGTTCAAACTTGTAAACCAGTTGCACCACAATCGCTAATGCCTTTTTTAGCTCAACAAATTCATTCATGGGGACACATATCACCTCAACAAATGATGGATCGATTCCATAGAAGTTGGTGTGGTAAAGGATTCAAAAAACATGCACAATTGGTAGCAAACCGCTGTGTAACCTGTCAAAAGAATAACTTGGGACCCATAACATCAATGCCTCAATTAAGAGCTCCTGCTCCTGCAGGTCCATTCCAGGATATACAGGTAGATTACATCAGCCTTTCTAAATGTCAAAAGTACAATGACGTCCTTGTAATAGTGGATAAATTCTCCAGGTGGGTGGAAACTGCTCCAGCTAGAAGAGGGACAGCTGCCCATACAGCCAAAGTGCTATGCAAAGACGTTATCCCTAGATGGGGAGTTCCAGCTAGCATTGACTCAGACAATGGATCCCACTTCACAGGTGCTGTTTGTAAGGAAGTCTGTAAACTACTAAACATTAACTGGAATTTACACTCTCCTTATCATCCACAATCATCAGGTCAAGTGGAACGTATGAATCGAACTTTGAAAGAAAGACTGTCTAAATACAGCCAGGAAGGCATGAATTGGGTCCAAGCTTTGCCAATAGTGTTATGCAGTATTAGAGCTACACCAAACAGAACAACAGGCCTGAGTCCATTTGAAATCATCACAGGCAGACCAATGTCTCTGCCAGGAACTATTGACTTGCGGAAAGCAGACTGTCATTTAACGAGTGATGCTTTGCTGTCTTACTGTCAAGATCTAACAAATGCAGTTAGCTCTGCTTCTCAACAGGTGTTAGCTGCGTGGGGAGATCCTCCAGAAGGTGGGCACGACCTGGTGCCTGGTGAAGAAGTGTACGTCAAAAAGCTGCAAAAGGAACCCTTAGGATCAAAGTGGGAAGGTCCTTTCGTAATCCTTCTCACCACCCAATCCGCTGTGAAGTTAAAAGGAAAGAAAAGTTGGATTCACGCATCACACGTGAAGCACGCATACAAGTAAAATGTTTGCCGCAATTTTAATTTTCAGTTATTTGATTGGCTTTGTGAACGTTGTATCAGAACTGAATAAGAACACATTCCTTTACACATCTACGATATATGCTAAAAACTTTAATATTTCCAATTGTTGGGTATGCATTGCAACCCCAACTAACTCAGGGGAGGGTATTCCCTTTCTAACTATTCCCTTTAATGCTTCAGAAACGGCAGAATGGTACATCTATCAAAGTGTCCCTCACTCTGTGGTGATCCGTTCTGGAGCATATTCATGTGAAAAAGGAAGGTTCCAGGTTCGCATCCAAAAATATATTAAACTATGGAAATCTGCAGGATGGCACCAACTTAAATATAACCCTAACCAAAAACCTCAACATCTCAACCTCCCAACTAATGGTAAACAAAACGGATCAATTTGCTTCATGAGTAAGAACCCTAAAGGGATACAAATGGGTAATAGTATTTGTACTAATTATGTAGATGTTAACACAGCTTATAAATGTACAAACGATCTCTTACAAAGAGTTCTGCGGTCCTCAAAGATAACGCATACCTAATCTCAAAAATAATATAAACATTCGAAGACCGATGGTTCTTCGAAAATATTTACTTATATTCTGCTTATAATGGAACTTATTTTATTTGTGGTAATAAAGCATATCCCTAGCTCCCAACATCCTGGTCAGGATCTTGCTATTTAGGATACATTGTACCGGCCATTCGTCATGTGATTAATCTTCCTCATGCTTCAGAAGCAGTTGCTCGAAGGAACAAACGTTCCATTTTCTTAAAAGATGCAATTTTTGATAGAATGATTCCATTCTATCAGGAAATGAGGATGGAGAATAAATTGAATAAAATAACAACCATCATACAAAACGTAGCAGATTACACCGCCACTGCCCTAGATAAAATGTCTGATGAAATGCGAGCAATTAGAACCGTGGTATTACAAAATCGAATGGCACTTGACTATGTGCTAGCTGAAAAAGGTGGCACCTGCGCCCTGATTGGTGCAGAATGTTGCACTTTCATTCCCGATAACTCGAAAGAAGTTAAAGATTTGGCATTACATATCCAAAACGAAATCAAAAAACTTGATCCACCCCAATTTATCTCTCTCTGGGATAAAATTTGTGAGTGGCTTGGACCCACTGGAATGTCCACAATAAGAATAATCTCATTCTCCTGTGTAGCTGTATTCACCATTTACATAACATACCAATGTGCTAAGTGCATAAAAAACCTATTCGCTAAACGCAGGGGACCAACTATCAGAATGATTCAAACTAACCCAACGGTACCCGTAATTGATGAACTTGAGCTGAAATACTATTATTGAAATATTACTGATCAATCAACTATTTGACTATTATTAACATATTGTATAATTTATTAATACTGAATCAGTAGGATCAAATTTGATTAATTCATTAATTATAATAATTATTTTGACTGTATTATTAACATTGTATAATTTATTAATACTGAATCAGTAGGGTCAAATTTGATTAATCTATTAATTATAATAATTATTTTGAAATGCCTGTTGTATTTTAAGTGTCAATTTTATTGTTTAAAACTGCAATGATTCTTTGCGCTTTTACCTATCCTATCGCATTAATGATGTATTTTAATCTTTTCTGATATATCTCAATTTTTTCGATTTATCAAAGGGCCGACTGTAGAAGCCAGGTATTTCGAATACAACTAGTATAGGTAAAAGATAGCTGTTTAAGCATAAATGTTGAGCCCCAGTTTTAATACCCATTTATACAGCATAATTCACTTATACTGAAGTCCGTTGTTCTGGCAAATGCATATTTTCAAAGACAGTGTGACATTAAAAAAAGCACAGTTGCAAGATAATTTGACACTGTCTTGTGCTAATTGTCAAGGTCAAGGGATTGAATACACAGCAACATGAAGGCACCATTGTTCACAATGCAGATAACAGCTCGGTCAGAAAAGCTGATGTTGCACATTGAAGATGGACGGCTTGCCATCAAATCAAATGTGTTTGAGTCTAACCCAAACCAATTAGGATTATATTGGGGTGTAATTAGATGACTTAAGACAGATATGAAAGTGTATAACTGAAAAGTTTCTCCCGGCCATTTTAGGTTAGGTTTGGTTTTAGTGTTTAGTTTAGTCAGTTTTGTCCTTAATAGTCTCCATTTTAGTTTTATGTCTATTGGGGGTTCTGTCAGCCTAACAGTCTGTGTCAGTGATGTTAGTCCACTTTTGACTTTGAGTTTGAGTTGAGCTGAAGATTAGCTTTCTCTCTCTTTTCATGTTTCATTGCCAGACTTTGACCTTTTAAAAGTTACTTTCGAGCTGTCTGCCTAAGCAAAGAAAGATAATGTCTGTAATTCTCTGAAAGATTCGAATTGTCTACGAATTGCCTTTTAAATTACTTTCAAATTGTAATCAAGCGACTACAAATAAAACAATTCTTTTTGGCACCTGAGGAGTTTATACTGCAAATTTCTGCTGAGTTCCAGTATTCGCAAAGTGCTACTGATAACCGAATAGCAGAGATGATATAAATTCCTTCAACTATACACAGTCGAATAATACAAGGAATAAAACAAATAAATAGTACAAATCTTATAACTTGTCGTATTGCGCCAGGACTTGCCCCCAAACTTGGCGTGGTTCGACAGGTTAAGATCCTATAAATTAAAGTTTCCTTTAAGGAGGGGGTATGCAACTCAATCGGGGCCCCCAATTCCTCCACCAGCTCCTCGTCCACCCTTGGGAACTTCAATCGGTCTATAAATTGCTTCATCCCTTCCCTCCCTTCCGGGGGCTTTGACTCATACAGCTTGCAGTAAAACTCCTTGAAGACTTAGTTGATCTCTTCCGGGCTCAGGACCATGTTACCCCCTTTACCCCTAACTCCCCCAATTTCCCTGGCCGCCTCCCTCCTTCGAAGTTGGTGCGCCAGCATCCTACTCACTTTCTCACCATACTCATATACTGCCCCTTTCACCTTCCTCAGCTGTGCCTCTGCTTTCCCTGTGGTCAGCAGGTCAAACTCCGCCTGCAAACCCTGGTGCTCCTTTAGCAGCCCCTCCTCGGGGGTCCACGCGTCACTCCTGTCCACCCTGAGTATCTCTCCCACTAACTTCTCCCTCTCCTTCCTCTCTCTGTGGGACCTGATAGAGATTAACTCCCCTCTGATAACTGCCTTCAAGGACTCTCAGACCGTAGTCACTGTTACCTCTCCCGTATCGTTTGTTGTCACATAGTTTTGGATGCTCCTCCTAATCTGCCCACAGACCTCCTCATCCGCCAACAGTCCCACGTCCAATCTCCAGAGAGGGCGCTGCCCTCTCTCCGCCCCCAGTCTCAAGTCCGCCCAGTGCGGAGCATGGTGTGTGACCGCAATGGCCGAGTACTCTACCCCCCCCCCCCCCTCCTTCGCCCTTGGCCGTGCGAATCTCCACGGGTCCACTCCCCCCATCTGGTCCATGAAACCCCTCAGGACCTTGGCCGCCACCCGCCTCCTCCCCAGCCTGGACTTAGACCGGTCCAGTGCCGGGTTCCCCCCCACCTCCATTATCAAATTATTTGACTCCAAGTCCGGTATTTTACTCAGCATGCACTTCATGAATTCCGCGCCATCCCAATTCGGGGCATAAACGTTCACTAGCACCACCCGGGCCCCCTGTAGCTTACCACTCACCATAATGTACCTGCCCCCTTTGTCCGTCACAATACTTCCCGCCTCAAATGCCACCCGTTTGCTTACCAGGATTGCGACCCCCCCCCTGGTCTTTGCATCCAACCCCGAGTGAAACACCTGGCCCACCCATCCCTTCCTCAGTCTAGTTTGGTCAGTGAGTTTTAAGTGCGTCTCCTGTAGCATGGCTACATCTGCCTTTAAGCCCTTTCAGTGCGAGAACACGCGGGCCCTTTTGACCGGCCTGTTTCGGCCCCTTACATTCCATGTGGTCAGCCTGGTCCGGGGGGTTGACCACCGCCCCTTCCCCACCCCCCTGCCGACTAGCCATCTCCTCTTTTCGTCCAGCCACGTGCCCGCGCCCCCCGCTCACTCAAGCCCTCCCGTCGGAGGGTCTCCGTCCCGACTCTCCGTCTGTTCCCGAAAGTTTTTTTAAAAATAATTTTTATTACAGGTTTTCATAAAATATCAATAACAAAATGAGAAAGAAAAAAGAACCCGACAGGGTTAAGTACAAAACACAATCTAAAAAAGCAACCCCCCAAACCCCTCCCCCCATACCTAAATAATAAATTTACATTAACACCCCGACTTAAGACAACAGGTGTATACACCCCCTCAGACCCTTTCCAGTGTAAATAACATAATCAAAAATAAAGTAAACCCCCCCCCCCGAGCTGCTGCTGCCATTGACCAATGTCTAGCGTTCTGCCAGAAAGTCTAAGAACGGTTGCCACCGCCTAAAGAACCCTTGTACCGACCCTCTCAAGGCGAATTTCACCCTCTCCAATTCAATGAACCCTGCCATATCGCTGATCCAGGATTCCACACTTGGGGGCCTCGTATCTTTCCACTGAAGGAGAATCCTCCGCTGGGCTACCAGGGACGTAAAGGCCAGAATTCCAGCCTCTTTCGCCTCCTGCACTCCCGGCTCCTCTGCCACCCCAAATATTGCGAGCCCCCAGCCCGGTTTGACCCTGGGTCCTACCACCCTCGACACCGTCCTCGCTACGCCCTTCCAAAATTCCTCCAGCGCTGGGCATGCCCAGAACATATGGGTGTGATTTGCAGGGCTCCCTGAGCACCTAACACACCTGTCCTCACCCCCAAAGAACCTGCTCATCCTTGTCCCGGTTATGTGTGCCCTGTGCAGCACCTTAAACTGTATGAGGCTGAGCCTCACGCTTGAAGAGGAAGAGTTCACCATCCCTAGGGCATCTGCCCACGTCCCCTCTTCGATCTTACCTGAAAGTACCTGAAGGTGTTCCCCGGGGGGAGCCTGTACTTCTCCTCCAGCTCACCCAAGCTCGCGAACGTCCCGTCCACAAACAGGTCACCTAACCTTCGTATGCCTGCCCTGTGCCACCCCGAAAACCCTCCATGGTGGTTCCCCCATAATGGGGTCCACACCGAGGCCCTAACTTCCCCCCTATGCCGCCTCCACTGCCCCCAAATTTTGAGGGCTGCCACCACCACCGGGCTGTTCCCGAAAGTTGACTCCCCTTCAGCCAGCAAAGCAGCATCCGGTCCCTCCACCCCCCCCCCCAACCCCTCAATCCCAATCCCCCATGTCAAGCCCCCACTTAACACTAACTCTCCCCCATTGCACTTCCGTAAGTCAGCTGACCCATGCTGACCCTGGCCGCTCCCGCCTCTACCTCCAATCCTACTGTTGTCTCCTTCTTTGGGCCCCCAACCTCCCCTTCCCCACAGGGTAAGAGCCACTCACGGGAAGAGAGAGCCAATCATTCTTCCCATGTAACAAGAAAAAACAACGAACAAACTCCGGGCTTTACCCCGAACAACGAACGACCCCCCCCCCCCCACCTGGTGAGCTGCCCTAACTGACAGGCCTATCGCCCCATTCTGCGGCGTGGCTCCGCGAAAGCAGAGAGCTGGCAAAGGACCCCGAGGGCAAAAACAAAGAGAGAATGGGGTAAACCAACATAACATAGCCCCATCCAGCCGCCTCCCCAGCCCCCATACAACTTACACTCTGCTTCCAATCTTACATTAGGGCAGCACCCGGTTACACCTCTTCACCCAGGCGTTCCAACAATGTGCAGCTGCCCATTAGTTCAAGTCAAACTTCTCATTCTTAATGAATGTCCACGCCTCGTCCGGCGTATCGAAGTAGTGGTGTAGGCCTTGGTATGTGACCCACAGCCTCGCCGGATGTAGCAGCCCGAACTTCGCCCCTTTGTTGTGGAGGGCCATCTTGGCCCAGTTGAATCCTGCATACCTCTTCGCCAGATCTGCTCCCCAGTCCTGGTAAATTCGAATCTCACAGTTCTCCCATTTACTTCTTTGCGCCTTCTTTGCCCACCGCAGGACATGCTCCTTGTCTGTGAAGTGGTGGAATCTCATCACCATAGCCCTCGGCGGTTCGTTCGCCCTAGGCTTCCTTGCCAGGACTCTGTACCAGGGGCCCATCACCGACCCCATCATTGTGGTCACAAATGCGTTCGCATCCGACCCCTTCGCACCTTCGGGGAAGCCCAGGATACGCAGGTTCTGCCTCCTCAACCTATTTTCAAGGTCTTCCAGTTTCTCGTGCCATCTTTTGTGCAGGGCCTCATGTGCCTCCACCCTGACCGCCAGGCCCAAGACCTCATCCTCATTTTCAGAGACCTTTTTTTCCACCTCTTTGATCGCCTTCTCCTGCATCTTCTGAGTCTCCACCATTCTTTCCATGGAAGCCTTCATAGGGGCCAGCATCTCCGTCTTGAGCACTGTGAAGCAGCTTCTCAGGAACTCCTGCTGCTCCCGCGGCCACTGGGCCCACGCCTCGCCGGCCGCCATTTTGTCGTTTCGCACCCGTTCCCCTTGTTTCACCGATCCAGCCTTCTTTACTGCCCCACTCCTGGTCCACTCCATACAGCGCTGGGGGCAGCCTCACCAGCGGTGACTGCTCCACTGGGGATCGCCGCCAAAGTGCCGCTTAAGGTCCGTTAACGGGCCCAAATGTCCGATCACGGCGGGAGCTGCCGAACGTACGACCTACCTGGGCATGGACGCAACCGGAAGTCCCTCTCTGGCTCTTTTAGACTTCAGCCTCCTCTCCCTCTCTTCTGGACTCCTGGTCCTCTTGCGCTCTTTTAGCCTCCTCGCTCCTCTTGCATTCTCCTAGACTCCTCGCTACTCCTGGCTCCTCTTGCGCTCTTTTGGACTCCTGGCTCCTCTCATGCTCTTTTGGAATCTTGATTCTTCTTGGGCTCTTTGAGACTCATGGCCCCTCTTGTGCTCTTTTGGAATCGTGGCTCCTCTCGTGCTCTTTTAGACTCATGGCTCCTCCCTGGGTCTTTTAGACTACAGGCTTCTCTTGCGTTCTCCTGGACTCCTCTCTCCTCACGACTCCGTTAGACTCCAGGCTCCTCTAAAGCTCTTTTAGACCCCTGGCTCCTCTCGCGGACTTTTATACGCCTGACTATGCTTGCGCTGTTTAAGACTCCTGGTGCAGCACATGCTCTTTTAGACAACTGGCTCCTGTTCCTTTCTTTTAGACTCCTGTCTCCTCTTGGGCTCTTTTAAACTCCTGACTCCTCTCGCGCTCTGTAAGACTCCTCCAATGCTCTGAAAGACTTCTGACTCCTCTCAGCCTCTTCTAGAATCCTCTTGCGCTCTTTTAGTTTCCTCGCTCCTCTAGCGTTCTCCCAGACTCCTCGTATCTCTCGGCTCCTTTAGGCCGCTGGCTCCTCTTGCGCTCTTTTAGTTTCCTCGCTCCTCTAGCATTCTCCCAGACTCCTCGTATCTCTCAGCTCCATTAGACTCCTGGCTCCTCCCTCGCTCTTTTCGACTCCTGGCTCAAATTCACTTGGAGCATTCACTTGGAGTTTCGGAGGAGCATTCACTTGGAGTTTCGGCGAGAGCGGAGTGCAGAGGCTGCTGGTGGGTGAGTATTTAAGTTTAAAATAACTTACCTTGCAGGAGCGGCACTTGGAGTTTCAGGGGAGCGGAGTGCAGAGGCTGCTGGTGGGTGAGTATTTTAGGTTTGAAATACTTACCTGGTCCCGTTTCTGTTCTGTTCCTCTTTGCTGTTGTATTTCTTTTTAATGTTTTGAGGCGGGAACCGGAAGTTCGCCCCCGCGGACTTCTGGGAAGGTTTCCCCCCCTCCCCTCACCAATAAATTCTGGTGGAGAAGAAGCCCGAGACACAACACGTGTAGTGTCTCCCACCCGCCCTCCTCCTCTAACCTAATAATAAACCATTGGTGTGAGGTAAGTACCATATTATATTATTATTATTATTATTATTTATTTATTTTTAAATTTATTTGTTAGCCAGATCTTGGTTGAAAGTTAGAGGGATGGCAGGCAGGGAATGCAATGTTCCTCCTGCAGGATGTTTGAGGTGAGGGATGCCGTTAGTGTCCCTGCTGATTTTACCTCCAAGACCGAGTTAGGGAACTGGAGCTGGAGTTGGAAGAACTTCGGATCATTCGCGAGGCAGAGGGGGTCATAGATAGCAGCTTCAGGGAATTAGTTACACCAAAGATTGGAGATAGATGGGAAACTGGAAGAGGGACTAGGAAGAAGCAGTCAGTGCAGGGATCCCCTGCGGCCGTTCCCCTGAGAAACAAGTATACCGCTTTGGATACTTGTGGGGGGAGGGGGGGGACTTACCAGGGGTAAGCCATGGGGTACGGGCCTCTGGCACGGAGTCTGTCCCTGTTGCTCAGAAGGGAAGGGGGGAGAGGAGCAGAGCATTAGTAATTGGGGACTCGATAGTCAGGGGCACAGATAGGAGATTTTGTGGGAGCGAGAGAGACTCACGTTTGGTATGCTGCCTCCCAGGTGCAAGGGTACGTGATGTCTCGGATCGTGTTTTCCGGGTCCTTAAGGGGGAGGGGGAGCAGCCCCAAGTCGTGGTCCACATTGGCACTAACGACATAGGTAGGAAAGGGGACAAGGATGTCAGGCAGGCTTTCAGGGAGCTAGGATGGAAGCTCAGAACTAGAACAAACAGAGTTGTTATCTCTGCGTTGTTGCCCGTGCCACGTGATAATGAGATGAGGAATAGGGAGAGAGAGCAATTAAACACGTGGCTACAGGGATGGTGCAGGCGGGAGGGATTCAGATTTCTGGATAACTGGGGCTCTTTCTGGGGAAGGTGGGACCTCTACAGACAGGATGGTCTACATCTGAACCTGAGGGGCACAAATATCCTGGGGGGAGATTTGTTAGTGCTCTTTGGGGGGGTTTAAACTAATGCAGCAGGGGCATGGGAACCTGGATTGTAGTTTTAGGGTACGGGAGAAAGAGAGTATAGAGGTCAGGAGCACAGATTTGACGTCGCAGTGTTCAGGTAGGTGGTTTGAAGTGTGTCTACTTCAATGCCAGGAGTATACGAAATAAGGTAGGGGAACTGGCAGCATGGGTTGGTACCTGGGACTTCGATGTTGTAGCCATTTCGGAGACATGGACAGAGCAGGGACAGGAATGGATGTTGCAGGTTCCGGGGGTTAGGTGTTTTAGTAAGCTCAGAGAAGGAGGCAAAAGAGGGGGAGGTGTGGCGCTGCTAGTCAAGAGCAGTATTACGGTGGCGGAGAGGATGCTAGATGGGGACTCATCTTCCGAGGTAGTATGGGCTGAGGTTAGAAACAGGAAAGGAGAGGTCACCCTGTTGGGAGTTTTCTATAGGCCTCCAAATAGTTCGAGGGATGTAGAGGAAAGGATGATCCTGGATAAGAGCGAAAGTAACAGGGTAGTTATTATGGGAGACTTTAACTTTCCAAATATTGACTGGAAAAGATATAGTTCGAGTACATTAGATGGGTAGTGTTTTGTACAATGTGTGCAGGAGGGTTTCCTGACACAATATGTTGACAGGCCAACAAGAGGCGAGGCCACGTTGGATTTGGTTTTGGGTAATGAACCAGGCCAGATGTTTGGAGGTAGGAGAGCACTTTGGGGACAGTGACCACAATTCGGTGACGTTTACGTTAGTGATGGAAAGGGATAAGTATACACCGCAGGGCAAGAGTTATAGCTGGGGGAAGGGCAATTATGATGCCATTAGACGTGACTTGGGGGGGATAGGTTGGAGAAGTAGGCTGCAAGTGTTGGGCACACTGGATAAGTGGAGCTTGTTCAAGGAACAGCTACTGCGTGTTCTTGATAAGTACGTACCGGTCAGGCAGGGAGGAAGACGTAGAGCGAGGGAACCGTGGTTTACCAAAGAAGTGGAATCTCTTGTTAAGAGGAAGAAGGAGGCCTATGTGAAGATGAGGTGTGAAGTTTCAGTTGGGGCGATGGATAGTTACAAGGTAGCGAGGAAGGATCTAAAGAGAGAGCTAAGACGAGCAAGGAGGGGACATGAGAAGTATTTGGCAGGTAGGATCAAGGAAAACCCAAAAGCTTTCTATAGGTATGTCAGGAATAAGCAAATGACTAGGGTAAGAGTAGGACCAGTCAAGGACAGGGATGGGAAGTTGTGTGTGGAGTCTGAAGAGATAGGCGAGATACTAAATGAATATTTTTCGTCAGTATTCACTCAGGAAAAAGATAATGTTGTAGAGGAGAATGCTGAGACCCAGGCTATTAGAATAGATGGCATTGAGGTACGTCGGGAAGAGGTGTTGGCAATTCTGGACAGGCTGAAAATAGATAAGTCCCCGGGGCCTGATGGGATTTATCCTAGGATTCTCTGGGAGGCCAGGGAAGAGATTGCTGGGCCTTTGGCTTTGATTTTTATGTCATCATTGGCTACAGGAATAGTGCCAGAGGACTGGAGGATAGCAAATGTGGTCCCTTTGTTCAAAACGGGGAGTAGAGACAACCCCGGCAACTATAGACCGGTGAGCCTCACGTCTGTAGTGTGTAAAGTCTTGGAGGGGATTATAAGAGACAAGATTTATAATCATCTAGATAGGAATAATATGATCAGGGATAGTCAACATGGCTTTGTGAAGGGTAGGTCATGCCTCACAAACCTTATCGAGTTCTTTGAGAAGGTGACTGAACAGGTAGATGAGGGTAGAGCAGTTGATGTGGTGTATATGGATTTCAGTAAAGCTTTTGATAAGGTTCCCCACGGTAGGCTATTGCAGAAAATAAGGAGGCTGGGGATTGAGGGTGATTTAGAGATGTGGATCAGAAATTGGCTAGCTGAAAGAAGACAGAGGGTGGTGGTTGATGGGAAATGTTCAGAATGGAGTTCAGTTACAAGTGGCGTACCACAAGGATCTGTTCTGGGGCCGTTGCTGTTTGTCATTTTTATCAATGACCTAGAGGAGGGCGCAGAAGGGAGGGTGAGTAAATTTGCAGACGACACTAAAGTCGGTGGTGTTGTCGACAGTGTGGAAGGAAGTAGCAGGTTACAGAGGGACATAGATAAGCTGCAGAGCTGGGCTGAGAGGTGGCAAATGGAGTTTAATGTAGAGAAGTGTGAGGTGATTAACTTTGGAAGGAATAACAGGAATGCGGAATATTTGGCTAATGGTAAAGTTCTTGGAAGTGTGGATGAGCAGAGGGATCTAGGTGTCTATGTACATAGATCCCTGAAAGTTGCCACCCAGGTTGATAGGGTTGTGAAGAAGGCCTATGGAGTGTTGGCCTTTATTGGTAGAGGGATTGAGTTCCGGAGTCATGAGGTCATGTTGCAGCTGTACAAAACTCTGGTACGGCCTCATTTGGAGTATTGCGTACAGTTCTGGTCACCGCATTATCGGAAGGACGTGGAGGCTTTGGAGAGGGTGCAGAGGAGATTTACCAGGATGTTGCCTGGTATGGAGGGAAAATCTTATGAGGAAAGGCTGATGGACTTGAGGTTGTTTTCGTTGGAGAGAAGAAGGTTAAGAGGAGACTTAATAGAGGCATACAAAATGATCAGGGGGTTGGATAGGGTGGACAGTGAGAGCCTTCTCCCGCGGATGGAAATGGCTGGCACGAGGGGACATAGCTTTAAACTGAGGGGTAATAGATATAGGACAGAGGTCAGAGGTAGGTTCTTTACGCAAAGAGTGGTGAGGCCGTGGAATGCCCTACCTGCAACAGTAGTGAACTTGCCAACATTGAGGGCATTTAAAAGTTTATTGGATAAGCACATGGATGATAATGGCATAGTGTAGGTTAGATGGCTTTTGTTTCGGTGCAACATCGTGGGCCGAAGGGCCTGTACTGCGCTGTATCGTTCTATGTTCTAAATACCGGCCATTAATTGGGACCGAATGGCCAGTCAAAGTTACAGCCACAGTCACGGGAAAAGAAGGTACAGCCGATTTTGTTACAATACCACCACATTTATGGCCACAGTCAGCTTCGGTAAGCCCTCATATTACACGTCAGGTCCACGACCAGTACAATGCCAGGGATCTGGGGCCTATGGTAAGGAGGGCAGTGGATCATTCAGATCCAACAGAGTACGCACTTCAAGTCACGCCCGACGGCACTGCCATAAAATATTTTGAGGTCCCTGAAACGATTAACACTCGACTGCAGCATCACTGGGGACATGATGTTTTGGAATATGTCAATCCACAGGTCTGGGCGGAATACCCATCACAAGTGGGAAAGACAAATGTTACACCTATTAAGGTAACGATTAAGGACCATGTAAAGCTGCCTTCCATTCGGCAATACACCCTGAAATCCCAAGCTGCTCCGTCTATAGACAAATTAATTCGAGAGCTGTTGCAACAGGGTATTTTGGTGCCTTGCCAATCAGAATGGCATACTTGCTGTGCCTAAACCAGCCAAACCAGACCAGTACCGATTAGTACAGGATTTACGTTCAATCAATACCATCGTACAGCCGTTACATGCTCTCGTCCCTAACCCTGCCCACATACTGGCTCAAATTCCAGCTCAAGCCCGGGTCTTCGCCATAATTGACCTTCAGCATGCCTTCTTTGCCCTCCCACTTGCAACTGAAAGCCAATATTTGTTTGCCTTCACTTACAATGGACAGCAGTATACCTGGACCCGACTGCCACAGGGGTTCGTCAACTCACCTACGCTCTTCTCCAGATGTCTGCAGACCCAACTCCAGGCCTTGACATTGGAGCATGGTTCCACTCTAGTGCAGTATGTCGATGACATATTTGTAGCAAGTCCTGACGAGCCCAGAAATAGGGATGATGTGATCCAGCTATTAAACCACCTATCCTCGTTGGGTTATGTTGTCTCACAATCAAAGGTCTTGGTGGCTCAGAGAAAGGTTAAGTTCTTAGGAGTTTTACTTACAGCCACAGAAAGAAGTCTCGAACCCAGTAGGATTGAACCAATATGCCAATTCCCCACCCCTACAATAGCCAAGGAGGTCCGTCATTGGCTGGGTATGGTGAATTATTGTCGGCAGTGGATACCAAACATCGTTGTCTATACAAAGCTGCTGACGCCTTACACTAGTGAAGGGGGGAACTTTACTCTCACCACCGAGGCACTCGAGGCCTTCCGTTGCCTGAAGCAGGCCTTGTTACAAGCACCGGCCCTCGGGAGGCCCTTGAACGACCGACCATTCCAGATATACTGTACTGTTCTGGAAGGATGTTCAACAGCGGTACTCACCCAGCAACATGGGGACAAGCACCGGCCCGTAGCATATTACTCTTCCAAACTCGACCCAGTGGGGCCACCCTGTTTGCACCCAGATCTTGGCAGCGATATACAATAGTTTGCAAGCTGCTGCCAATATCACTCTCCAACAGGATATTATGGTATATAGCTCCCATTCGGTAATCGCACTATTGGGGCAACTGCAAACTCAACATCTTACCGCAGCTCGTCAGAATAGGTATGAGATATACCTTTTGAACAATCCACGTCTGACATTTAAATACTGTACCACTATCAATCCAGCCTGTTTTCTTAGCGGTCCCCCTGTCCATGAGGACGGACCTGGTCACGACTGTTTAGCCTTGATTCAGGAAACTACCACAATAAGGGACGATCTGAGTGATATTCCGTTAGAACAACCTGACATGATTATGTATGTTGATGGCAGTGCATTAGTAAGCCCCACTGGCTGGAGATTGTCCGGTTATGCAATCGTAGAACAGGATGGTCTGATTCTAGAAGCGGCAGCTTTCCAGACCCCTTATTCAGCCCAACAAGCCGAACTTTTTGCCCTCACCCGTGCATGTATACTTGGGGTAGATTGTCGGGTAAATATTTACACTGACTCCCGATACGCTTTCAGGGTAGTTCATGACTTCGGACAACTCTGGAAGAATAGGGGATTCCTTACCTCGGCAGGCACGGAAATATCCCACCGGGGTTTAGTTAATGACTTACTGCAGGCCCTCCTTATGCCCGCGCAGATTTCCGTCATTAAATGCGCTGCCCACACAAATGGTAAGACCCCAGTTGACGTTGGTAATGAACAAGCAGATTGTGCAGCGCGGACAGCCGTGCAAA
This sequence comes from Scyliorhinus torazame, assembly GCF_047496885.1. Classification (NCBI taxonomy): domain Eukaryota; kingdom Metazoa; phylum Chordata; class Chondrichthyes; order Carcharhiniformes; family Scyliorhinidae; genus Scyliorhinus; species Scyliorhinus torazame. Next base: position 67,202,027 of record NC_092717.1, on the reverse strand, counting down.
TTCAGCAAGTGATGGTGCCTAAAATGTTAAGTCAGACTAAACGATCTACTATAAATATGTCTGCTTCTGACAAGTCAATGCCAACCATCCAAGACGTCATAAGGTTACAGGAGGACGCTCCTGAGAATGATAAACAAATGTGGAAACGGTTAGGTTGTACATATGATTCTGTTTCCTCTTTCTGGACCACGCCAGCACATCAGACTTGTATGTCTGATGTACTGGCTTTATGGGTCATCGAATGTGTACACTTTGCAACTCATTGTGGGGCTCGGGGGACTAGTGATTTGTTGCTGGACACTTGGTGGCAACCCCTAAAATGCAGGGGTTGGCCCAGAGTATCAGTAATCGGTGTTTGATTTGTCAGCAATATAACACCGGCAAAGGTATCCCTTGTGGGATGGGGCAAACCCCGTTGCCCAGTGGTCCCTTTGAGATGCTACAAATGGATTACATTGAGTTGGAAAGGTGTCAATGTTATAAATATGTTTTGGTCATTGTGGATGTGTTCAGCAGATGGGTCGAGGCATATCCGACTACCGATAATAAAGCTGCTACTGTGGTTAAAGTTTTGATGCGGGAAATCATTCCCCGGTACGGTATACCAGCTCAGTTAAGTTCTGATAATGGGCCTCATTTTATTGGACAAATTAACAAGGAGTTTTGCTCCCAGTTGGGCATACACCAGCAGTTACACTGTGCGTACAGACCGCAGGCGGCCGGGTTGATTGAGAGACACAATCAGAACCTCAAAAATAAATTGGCTAAATTAAGAGCAGACACAGGACTGACATGGGTTAAGTTGCTCCCCGTTGCCCTCTTCCAGCTGTGGGTTACACCTGCGAGACCGGCCCGGCTCTCTCCTGCCGAGATTCTTTATGGCAGGCCTCTTAGAACTCCCTGGGGCCTGCATGTTTCCAGACTGGTTCAGTTTCACCATATGACTGAAGAAATGACCACCTATGTTCTAGCCCTCACTCAGGTGCTCAAGGAGCTCCATGGCCAGGTCTGCGCGGCTCACCAGCCATCGCCCCCAGTACCTAGCTCACTTTCAGTCCAGCCCGGTAGTTATGTCATGGTCAAAAATTGGACTAGGAAGGGGTCGGAGCCGCGATGGGACGGGCCCTTCCAAGTTCTCCTTACCACCCCCACAGCAGTTAAAGTGGAGGGGCGGAGTGCTTGGGTCCACCTCCATCACTGTAAATTGGGTCCACCTCCACTACTGTAAAAGGTCGGTTACTAACCTGCCTCCCTTCTCCAGTGCTATTTTACAGGTGTGGAATATGATGGGGTGGCTACGCACCGCCTGTGTGATCTACGGCCTCACCTCGCTTGGAGTGTTATTGGCGACGGACATGGAAAAGGGAAATATTATCTACATTTGTAACCCCAACCAAACTACAAGGACATTTCATTTATGCAAAGGTGAGGTTCTTCACTGCCCCCATATACAAGGACATGGTATCGACTCATGGAAGGTCATCAAATTCACGGACAATGCAGGACTCATGAAGCAATTGCACCGGTCCCGGCAATGGGAAGGAAACATTACATGGACATTGCCTTGTTTTTGGAGTACATGTAAATTTGATTTTGGATGTGTTAAGATTGGTGCGATAAAGGTAACATCAGACCGTCAGGAGAGCGTAGGAAGAGGTTGTGAGAGAGAGAGGGGGACTGGAGAGAGGACGGGGCATGTGAGAAGGGAAGTACAGTTAGAACGTAGGTTATCAGGAGATACACTTAACTTAGTTAAAGGCCAAACTGAGGAAAACCCGGGTAGTATGAATCTCTTCTACCAGATTTACCACCGCTTGTATGGCCACGGATGGGTTGTCTGTTACCCGAACCTCGCAGCAGTGTCTAGGTTATTTTCTGTTTCACCGCTTTGGGGCACTCCCCAAACGGTGGTTCATTGTCAGCGTTCCGAGCCACCGCCCAAGCAAGTCACTCTTCCTTACGATCCGGGTTCAGCACCACCGGCTATTTACCTTCCCCTTCCTCGGGATAATTCCCACTCACAGTATGATAGGCTGCAACGGTGGAGTGCGTACATACCTAGCCACTTCACTCCCAATAGGGATTCCCGGTCGTACGAGAATTGTTTCAGAAGTGAAGGATACGGCTGTTTGCTGGTAGAGGTGGAAACGAATATAACATGTCTGTTCCCCACCTGTACGGACAGGAGGTGTCATATCACCCAATGCGTTTGTTACAGCACCACCTGCGTTCCATTGAACGCCGGCCTCCAGCTCCTTTGTGGCTGGGCGAATGTCTCTCATATCACTGTTGGGACTAGGGCTTTCCGCATTGCTAGGCAGCCCGAATGGGCGTTTCGAAGCTGGATAAACTGGGCTACTGGGGGATCCCTACGCAACCGATATACTGATTGTGATGCTAGCCTGCACACGGAGCAAGGATACTACATTTTATTTAATGGCACAGCGACCAATGTTTTGTCACCCCCATTTCCCCGCCAAATTGCTATTAGGACTCTAGTCCCTACCACAGTCCCCTGCCCCTCGGCGTGGATGCTGCATAATCAGTTAGCACGCCGGGCAGTCTCAGCTGAATTCTGCGAGAACTGGAAAAAACCTAAGGTTCTCGCACCCAACCGGGGCCACTGGGGGATTCTGAGCGTCTTGACACTGGGAGGTGTGGGGGGTTCCTTGGCTGTCAGCGATAGGAATTATTTTATTTGTGGCCTTACCATCTTGGGAAATGAAACCTTGGGAGCCCTTGGGGCAATAACCAAGGAATTGTCTCAGCTGCAGTTGTTTGCAATGCAGAACCGGTATGCTCTTGACTATCTTCTGGCCCGTGAGGGTGGGGTATGCGCCATAGTACAGGGCAAGTGTATCATGGGAGTTCAAGACTTGACCGCTAACATCACTAAATTTATGGATCACATACGGGATCACCTGGACGGAATGCAGGATCCTGGTTCTTGGGGTAATGGGATTTGGAGATTGGAAGGACTGGTTGATAAATATGGCCATGTATTTAGTGGTGGCTATTGGCTGCATCTTTGTGGGCCTAGCCATCCTTAAATGTGTGATGGGTAGAATGCGGGGTGCACTGGAACAGATCAACGCCCCTAAAATCTTGGCTGTCAAAATCCATGAGGGTGCAGCAGATGAAGGGGGGCTACGCCAGGAATTGGAAATGCAGCGACGGATCTTTTTAGATGAAGGACCGTAGCTATGGATTGGATAGTTCGGTTATCATGGAATGATAAAAGGAGGGAATGACGAATGTGATATAAAATAGTTACTTTAGAGATATTAGTTACTGTAATGTAGAGATAGGCCAGTCTCATCCTGGTGAGTTCACAGACAAAGGATTTCAGAACGCATGGCAAAGCAAGGAGGAGGTGTGTCCAGCTACGGAGGGGAAAAGGTTGCTGGGTAATAGGGGGCCAGAGGAAGGGATTGGAAGTGAGCCAATTAGGATGTATGGCCAGGTCAGGAGGGGAATAGGATGACCTATGGGAATCGTGAATGTGAAACTTGATGACATTTGTGTTATCAGTAGAGATTCCTTTGTCCTACAGACTCACTTGATTCCGGAGGTACAGAAAGCAAGATGTACCGCTGTAAACTGAGTCAGGCTTGCAAGTCAAATAAAATAACTAATGCTGTACCTGCAAATCCATCTCGACTTTTATTGAGGCCAGACTGACGGGTAAAGAAATTTATGTTTTGTCACTGAGGGACAAGGCAAAGGTGTCCCCTCTCCCTGCTGTTGTTTGCTCTGGCCATAGAACCATTAGAAATGGCGTTAAGAGCTTCGGGGAACTGGAATGGGCTGGTCCGGGGCGGCGTGTGGAACACCGGGTCTCGCTTTATGCGGACGACCTGCTCCTGTATAGTTCTGACCCGCTAGGGGAGATGGGGGAGATTATGCGGATCTTCAGGGAATTCGGTCAGTTTTTGGGGTATAAATTGAATATGGGGAAAAGTGAGATGTTCGTGATCCAGGTGAGGGGGCAGGAGAGGAGGCTGGGAGAACTGCCGTTTAGTGTGGTGGGAAGGAGCTTTCGCTATCTGGATATCCAGGTGGCATGGGAATGGGAGACATTGCACAAGCTAAACTTGTCCTGGCTTGTAGAGCAAATGAAGGAGGACATTAGGAGATAGGATATGCTTCTGCTATCACTGGCAGGGAGGGTACAGACCGTGAAAATGACAGTCCTCCACAGATTTCTGTTCGTTTTTCAGTGCCTCCCCATCTTTATCCCCATCTTATTCCGCTTCATCAGCCTGCCCAGCCTCCCACTGGATGATTTTGGGCTTTGTGTGGGCGGGTAAAACCCCGTGAGTGAAGAAAGTGTTGCTGGAGTGTAGCCGGGTGGAGGCTGGGTTGGCGTTGCCGAACGTTTGTAACTACTACTGGGCGGCAAATATAGCCATGGTTAGGAAGTGGGTAGTGGGAGGGGGGGTAGGGGTGGGGGGGGGGGGGGTTGTGGGTTGTGGGAGCATGTAGCAGCAGCAACCTGCAAGGGCACAAGTCTAGGGGCACTGATAACGGCACCTCTGCCGGTCTCGCCGGCCTGGTACTCCACAAGCCCGGTGGTGGTGGCAGCCCTGAGAGTCTGGGGGCAGTGGAGGAAATATAGGAGAGCGGAGGGATTTACAATAACCATCGGTTTGTACCGGTAAGGCTGGATGGAGGGTTTCGGAGATGGCAGAGAGCAGGGATCAAGAGGATGGGAGATATATTTATAGATGGGAGCTTCCCCTGTTTGAAGGATTTAGAGGAGAAATTTGAACTGCCAGCAGGAAATGGGTCTGCAGGTACAGGATTTTTTGAGAAGGCAGGTTCCGACCTTTCCGCTCTAGCCACCACGGAGGATACAGGACAGGGTAGTTTCCAGAATGGGGGTGGGAGAGGGGAAGGTGTCAGATATTTACAAAGAGCTTATGGAGTCGGAGGAAACTCACATAGAGGAGCTAGGGGGAGAGATAGAGGCGGGTTTGTGGGTGGATGCCTCATGCAGAGTGAACACATCCTCATCATGTGCCAGGCTCAGCCTGATACAATTTAAGGTAGTCCACCGGGCACACATGACGGTAGCCCGGATGAGCAAGTTTTTTGGGATAGAGGACAGGTGTGAGAGGTGCACGGGAGGGCCATCAAATCATGTCCACATGTTTTGGGCATGCCCGAAGCTGAGAGGATTTTAGCAAGGTTTCGCTGATGTCATGAAATGAAAATCGTTTATTGTCACAAGTAGGCTTCAAATGAAGTTACTGTGAAAAGCCCCCAGTCACCACAATCGGGCGCTTGTTGGGGAGGCTGTTACGGGAATTGAACCCGCGCTGCTGGCCTGCCTTGGTCTGATTTAAAAGACAGCTATTTAGCCCTGTGCTAAACCAGCCCCTGTGACGAATGTGATATAAAATAATTGTTTTAGAGATATTAGTTACTGTAATGTAGAGATAGGCCAGTCTCATTCTGGTGAGTTCACAGACAAAGGATTTCAAAGCAAGGGGGAGGAGTGTCCAGCAAAGGAGGAGAAAGGGATGCTGGGTAATAGGGGGCCAGAGGAAGGGATTGGAAGTGAGCCAACCGTGTATGTGAAACTTTATGCCATTTGAATGTATTTGCAGAAATCCCTTTGTCTCCTTCTTCATTCGTTTTCCAAGGGTCTAGGAGACTAGTTCTGTGTCCTGTGCCTCTGTGAAATGAATCAGGCTTGCAAGTCAAATAAAATAACTAATGCTGTACCTGCAAATCGATCTCGACTTTTATTGAGGCCAGACTGACGGGTAAAGAAAATTATGTTTTGTCATTTGGTGCCGGAAACCCGGGATTTCTCAAGATGGTCATTGGCCAGCTGCGAACTCAGAATTAGACTGATTATGGACGTAGGGAGAGTGGAAAAAGGGGCCCACAATGTAAAGCTGGAAAATGACCGCGCATTGCTTTTTCCCCTCTTCTTATCGGAAAGATCATCTCGACGAAATCAAAGGTCAGTCTGGGGATTAGAAATTTAATTGATGGGATTTCATATTGTTGATTCGGCTTGGGTTAGGTTTTGGGTTGATGCAACATCTAAAAGATGGTTCAATTCCATGTGTGAGTTCTGATTCGGATTGGGTTAGGTTTTGGGTTGATGTAACATCTAAACAAAGATGATTCAATTCCATATGTGAGTGTTTTGAATAACTGATGTGACCTCAGGATGAGGGTTCAGTTCAATGAGTGTTTTTAAATCTGAAGATGATTCAATTCCATGTGTGAGTGTTTTAAATCTATAGTTGATTAAGCTAAAATTGTACCCTTGGACTGTAGTGGCGAAAAACACAGTTTTGAGGACTAGTTGAGATTATGGGGAATTGCTTGGATAACACAAATGATCCAGGCATGCCACTGCAAATATTATGCGATATTTATCCGGATAAAGCAAAAGATTTCAGGAAAATGTCAGCAACGTTAAGGAGCAAATTGGGTGATGAATGGCCACTAGGGGGCACCAAAGACCTAGAAATCATTAAGAAAATTCAGGGACACATCTGGAAAAAGAGTCAAAGTATGAAAGCAAAATAATTAATTGGATTATGGCGATAATATTGTCAAGAGGAAAGAGATAAGATCATGTTATCAAGTTGGCAGGACAATGCCCTTAAAATGGGAATTCCAATTCGTGAAGGGGGTAACCAAAAAACATTACAGGTCTTGAAAAAGGAATGTGCATTCAAAAAAAACGCGCAAGTAAAGACAGGGAAGGCTCGGGTCAAACAAAAGATGGGCTACGTAGTTCAATGGCTGGCCTTGAATTGGCAGAATATGACGAATTGGACAATTTGATTATGTCGGCAAGGATTCCGACTGCACCTGTAGCATTGTCTGCACTAATTCCAGAACCACCAGAGTATAATAATTTATATCCAGTCACTGCTCCCCAGATTCAAATCATGCCAGTCACTCCAGCCCTTTTGGTTGATAGCGTGGGTCCTAATTTACCATCTTCACGATCTAAGAGGGAAGAGGAGCTCTGTTCCACAAGCCCAGTTAGCTCTAGGACCCGATCTCGGACAGCGAGAGAAGGGTCTGATCCTAACCAGAAACAATCAAGCATACCACCTAAATCCCTTCAGACCGATAGGGGGGAACAGCAAACTCCGAGAACAAAGGGAGAGGAAAGAGATGGTTCTGAAGAGAAAGAGCTCCCTCTAGTGACAGGGAGGGATGTTGAAGTCTTGGAAGAGCCAGAGGAAATAGCTAGAGTGCCCCCTGGTGAGACTCAGAGACAGTTGCCGATTAGGAAGATACCAACCCTGACGCTGTGACGGCCGGGGCCCAGCCCACGATAGACGTTTATTTCCCATGGAGACCCAGTGAGGTGATGGCTATTATGGCTACAATCCCAGATAGAAAAAAATCTCCTGCTGCTTTCGTGGATTCCCTGAGAACTACCATCTCAATTTATCAAGCTGATTCTAGGGACCTCTGGGCCCTAGTCCAGCAGGTTTTAACCCCAGCAGAGTACCGCAATCATCTTAATCACTTGAATAATGCTAGCCACGCCGCACTTCAGCAAGCCCATGCATTGGACGACGATAGACGGACACAAATCCTGAATGCGTTGAATAGCACATTTCAAAAGCCCATAAATATTTCTGCTATCTTAGACCTCAAACCTAAGAAGATTGAAGAGCCAGAGGAATTTCTGGAATGTTTTAATGAAATCTACCGTGGGCAGTCAGGCGACTTGCCATATCAAAATGGTCAGAATTCCCCTCAATATTGTGCTATGTTAATGCATTGCCTACCACCTTCCGTGGCTACTGCTGTGAAATGTAATAACATGAATTGGACAGATAACAACCCTTCCCAGATGGCAAGGGCAGTCAGATTTTATTGGAAGGAGGGTGTAGGCCAGGAAGGAGGCTCAGTTACAAAGGTTAAGACTGAGTATGTAATGAAAAAGGATGATCTGAGACCCCAACAAGCGGCAGAAACGGTAGCTTACCAGCTGGAACCCCAATATTGTGACTTTGGGTGGGTGGATCAGCGAGGGGGAGGATATCAAACCCACCCAAATGGACCCTCAGCTCCTCTTTATGGCCCACCGTATGCACCAACAGCTTTACAACCGCCGCCCCCTCTGAGGGGCCATTGGTCTACTGGGAGAAAAGGACGGGGCAGATATAGAGGGAGCAATGCATGTTTTAATTGCGGCCGTGCACATCACTGGCAACAGGAATGCCCCTTTAAAAGACAGGCAGCAGAAGGAGACTACCAGACCCAAAGGAGGGGGTACCCACCAAGGGGAGGACAGACGAGATACACTGACTTCTCCCAGGCAAACCCTTTCCCAACACAGGATTGACTAGCTAATTTAGTCATAAGGACTCTCCAATCGGACAGGGAACCTATTATCTCTCTGCAGATAGGAGATCAACATCACCCATTTGTAATCGACACTGGAGCAGCCATGTCTTTGGTACAATCAGAACTTCGACTACCACTATCCGACCACACGCAGCATTTGTCGGGGTCCCAAGGACAGGTGTGTGAGTATCCTATCTCTGAACCTGTGACAGTCACTTCCGAGAATAAGTCTGCAGATCATCAGTTTGTAGTGACTACTGGATTGGACTGTAACTTGTTGGCCCGAGATTTACTGTGTATCTTCCAGCTACAGCTAGAGTGCGGAGACGAAGGGGCAACGGTTCAATCATGGAGGATGAGACAACAGTGCTATATTTCTATCACCCCCCAGTGGTGGACGTTAGACATTGAACATTCACTGCATCACGTTACCCTGGCCTATGACAGAACCGGACAAAACAGGGAGTTGGAGGACAAATACCGGCCATTAATTGGGACAAAATGGCCTGTCAAAGTTACAGCCACAGTCACGGGAAAAGAAGGTACAGCCGATTTTGTTACAATACCACCACATTTATGGCCGGTCACAGTCAGCTTCGGTAAGCCCTCATGTTACACGTCAGGTCCACGACCAGTACCATGCCAGGGATCTGGGGCCTATGGTAAGGAGGGCAGTGGATCATTCAGATCCAACAGAGTACGCACTTCAAGTCACGCCAGAAGGCACTGCCATAAAATATTTTGAGGTCCCTGAAACGATGAACACTCGACTGCAGCATCACCGGGGACATGATGTTTTGGAATATGTCAATCCACAGGTATGGGCGGAATACCCATCACAAGTGGGAAAGACAAATGTTACACCTATTAAGGTAACGATTAAGGACCATGTAAAGCTGCCTTCCATTCGGCAATACCCCCTGAAACCCCAAGCTGCCCCGTCTATAGACAAATTAATCCGAGAGCTGTTGCAACAGGGTATTTTGGTCCCTTGCCAATCAGAATGTAACACCCCCATACTTGCTGTGCCTAAACCAGCCAAGCCAGACCAGTACCGATTAGTACAGGACTTACGTTCAATCAATGCCATTGCACAGCCGTTACATGCTCTCACTCTCCAACAGGATATTACGGTGTATCGGTCCCACTCGGTCATCGCAATACTGAGGCAACTGCAGACTCAGCATCTTACCGCAATTCGTCAGAATAGGTATGAGTTATACCTTTTGAACAATCCACGTCTGACATTTAAACACTGTACCACTATCAATCCAGCCTGTTTTCTTAGTGGTCCCCCTGTCCATGAAGACGCACCTGGCCACGACTGTTTAGCCTTGATTCAGGAAACAACCACAATAAGGGACGATTTGAGTGATATTTTGTCAGAACAACCTGACATGATTATGTGTGGTCAAATATCCCACCGGGGTTTAGTTAATGACCTACTACAGGCCCTCCTTATGCCCGCGCAGATTTCTGTCATTAAATGCGCTGCCCACACAAATGGTAAGACCCCAGTTGACGTTGGTAATGAACAAGCAGATTGTGCAGCGCGGAGAGCTGCGCAAATTCAGCAAATGATGGTGCTTAAAATGTTAAGTCAGACTAAACTATTTACTATAAATATGTCTGCTTCTGACAAGCCAATGCCAACCATCCAAGACGTCATAAGGTTACAGGAGGACGCTCCTGAGAATGACAAACAAATGTGGAAACGGTTAGGTTGTACATATGATTCTGTTTCCTCTTTATGGACCACGCCAGCACATCAGACTTGTATGTCTGATGTACTGGCTTTATGGGTCACTGAATGTGTACACTTTGCAAGTCATTGTGGAGCTCGGGGGACTAGTGATTTGTTGCTGGACACTTGGTGGCACCCTAAAATGCAGGGGTTGGCCCAGAGTATCAGTAATCGGTGTTTGATTTGTCAGCAATATAACACCGGCAAAGGTATCCCTTGTGGGATGAGGCAAACCCCGTTGCCCACTGGTCCCTTTGAGACGCTCCAGGTGGATTACATTGAGTTGGAAAGGTGTCAATGTTGTCAATATTATAAATATGTTTTGGTTATTGTGGATGTGTTCAGTAGATGGGTCGAGGTGTAACCGACTATCGATAATAAAGCTGCTACTGTGGTTAAAGTTCTGACATGGGAAATCATTCCCCGGTACAGAATACCAGCTCAGTTGAGTTCTGATAACGGGCCTCATTTTCTTGGACAGATTAACCTGCCTCCCTTCCCCAGTGCTATTTTACAGGTGTGGAGCATGATGGGGTGGCTACGCACCACCTGTGTGATCTTCGGCCTCACCTCGTTTGGAGTGTCATTGGCGACGGACATGGAAAAGGGAAATATTATCTACATTTGTAACCCCAACCAAACTACAAGGACATTTCGGTTATGCAGAGGTGATGTTCTTCGCTGCCCCCATATACGAGGACATGGTATCGACTCATGGAAGGTCATCAGGTTAACGGACAATGCAGGACTCATGAAGCAATTGTACCAGTCCCGGCGATGGGAAGGGAACATTACATGGACATTGTCTTGTTTTTGGAGTACATGTAAATTTGATTTTGGATGTGTTAAGATTGGTGCGATAAAGGTAAAATCAGACCGTCAGGAGAGATTGGGACGAGGTTGTGAGAGAGAGAGAGGGACTAGAGAGAGGACGGGGCGTGCGAGAAGGGAAGTACAACTAGAACGTAGGTTATCAGGAGATACACTTAATTTAGTTAAAGGCCAAACTGAGGAAAACCCGGGTAGTATGAATCTCTTCTACCAGATTTACCACCGCTTGTATGGCCACGGACGGGTTGTCTGCTACCCGAACCCCGCAGTGGTGTCTAGGTTATTTTCTGTTTCACCGCTTTGGGGCACTCCCCAAATGGTGGTTCATTGTTAGCATTCCGAGCCACCGCCCGAGCAAGTCACTCTTCCTTACGATCTGGGTTCAGCACCACCGGCTATTTGCCTTCCCCTTCCTCGAGATAATTCCCACTCACAGTATGATAGGCTGCAACGGTGGAGGGCGTACATACCTAGCCACTTCGCTCCCAATAGGGATTCCCGGTCGTACGAGAATTGTTTCAGCAGTGAAGGATACGGCTGTTTGCTGGTAGAGGTGGAAACGAATATAACATGTCTGTTCCCCACCTGTACGGACAGGAGGTGTCATATCACCCAGGTGTCTGGCCAATGCGTTTGTTATAACACCACCTGCGTCCCATTGAACGCCGGCCTCCAGCTCCTTTGTGGCTGGGCGAATGTCTCTCATATCACTGTTGGGACTAGGGCTTTCCGCATTGCTAGGCGGCCCGAATGGGCGTTTCAAAGCTGGATAAACTGGGCTACTGGGGGATCCCTGCGCAACCGACATACTGATTGTGATGCTAGCCTGCACACGGAGCAAGGATACTACCTTTTATTTAATGGCACAGCGACCAATGTTTTGTCACCCCCATTTCCCCACCAAATTGCTATTGGGACTCTAGTCCCTACCACAGTCCCCTGCCCCTCGGCGTGGATGCTGCATACTCAGTTAACCTGCCGGGCAGTCTCAGCTGAATTCTGCGAGAACTGGAAAAAACCTCAGGTTCTCGCACCCAACCGGGGCCACTCAGCCGGGTGGGGGATTCTGAGCGTCTTGACACTGGGAGGTGTGGGGGGTTCCTTGGCTGTCAGCAATAGGAATTATTTTATTTGTGGCCTTACCATCTTGGGAAATGAAACCTTGGGAGCCCTTGGGGCAATAACCAAGGAATTGTCTCAGCTGCGGTTGTTTGCAATGCAGAACCGGTATGCTCTTGACTATCTTCTGGCCCGTGAGGGTGGGGTATGCGTCATAGTACAGGGCAAGTGTATCATGGGAGTTCAAGACTTAACAGCTAACATCACTAAATTTATGGATCGCATACGGGATCACCTGGACGGAATGCCGGATCCTGGCTCTTGGGGTAACTGGGGATTTGGAGGTTGGAAGGACTGGTTGATAAATATGGCCATGTATTTAGTGGTGGCTATTGGCTGCATCTTTGTGGGCCAAGCCATCCTTAAATGTGTGATGGGTAGAATGCGGGGTGCACTGGAACAGATCAACGCCCCTAAAATCTTGGCTGTCAAAATCCATGAGGGTGCAGCGGATGAAGGGGGGCTACTACAGGAATTGGAAATGCAGCGACGGATCTTTTTAGATGAGGGACCATAGCTATGGATTGAATAGTTCGGTTATCATGGAATGATAAAAGGAGGGAATGACGAATGTGATATCATAGAATCATAGAAGTTTACAGCATGGAAACAGGCCCTTCGGCCCAACCAGTCCATGCCGCCCAGTTTTTACCATTAAGCTAGTCCCAGTTGCCCGCACTTGGCCCATAACCATCTATACCCATCTTACCCATGTAACTATCTAAATGCTTTTTAAAAGACACAATTGTACCCGCCTCTACTACTACCTCTGGCAGCCCATTCCAGACACTCACTACCCTCTGAGTGAAGAAATTGCCCCTCTGGGCCCTTCTGAATCTCTCCCCTCTCACCTTAAACCTATGCCCTCTAGTTTTAGACTCCCATACCTTTGGGAAAAGATGTTGACTATCTACCTTATCTATGCCCCTCATTATTTTATAGACCTCTATAAGATCACCCCTAAGCCTCCTACGCTCCAGGGAAAAAAGTCCCAGTCTATCCAACCTCTCCTTATAACTCAAACCATCAAGTCCCGGCAACATCCAAGTAAATGTTTTCTGCACTCTTCCAGTTGAATAATATCCTTTCTATAATAGGGTGACCAGAACTGCACACAGTATTCCAAGTGTGGCCGTACCAATGTCTTGTACAACTTCAACAAGACGTCCCAACTCCTGTATTCAATGTTCTGACCAATGAAACCAAGCATGCCGAATGCCTTCTTCACCACCCTGTCCACCTGCGACTCCACCTTCAAGGAGCTATGAACCTGTACTCCGAGATCGCTTTGTTCTATAACTCTCCCCAATGCCATACCATTAACTGAGTAGGTCCTGGCCTGATTCGATCTGCCAAAATGCATCACCTCACATTTATCAAAATTAAACTCCATCTGCCATTCGTCGGCCCACTGGCCTAATTGATCAAGATCCCGTTGCAATCCTAGATAACCTTCTTCACTATCCACTGTGCCACCAATCTTGGTGTCATCTGCAAACTTACTAACCATGCCTCCTAAATTCTCATCCAAATCATTAATATAAATCACAAATAACAGTGGACCCAGCACCGATCCCTGAGGCACACCACTGGTCACAGGCCTCCAGTTTGAAAAACAAACCTCTACAACCACCCTCTGCCTTCTGTCGTCCAGCCAATTTTGAATCCAATTGGCAACCTCACCCTGGATCCCGTGAGCTTTAACCTTCTGCAACAACCTACCATGTGGTACCTTGTCAAAGGCTTTGCTCAAGTCCATGTAGACAACGTCTACTGCACTGCCCTCATCTACCTTCTTGGTCACCCCCTCAAAAAACTCAATCAAATTTGTGAGACATGATTTTCCACGCACAAAACCATGCTGACTGTCCCGAATCAGTCCTTGCCTCTCTAAATGCTTGTAGATCCTGTCTCTCAGAATACCTTCTAGCAACTTACCTACTACAGACGTTAGGCTCACCGGTCTGTAGTTCCCAGGCTTTTCCCTGCTGCCCTTCTTAAACAAGGGCACAACATTCGCCACTCTCCAATCTTCAGGCACCTCACCTGTGGCTGCCGATGATTCAAATATCTCTGTTAGGGGACCCGCAATTTCCTCCCTAGCCTCCCACAACATCCTGGGATACATTTCATCAGGTCCCGGGGATTTATCTACCTTGATGCGCTTTAAGACTTCCAGCACCTCCTCCTTTGTAATATGCACACTTCTCAAGACATCACTATTTATTTCCCTTAGTTTCCTAACATCCATGCCTTTCTCCACCGTGAATACCGATGAGAAATATTCATTCAGGATCTCACCCAACTCTTGTGGCTCTGCACATAGATGTCCTTGTTGATCCTTAAGAGGCCCTACTCTGTCCCTAGTTACTCTTTTCCCCTTTATGTATCTGTAGAATCTCTTTGGATTCTCCCTTGCATTATTTGCCAAAGCAATTTCATGTCCCCTTTTTGCCCTCCTGATTTCCCTCTTAACTCTATTTCGACAATCTCCATAGTCTTCAAGGGATCCACTTGATCCCAATTGTTTATGTACGTCATATGCCTCCTTCTTCTTTTTGACCAGAGTCTCAATATCTCGAGTCATCCAGGGTTCCCTACTTCTACCAGCCTTGCCCTTCACTCTAAAGGGAATGTGCTTACCCTGCACCCTGGTTAACACATTTTTAAAAGCCTCCCATTTACCGGCCGTCCCTTTGCCTGCCAACAGTCTCCCCCAATCTACCTCTGCAAGTTCCTGTCTGATACCATCAAAATTGGCCTTGCCCCAATTAAGAATTTTAACTCTTGGGCCAGACCTATCATTCTCCATAGCTATCTTAAAACTAATGGAGTTATGGTCACTTGTCCCAAAGTGATCCCTCACTAGCACTTCTGTCACTTGCCCTTCCTTATTTCCCAAGACGAGGTCAAGTTTTGCCCCCTCTCTAGTCGGTCCATCCACATACTGAATGAGAAATTCCTCCTGAATACACTCAACAAATTTCCCTCCATCCAAGCCCCTAATGCTATGGCTGTCCCAGTCAATGTTGGGAAAGTTAAAGTCCCCTACTACTACCACCCTATTATTCTTGCAGCTATCTGTAATCTCCTTACATATTTGCTCCTCAATTTCCCGCTGACTATTTGGGGGCCTGTAGTACCGTCCTACCAAGGTGATCTCTCCCTTCTTATTTTTCAGTTCCACCCTTATAGACTCAGTGGGCGAACCCTCGGATATATCCCCTCTAAGTACTGCCGTGATGTTCTCCCTAATCAAAAACGCCACTCCCCCTCCTCTCTTACCTCCTGTTCTATCCTTTCTATAGCATCTGTACCCCGGAACATTGAGCTGCCAGTCCTGCCCCTCCCTTAGCCATGTTTCAGTCATAGCTATAATATCCCAGTCCCATGTGCCCGTCCATGCCCTGAGTTCATCCGCTTTGCCCGTCAGGCCCCTTGCATTGAAATAAATGCAGTTTAATGTAGACCTTCCTTGCTCTCTGCCCTGCTTTCTCTGGTCATGCTTTACACACTCTCCCTTCCTGCCTTTTGTTTCTGTCCCCACTGACTTCCTACATTGGTTCCCATCCCCCTGCCACATTAGTTTAAACCCTCCCCAACTGCACTAGCAAACACACCCCCGAGAACATTGGTTCCGGTCCCACCCAGATGCAGACCGTCCGATTTGTACAGGTCCCACCTCCCCCAGAACCGGTCCCAATGTCCCAGGAATTTGAAACCCTCCCTCTTGCACCATCTCTCAAGCCACGTATTCATCCTAGCTATCCTGTCATTCCTACTCTATCACGTGGCACTGGTAGCAATCCTGAGATTACTACCTTTGAGGTCCTACTTTTTAGTTTAACTCCTAACTCCCTAAATTCAGCTTGTAGGACCTCATCCCGTTTTTTACCTATATCGTTGGTGCCTATATGCACCACGACAGCTGGCTGTTCACCCTCCCCCTCCAGAATGCCCTGCAGCCGCTCCGAGACATCCTTGACCCTTGCACCAGGGAGGCAACATACCAACCTGGATTCTCGTTTGCGTCCACAGAAACGCCTGTCTATTCCCCTTACAATTGAATCCCCTATCACTATAGCTCTGCCACTCTTTTTCCCGCCCTTCTGTGCAGCAGAGCCAGCCACGGTGCCATGAATCTGGCTGCTGCCACCTTCCCCTGGTGAGCCATCTCCCCCAACAGTTTCCAAAACGGTAAATCTGTTTTGGAGGGAGATGACCGCAGGGGATCCCTGCACTGCCTTCCTACTCTTCCTCTGTCTGTTGGTCACCCATTCCCTATCTGCCTCAGTAATTTTAATCTGCGGTGTGACCAACTCACTGAATGTGCTATCCACAACTTCCTCAGCATCGCGGATGCTCCAAAGTGAGTCCATCCGCAGCTCCAGAGCCGTCAAGCGGTCTAACAGGAGCTGCAGTTGGACACACTTCTTGCAGATGAAGGAGTCAGGGACACCAGAAGGGTCCCTGACTTGCCACATCTCACAAGAGGAGCATGACACAGGTCTGAGCTCTCATGCCATGACTTAAACCTGAAGTTAAATTTGAACTACACTACACAGCTAAGAGAAAGTCAAAGAGAGAGAAATCACTTACCAGTTACAAGCCAATCAATAACCTGCTGGCTGTGATGTAATTGCTCCCGAGGCTCCCTCACAGGTCTGCTTCTCTGCACCTCCTTAAGATGAGCACCAAATTCCCTTAACTAGTTAATTAATTTACTTAATTAATTGGATTTTTTTTTTTGGCGGGGGGGGGGGGGGAACTCAACCCCAAACACCAAAAAATATACGGATATGACAGGTAAAGAAAATTATGTTTTGTCACCTGTGCTGGCAGAGAGCAGGGATCACGGTACTTAAAACAATGGTGGTGCCGAGTCCAGAGGTGGCGATCTTTGGAGTGTCGGAAGAGTCGGGAGTCCAGGGGACGAGAGAGGCTGACGTTTTCGCCTTTGCCTCTGAGGTAGTCCGGAGATGGATACTGTTAATGTGGAGGGACTCAAAGCCCCCGAAATTAGAGACCTGGGTTAGTGACATGGCTGGGTTTCTGAGTTTCGAGAAAATAAAGTTCACGGAAGAGAGTAAATGTTAGGGTTCGTCCGGAGGTGGCAGCTGTTTGTTGACTTTTTCAGGGAAAATTAAACGTCAGCAGAGGCACAGATCTAGGGGGGGGGGGGGGTTTAGGCTATTGTTTCTTTGTTGGGGGTGTGAGGAATGTGTCAGGGATGGAAATGTTTTATATACTATGTTTATGTTGTTGTTATTGTTTTTTTATGAAAACTATAAATACCCTAATAAAATGTTTTTTCAAAAATAACAATCCTGGCTCCTCTCGCGCTCTTTTAGACGCCTGGCTCCTCTCGCTCTCTTTTAGACGCCTGGCTCCTCTCGCGCTCTTGAAGACTCTTGGCTCCTCTCGCGCTCTTTTAGACTCTTGGCTCCTCTCGGGATCTTTTAGACAACTGACTCGATTCCCGCTATTTAAGGCTCTGGCTCCTCGCGGGCTCTCTTAGATTCCTGACTCATCCCGTGCTCTGAAAGACTCCTAACTTCTCTCAGGCTCTTTTAGGCTCCAGCCTCCTCTTGCGCTCTTTTAGTCTCCTTGCTCCTCTTGCATTCTCCTAGACTCCTCGCTCCGCTCGGCTACTTTAGACTCCTGGCTCCTCTCGCGCTCTTTTGGAATCCTGGTTCATCTTGTGCTCTTTTAGAATCCTGGCTCCTCTTGGCCTCTTTTCGACTCCTGGCTCCTCTTGAGCTCTTTTAGACGCCTGGCTCCTCTCGCGCTCTTTTGGACTCCTGGTTCCTCTCGTGCTCTTTTAGAATCCTGGCTCCTCTTGGCCTCTTTGCGACTCCTGGCTCCTCTTGTGCTCTTTTGGAATCCTGGCTCCTCTCGGCTCTGTTAGACTCCTGGCTCCTCTCGTGCTCTTTTAGACTCATGGCTCCTCTCGTGCTCTTTTGGGCTCCTGATTCCTCCCGTGCTCTGAAAAACCCCTGACTCATCTCAGGCTCTTTTAGGCTCCTTGCTACTCCCACTCTCGTCTAGACTCCTGGCTCGTCTTGCGCTCTTTTAGTCTCCTCGCTCCTCTCGTGTTCTCCCAGACTCCCCGCTCCTCTCGGCTCCTTTAGACTCCTCTCACGCTCTTTTAGAATCCTGGCTCCTCTCGTGTTCTTTTAAGACACATGGCTCCTCTCGTTTTCTTTTAGATTCCTGGCTTCTCTCCTGCTCTTTTAGACTCATGTCTCCTCCCTTGCTCTTTTAGACTATGGTTAATCTTGCATTCTCCTAGACATCTCTCTCCTCTAGGCTCCGTTAGACTCCTGGCTCCCCTCGGGCTCTTTGAGAATCCTGGCTTCTCTCGTGCTCTTTGAGACTCATGGCTAATCTTGCGTTCTCCTAGACACCTCACTCTCTCGGCTCCGTAGGACTCTTGACTCCTCCCATGCTCTGAAAGACTCCTGACTCATCTCAGGCTCTTCTAGGCTACCTGCTCCAATCACTCTCTTCTAGACTCTTGGCTCGCCTTGCGCTCTTTTAGCCTCCTCGCTCCTCTCACGTTCTCCTAGACTCCTCGCTCCTCTTGTGTTCTTTTAGACTCCTGGCTCATTTTGTGCTCTTTCAGACTCCTGGCTCCTCTCATGCTCTATTAGACACATGACTCCTCTCGTTCTCTTTTATCCAATGGCTCCTCTTGAGCTCTTTTAGACTCCTCCTGGCTCATCTCTCGTTCTCCTAGACACCCCTCGCTCCTCTTGTGCCCTTTCAGAATCCTGGCTCCTCTCGTGTTCTATTAGACTCCTGGCTCCTCTTGGCTCCGTTGCACTCCTGGCTCCTCGCGGGCTCTTTTAGAATGCTAGCTCCTCTCGTGCTCTTTTAGACTTCTGACTCTGCTCGTGCTCTATTGGACTCTTAGCGCCACACAGGTTTTTAGACCATTGGCTCCTCGCCCTTTCTTTTAGATTCCTGGCTCCTCTCGCTCTCTTCTAGACTCTTGGCTCATCTCGCTCTCTTCTAGTCTCCTGGCTCCTCTCACATTCTCCTCGACTCCATTAGACTCCTGGCTCCTTTGGGTTCTTTTGGACTCCTGACTCCTCTCACGCTCTGTTGGACTCCGTACTCCGCTTGTGCTCTTTAAGAATACTGGCACCTCTTGCACTCTTTTGGTCTTATGGTTTCCGTCACGCTCTTTTAGACATCTGTCTCCTCTTGGGCTCTTTTAGACTCCTGGCTCAACTTGCGTTCTCCGAGACTCCCTGCTCCACTCGGCTCCTTTAGACTCCTGGCTCCTCACAGGCTCTTTTAAACTCCTGGCTTCTCTTGGGCGCTTTTACACTCCTGTCTCCTCTCGTGCTCTTCTGGACTCCTGTCTCCTCTTGGGCTCTTTTAGATTCCTGACTCCTCCTGTGCTCTGAAAGACTCCTGACTCCTCTCAGGCTCTTTTCGGCTCATTGAAACTCTCCCTCTCTTCTAGACTCCTGGCTCCTCTCACACTATTTTCGACTCCTGAGTCCTCTTATGCTCTTTTAGACTCCTGGCTCCTCTTGCGTTCTCCTAGACACCTCGCTCTTCTCGGCACCGTTAAACTCCTGGCTCCTCTTGCGCTCTCCTAGACACCTCGCTCTTCTCAGCACCGTCAAACTCCTGGCTCCTCTTGGACGCTTTTAGACTCCTTGCTCCTCTTGTGCCCTTTTTGATGCCTGGACTCCCTTGCTTTATGTTAGACTCCTGGCTCCTCTTCAACTGTTTTATACCTGGCTCCTCTCATGCTCTGTTAGACTTCTGACTCTTTTAGGGTTCTTTTACACCCCTGGCTCCTCTCGCACTCTTTTTGAATCCTGGCTCCACTTGGGCTCTTTTAGTCTCCTCGCTCCTCTCCAGCACTTTTAGACATCTGGCTCCTCTCGAGTTCTTTTAGACTCCTGGCTCTTCGTGGGCTCATTTAGATTCCTGATTACGCTCGCGCTCTTTTAGACTCAAAGAACAAAGAACAAAGAAATGTACAGCACAGGAACAGGCCCTTCGGCCCTCCTAGCCCGTGCTGACCATGCTGCCCGACTAAACTACAATCTCCTACACTTCCTGGGTCCGTATCCCTCTATTCCCATCCTATTCATGTATTTGTCAAGATGCCCCTTAAATGTCACTATCATCCCTGCTTCCACCACCTCCTCTGGCAATGAGTTCCAGGCACCCACTCCTGGCTCCTCTCAGACACCTTTAGACTCATGGCTCCTCGCACGCTCTTTTAGACCCCTGGCTCCTCTCGTGCTCTTTTGGTCTCCTGGCTCCCTCGCTCTTTTGGAGTCCTGGCTCCTCCCGGCTTGTCTCCAGCTCTTTAGACATCTGGCTCCTCTCGAGAACTTTTAGACTCCTGGCACCTCGGGCTTGTCTCGGGCGCATTTAGATTCCTGGCTGCTATCGCGCTCTTTTAGTCTCCTCGCTTTCTCACTTTTAGACTCCTGATATCTCTACAGTTCTTTAAGACTCCTGGCTCATCTCACGCTCTTTTAGACTCATGGCTCCTCTCACGCTCTTTTAGACTACTGGCTCCTCTCGCATTCTACGAGACTCCTTGCTCCTGTTGGCTCCTTTAGACTAATGGCTCCTCTCACGCTCTTTTGGACCACTGGCTCCTCTCGTGCTCTTTTGGTCTCCTGGCTCCCCTCGCTCTCTTTTAATCTCCTTGCTCCTCTCCGGCACTTTTAGACTCATGATACCTCTCGGGCTCTTTTAGATTCCTGGCTCCTCTCACGTTCTTTTAGTCTCCTTGCTTCTCTCCGGCACTTTTAGACTGCTGCTATCTCTCGGGTTCTTTAAGACATTTGACTCCTCTCATGGCTCCTCGCACGCTCTATTAGCCTCCTGACTCCTCCCGTGCTCTGAAAGACTTCTAAATTCTCTCAGGCTCTTTTAGACTCCTTGCCCCTCTCACACTCTTTTGGACTCCTGACACTGCTCGTGCTCTTTTGGAGTCCTGGCTCCTCCCGCACTCATTTAGACTCCTAGCTCCTCTGGTGTTCTTTAACACTCCTGGCACCGCACATGCTCTTTTAGACCACTGGCTCCTCTTCATTTTGTTTAGACTCCTGGCTCCTCTCCCACTCTTTTACTCTCTTGGCTCCTCCCAGGCGCTTTTAGCCTCATGTCTCCTCTCGCGTTCCTTTAGACTCCTGACTCCTCTTGTGCTCTTTTAGAATCCTGGCTTTTACACTCATGTCTCCCCTTGCTCTCTTTTAGACACCTGGCTCCTCTCCTGCATTTTTAGAGTCCTGATATCTCTGGGGCTCTTTTAGATTCCTGGCTCCTCCCACGCTCTTTCAGTCTCCTCGCTCCTCTCGGGCACTTTTAGACTGCTGATATCTCTCAAATTAATTTTAAACTCCTGACTCCTCTCACGCTCTTTTAGGCTCCCTGCTCCAATCACTCTCTTCTAGACTCTTGGCTCGTCTTGCGCTCTTTTAGCCTCTTCGCTCCTCTTGCGTTCTCCTAGACTCCTCGCTCCTCTCATGCTCTTTTAGACTCCTGGCTCCTCACGGGCTATATTAGACTCCTGACTCCACCCGTGCTCTGAAAGACTCCTAACTCCTCTCAGGTTCTTTTAAACTCCTGGCTCCTCTCGCGCTCTTTTCGACTCCTGACTGCTCATGCACTTTCAGACTCCTGGCTCCTCTCGCGCTCTTTTACTCTCCTGGCTCCTCTCGTGCTCCTTTAGGCTTCTGACTTCTCTTGGGCTCTTTTAGATTCCTGGCTCCGCTCGTGTTCTTTTAGACTCCGTGCTCCTCTCTGCTCCATTAGAATCCTGGCTCCTTTTGTGTTCTTTTGCAGTCCTGGCTCCTCTCACGCTCTTTTGGACTCTGGCCTTCTCTTGTGCTCTTTTAGGATCCTGGTTCCTCTTGCACTCTTTTGGACTCATGGTTCCCCTCACACTCTTTTAGACACCTGGCTCCAATTGGGCTCTTTTGGACTACTGGCTCAACTCACATGTCCCGAGCTAGAAAATGGGTGCGCCCTAGCTGCTGTTCCGAACAGTCTTCAGTGCTGCCTGCGACACCATTTTTATTTTCTCTGCCTTGTAGTAGACTTTTGTGTCTTTTTCCTTGGGATAAAATTCTAAGTATTTGCTCTGTTCACTAGAGATGCATTTCTCTCTCGTGATTTTCAATGTTAAATCATTTTGCTGAATTAAAGCTTCTCATACAGTATCTTCAGTTATTCCATAAACAATTTGATCTCTTGCAAGAGAATCATGAAGATCCGCATAGTTACAGGTTTGAGCTAAGAGTTTGAGATCTGTAATGAAGTTATTCACTGGTTCACCAACCTTTTGGTGGCTTATGAAACATAGAACATAGAAAATACACCTGAAAGAAATCTGAATCTTTCTTAGATTTCATTAGTTTGAATCTTACAATGGTCATCGAATTTCGCGATAATTTGTTTAAACTTCGACTTATCTTCCCCAGCAGCAAAATTAAACAAATTAAATATTCCAATTGGTTTCTGTCCTGCTACGGACAAAAGCAAAGCGATTGCTGAAGTCATCGCAACTTCGGAATCCTCGACAAAAACAGTATTGATGGACCGAGGTCCTGACCTAGGTCTAGCGTTCAATTGTCTGTACTAGCATTACATATATTGTTCATGTATATTGATATACAGAGATCATTACAATGCCCACTCCCTCCACCAACCTCATGCCCCTTTCATGCCCTCCCCTCTTGCATCAGACACGGTGCTTAAATCACTAGCTTCCAGACAGAGTTCAAATTGTTGTTTGAACAACTTCCAATTTAAATTCAGATTACCAGTGGTCTTTAGATGTCTTGGAGCTTGCACTAGGTCCATCAATACTGTTTTTGTTGAGGATTCCGAAGTTGCAATGACTTCAGCAGTCGAATAGTTGATTCTGATTTTTCTTCTTTTTTGTTCAAATTTTCTTACTAGTCTTTCTTAAAATCCTACTTTAACCTGGTGCTATGTTATATTACTTTGCGTAATATATATATTATTCTTTTGAACCAGCCGAGTTGTTGAAATGAGCAGATGTCTTCTTGTAAAGATAGACTAAGTTTATTTATGTGAGTTCTGTTTACTTTTTACTTAATACTCAACTAGTAAACAAAGAAACAATTGTAGAAATAACTAATTAAATTATACAGTACAATGTTTTGATTACTGAAAGAATTTAAAGTTTTCGACTACGCCAAGTTGAAGGATTTCTACCATTCAGTTACCAGCAGCACTTTGCGATTACTGGAACTCAGTAGAAATTTAAGTTAAAATTTCTCAGGTGCCAATAAGAATTGTTTTATTAGTCTTCTATTGATTACAATTTGATAGTCATTTAAATTCGTAGACAATTTGAAGCTTTCAGAGAATCACAGACATTATCTTCTTGCTTAGGCAAAGAGCTCAACAATAACTTTTAAAAGTCAAAGTCTGAAAATGAAATATGGAAAAGAGAGAGCGAGAGCTAATCTAAAACTCAACTCCAACTAAACTAAAACACCAAAAACACACACAAAAACACACATAAAAACACACTAAACACACACACAATGGCGGGGGAAACTTCTTCAGTTATACCCTTTCATATCTGTCTTAAGTCATCCAATCACACCCCAATATAATCCTAATTAGTTTGGGTTAGACTCAAACACATTTGATTTGAGCCGCCCATCTTCAATGTGCAGTTTTAATTGTTTCATGTCTGAATACTTGTGCATGTTATGGAATGCGATTTTGTGCTATTATCTTTACCAGCAAAAACTGGTCTTCTGCTGACTTAGTTGTTATCTGCATTGTGAACAATGGTGCCTTCATGTTGCTATGGTGCCTGCTTCATCCTTGATCTGATTACTGGTACAGCTCATTTCTTAATGTCAAACTGTCTTTGAAATTATGTTTTTTAGAACAATAGCTTTTTCATTTTGCTTCGTGAAAATGTTGTTTTTATCTCCAATTAGTTTATGCATGTGTGAGGCTTTTTGTGCCTCTGTTGAAGCTATGTGTTTTGTCATGACCTGAGGTTATGGGTGCTGAAATCCTCATTTTAAATGGGTATTTAAAACTGGGGCTTAATATTTATGCTTAAACAGCTATCTTTTACCTATACTAGTTGTATTAGAAATACCTGGCTCCTACAGAACATGTCAGTTCTTTCTGCACTCCTGATACACACTCCTTCAGAAAGAGAGGGAAAGCTATTAATATAGGTCCTGACAGTGAGACATCTAGCGTTCAATTGACTGTACTGGCATTACATATATTGTTCATTTATATTGATATACAGAGATCATTACAATGTCCACGCCCTCCCCCAACCTCAAGCCCCTTTCATGCCCTCCCCTCATTCTCTCCTTTCTCATGCCCACACCCTCCTCCACCTATGTCCTCTCACTCCCTTACACCCTTCCAGGAGCGGGAGAGAGAGAGAGAGTCGGAGTGCAGCGAGTGCAGCTTGGGATTCAGATAGGTGTTTAAACTTGCCCCCAGGTTCCAGCGGCCTTCATTTTCGGGAGCAGGAGAGAGAGCCGGAGCGCAGCGAGTGCAGCTTGGGATTCAGGTAGGTGTTTAAACTTGCCCCCAGGTTCCAGCAGCCTTCATTTTCGGGAGCGGGAGAGAGAGCCGGAGCACAGCAAGTGCAGCTTGGGATTCAGGTAGGTGTTTAAACTTGCCCCCAGGGTCCAGCGGCCTTCATTTTTGGGAGCGGGAGAGAGAGAGAGCCGGAGCGCAGCGAGTGCAGCTTGGGATTCAGTTAGGTGTTTAAACGTGCCCCCAGGTTCCAGCGGCCTTCATTTTTGGGAGCGGGAGAGAGAGCCGGAGCGCAGCGAGTGCAGCTTGGGATTCAGGTAGGTGTTTAAACTTACCCCCAGGTTCCAGTGTCCTTCATTTCCGGGAGCAGGAGAGAGAGAGGGAGCCAGAGTGCAGCTTGGGAATCAGGTAGGTGCTTAAGTGTTTGATTTTGATCTCTATTTAAGTTGGGCGGTTGCTAAACCCGAGACACTACACTTGTAGTGTCTCCCACCCTTCCACCTCCTCTAACCTAAGGGGGTGAGTGAATATCAGGTAAGCTCTCTCTTTTCTTTTTCTTTTATCCGCAAGTTATAGCTTCAGATTTTCGGCGGGCGCAGTGGCCAGGGGTCTGTCGGGAAGGTAAGTTTACCCTTTAAAAACTTACCTTGCAGGAGAAGCGGCCTTCAGATTTTCAACGGGAGCAGTGGCCAGGGGTCTGTCGGGAAGGTAAGTAGCTGGGAGAAATTTAACTCTTCATGGGTTGGTAAGTATTGTGATTGGTAAGTAAAATCCTTATACCTTTCACTTATTCATTATTTGATATTATATTTGTAATCAGTTAAGGTAAAGTGTAAAAATGGCAGGAGATTCCAGACCCGTGTTATGCTCCTCGTGCTCAATGTGGGAGTTCAGGGACGTGGTCAATGCCCCTGACTCCTTCATGTGCGGGAAGTGTGTCCAGCTGCAGCTCCTGTTAGACCGCATGACGGCTCTGGAGCTGCGGATGGACTCACTTTGGAGCATCCGCGATGCTGAGGAGGTCGTGGATAGGACGTTCAGTGAGTTGGTCACACCGCAGATTAGGATTGGTGAGGGAGACAGGGAATGGGTGACCAAAAGGCAGAGAAAGAGCAGGAAGGCAGTGCAGGTGTCTCCTGCGGTCATCTCCCTGCAAAACAGGTATACCGTTTTGGATACTGTTGGGGGAGATGACTCACCAGGGGAAGGCAGTAGTAGCCAGGCTCATGGCACCGTGGCTGGCTTTGCTGCACAGAAGGGCGGGAAAAAGACTGGCAGGGCTATAGTCATAGGGGATTCAATCGTAAGGGGAATAGACAGGCGTTTCTGTGGTTGAAAACGAGACTCCCGAATAGTATGTTGCCTCCCGGGTGCACAGGTCAGGGATGTCTCAGATCGGCTGCAGGACATACTGAAGGGGGAGGGTGAACAGACAGTTGTCGTGGTGCATATAGGCACCAACGATATAGGTACAAAATGGGATGAGGTCCTACAATTAGAATTTAGGGAGTTAGGAGATAAGTTAAAAAGTAGGACCTCAAATGTAGTAATCTCAGGATTGCTACCAGTGCCACGAGACAGTCAGAGTAGAAATTCAAGAATAGTCAGATTGAATACGTGGCTTGAGAGAAGGAGGGAAGGGTTCAGATTTTTGGGACATTGGAACCGGTTTTGGGGGCGGTGGAACCATTACAAATCGGATGGTCTACACGTGGGCAGGACTGGAACCAATGTCCTAGGGGGTGCTTTTGCTAACACTATTGGGGAGGTTTTAAACTAATATGGCAGAGGGATGGGAACAAGATTAGGAAGTTAGAGGTCAGTAAAGAGGCAGCAACTAAAGCCAGTGAGGTACTAGATAATAAACTCAATGTGACTAAGGGGAAGAGTAGACAGGGAAGAGATGAAGAACGCAAAGGAACAGGTGGTCTGAGGTGCATATGTTTTAATGCGAGAAGTGTAGCAGGTAAGGCAGATGAACTTAGGGCTTGGATTAGTACCTGGGAATATGATGTTATTGGTATTACGGAGACTTAGTTGAGAGGAAGGGCAAGACTGGCAACTAAAAATCCCAGGGTATAGATGCTTCAGGAGGGATAGAGAGGGAGGTAAAAGGGCTGGAGGAGTTGCATTACTGGTCAGAGATGATATCACAGCTATGATTAAGGAGGGCACGATGGAGGATTCAAGCACTGAAGCAATATGGGTAGAGCTAAGAAATAGGAAGGGTGCACTAACATTGTTGGGACTTTACTACAGGCCTCCCAAAAGCGAGCGTGAAGTAGAGGTACAAATATGTAGACAGATTATAGAAAAATGTAGGAGCAAAAGGGTGGTCGTGATGGGAAATTTTAACTTCCCTAACATTGAATGGGACTCATGTAGTGTTGGAGGTGTAGATAGAGCAGAATTTGTAAGGAGCATCCAGGAGAGTTTCTTAGAGCAACTCGGGAAGGGTCCATACTGGACCTGGTATTGGGGAATGATCCCGGCCAGGTGGTTAAAGTTTCAGTCTGTGATTACTTTGGGAATAGCGATCACAATTCCGTAAGTTTTAGAATACTCATGGACAAAGACGAGAGTGGTCCCAAAGAAAGAGTGCTAAATTGGGGAAAGGCCAAGTATAACAAAATTTGGCAGGAGCTAGGGAATGTGGATTGGGAGCAGCTCTTTAATACCCTTACCCAATCCACATTTGGAATGTGGGAGTCTTTTAAGGAAAGGTTGATTAGAGTGCAGGACAGACATGTCCCTGTGAAAATGAGGGATAGAAATGACAAAATTAGGGAACCATGGATGACGGGTGGAATTGTGAGACTAGCTAAAATTAAAAAGGAAGCATACATAAGATCTAGGCGACTTAAGTCTGATGAAGCTTTGGAGGAATATCGGGAAAGTAGGACAAATCTCAAACGTGCAATAAAGAGGGCTAAAAGGGGTCATGAAATATCTTTGGCTAACAGGATTAAGGAAAATTCCAAAGCCATATATTTGTATATAAGGAGCAAGAGTGTAACTAGAGAAAGGATTGGCCCACTCAAAGACAAAAGAGGGAATTTATGCATGGAGTCAGAGGAAATGGGTGAGATTCTTAATGAGTAGATGACTTCAGTAAGGTGTTTGATAAAGTTTCCCATGGCAGGTTGATGGAAAAAGTGAAGTCGTATGGGGTTCAGGGTGTACTAGCTAGATGGATAAAGAACTGGCTGGGCAACAGGAGACAGAGAGTAGTGGTGGAAGGGAGTGTCTCAAAATGGAGAAAGGTGACTAGTGGTGTTCCACAGGGATCTGTGCTCGGACCACTGTTGTTTGTGATATACAGAAATGATCTGAACGAAGGTATAGGTGGTCTGATTAGCAAGTTTGCAGATGATACTAAGAGTGGTGGAGTTGCAGATAGCGAGGAGGACTGTCAGAGAATACAGCAAAATATAAATAGATTGGAGAATTGGGCAGAGAAATGGCAGATGGAGTTCAATCCAGGCAAATGCGAGGTGATGCATTTTGGAAGATCTAATTCAAGAGCTGACTATACGGTCAATGGAAGAGTCCTGGGGAAAATTGATGTACAGAGAGATCTGGGAGTTCAGGTCCATGGTACCCTGAAGGTGGCAACGCAGGTCGATAGAGTGGTCAAGAAGGCATACAGCATGTTTGCCTTCATCGGACGGGGTATTGAGTATAAGAGTCGGCAGGTCATGTTACAGTTGTATAGGACTTTGGTTAGGCCACATTTGGAATACTGCGTGAAGTTCTGGTCGCCACATTACCAGAAGGATGTGGATGCTTTAGAGAGGGTGCAGAGGAGGTTCACCAGGATGTTGCCTGGTATGGAGGGTGCTAGCTATGAAGAAAGGTTGAGTAGATTAGGATTGTTTTTGTTGGAAAGACAGAGGTTGAGGGGGGACCTGATTGAGCTCTACAAAATTATGAGAGGTATGAACAGGGTGGATAGCAACAAGCTTTTTCCAAGAGTGGGGGTGTCAATTACAAGGGGTCACGATTTCAAGGTGAGAGGGGGAAAATTTAAGGGAGATGTGCGTGGAAAGTTTTTTACGCAGAGGGTGGTGGGTGCCTGGAATGCTTTGCCAGCAGAGGTGGTAGAGGCGGGCACGATAGCATCATTTAAGATGCATCTCGATGATATATGAATGGGCGGGGAACAGAGGGAAGTAGATCCTTGGAAAATAGGTGAAAGGTTTTGATAAAGGATCACGATTGGCGCAGGCTG